>NC_139700.1:33711490-33913990 GCF_964188405.1 Protomyctophum parallelum | reverse complement strand
TGCATGTCAGGAAGATATGCCTGGCATTAATGTATGTCCCAGGCTTGGAACAATTCTGACTGACAGGACAATTAAACCAATTAATCTTTTTCGACAGGAGCCTTGTCCATGAAGAGTCAACTCATTCATTTCCTCTTTTCCCGGTAGAATAAACAACGTTAAAATTGAATGAGAGAGAGGATGAAAGGAAAAAACAACAATGGCATCACATGTTAATCCAGGGCTGATAATAAGTGCATGTGTGATGTTACTTTATGAAGAGTCCTCTGCTCACGATGCATGGGAGGATCACTGCACAAACACGCGGACCAAGTGTGTCAACATGCCGCGATAAGCAAAGTAATTTACTGCCATAGAAATAAATGACCTTTATATCTGCAGTGTTATGCTAGCGGTTGAGTCATGGAGCCCCCTAAGCCCTAACCATACGGCTCTTAGCGCTCCACCCCCATCTCAACATGGCATCTTCATCTCCATGGCAACATATGCACACACTGCTCGCATTTTTATTAATACAGAGAGATATGGAAAGGCCAGAACTGACATCTGCTGTCACAAACAAAATAAATGCAAATACAAAATAACAAGATGTTTTATCAGTCTCACATTTGCCTTTTGGGTGTGTGTGTGTGTGTGTGTGTGTGTGTGTGTGTGTGTGTGTGTGTGTGTGTGTGTGTGCGTGCGTGCGTGCGTGCGTGCGTGCGTGCGTGCGTGCGTGCGTGCGTGCGTGCGTGGAGGGGGGGTTAGATATGTATTATAGAGATAAGAGGAGATACTCTCCACGATAGAGCACATCCATAAAACAAATTAGAACTGGTATCAGAAGGACGTAGTTGAGTAATAAAATACTGTGTCTGACAGCTATTAGCAGGGAGTTTCCACAGGAAAGTCAAGGGCATTCTTTTTCCACTTCTTGACACCGATCTGTTTGTGGATGACTCAGCAGCAGTCCTAATCGTAGTTTGAACAAATTGCCTGTTGAAAAAGCCCTCTCAGCTATGAGAGTGGATATCAACAATATATAATATTAATATAATACATATAATAAAATAACAATATAATAACAAACTATTATTACATCTGGGGAAAACGGAAGTCTGAAGACTTTAGTTTACGGTCAGAGTTGTTGTCTGGTGGTGACCGTGTATTGGAAGAAGAGATGCCCTATAATAATTGGATAACACATTTTACAGTTTCCGGTGAACAAAATAAAACATGATTATGAAGTCATCAAATTTTTATCAACAATAGTGCAATGAGAATTCTAGCTGGAGCCCTAGCTATTTCAATGTAATTTCGACTTGCTCCTCATGGTTCACTAACATCTCCATGTCACTAAAAACAAAACTGCAGACCTCTGAAAACAAACTAGATGTAATATAAGTCTACTTCTAGGCCTCTTCCCCAGGACCTTCTCCCGTGCAGCAGCTCACTTTTCTAGTCTGGGTAGGCTCAAGGTACAATCTAATCCAATTTATTTAACACAGAAAACACAAAAGGTTTCCAAAGTGCTGCACAAAGTAAAATACATAAAAACACTCAGGAAAAGTAAAATATGGTAATAACAGTGCATAGTAAATTTAGATACAATAAGATAAGAAACCATAAAAGTAAAAACATCAACTATACCTGAAGGAAAAACTTGGTTTAAGCAAGGTTAAAAGCCAAAGTATAAAGATGAGTCTAACAAACTTTACACTTGAACTTGAACTTTACACAAGGGGTCTACTGTCACCTCATAAACACATGAAAAACTGGAAAAATGCACGGCACTCCATCTATAAAGGTTCTTGAATCCCTGCCAAACTCAAAACTAACCAAAACTAATACCTGTCCTCAAAATACAAGTGAAGATAGTTTAACTCCTCTGAACACCTTGATAAATCCCTGCCCCTCCCCTCCTTTCTCTATACCTTATGATTATACTGAGCTTGTTTCCAGTATGTTTTGTAGTATTTGTATTGTATTGTATTGTATTGTATTACTATATGTATTAATGATGAATTAGGTAGAATGGACCACAATGAAAGCAAGCCCCTAGGGCTTTTTGTGTTATCCTTTTAGCATAACCTCTGACTTACTACCTGTACTGTTAATAATCATGTTAATATTAAATAAAAAATCTATTAATCAAGTGGCAATATCATCACTTACACATGTCATGAAACCTTTCCCATTGTTCTCCTGCACACTTCAACACAACACTGCAAACAAACTGCTACATGTAACAAAAAAGACTGCTGAACAAAAATATTTTCTTTTTACTTTGTGTTGTTTTCCCATCTGACAGATGTATACACGTAGAGATGTATGATTTGCAACAGCAGGTGTCAACTCACGCACCCTCTGCAAATTATTGTGTGTGTGTGTGTGTGTGTGTGTGTGTGTGTGTGCGTGCGCGCGAGCGCGTGTGCGTGCGTGATTATGTGAGACTTTGCAGTCTACTGGTCTTCGTAGTAATATTTAAAGCAGTAGTACTCTGACTGACAGACAGACAGACGGTCAGACAAGGAGACACACAGACAGACGGGCAGACAGACAGAAGGGCTACGCAGACAGACAAATACTGTAGATGGGGAGATTCAAGTCGTATTTCCTGTCTTATCACCTGTCATCTGTTTCTGTAAATCTGACGACAGGACAGAGAGCCTGTTGTCGAAGCTGAAGGTTATCAATTATGTTTTCTAACAGTGATAAGATAAATTACAGCAGCTGTAAAAGCAATCTGTGTGGTTGGCGGCTGTATGAAGATTAGGCTCTCTTATTCCTTTCAAGCTTTAGAGACCATGCAGTCCCCTGAGACCAAACGGATAGACAGGAATACTTCAGTATGATCAACAGCAGTTGTCAATTCACTCGTCCCCTTCATGCCTTATCCAAAAGTGTAGGCAAGTTATTCTGTCCATAATAACGGACAGTCTTATTTACAGACCATGACAATGGAGTTTGTTTCCATCAAATGAGACACGCCAAGAAGTACAAACGACTAGATAGAGGGAAATTGCAAGTGTGGTTGCACCGTCAATTTCAAGCTTTGAGTCTTGCATAAGTACAGTATGATGGTGATGTTTATACAGAATGAATAAATACAAAGTTTTCTACAGTACAGTACAGTACAGTACAGTACAGTACAGTACAGTACAGTACAGTACAGTACAGTACAGTACAGTACAGTACAGTACAGTACAGTACAGTACAGTACAGTCCATTTTGGTTTTAAGATGTCGATATTAATTTTCTATTCATCCTTAGGACCCCAAATCACACCTTGGAAAGCATGAGTGTCTATTTCAAACAAAGTGATTTTTGACTGGAGGGTCATATTTTGCTACCCAGGAATGACATTTCAACATGCGAAGGCCCTACTAGAGAAGACACCAAAGAACACCACTGTAGCACATTGCATCCTGTCGGTTGGGATAAATAACAAGAGCCACACTCTCCAAACAGCACTGAGGTCGATGAGAGGGAGAATCGTAGCAGCACAGAACGCCTTTCCAGCCGCAAGTATCCATGTCCCTTTTATCAATATCTCAAAGGGCCTCCCAACAAGAGATAGGCAGAGAGTTAAATCGCATGATTGCAAAACAATTTTCTCCCGAAATTGGATGAACAGGACTTTAAAGTGGTTAATGATAACTTACAGTACATTGGAAAACAGAGACAGGCGAAGCAATGCTTAAAAATTGGCTTATTAGCTTAAACTTATTGACCCCATAAACCAAGAAAGGAGGTCAAAGAAAGTCAAACATAATTAATCTGTCCCATTACTTCCAGCCAGATCAACATCAGACCGAACTGCTGGAAAAGGGACTTTCATTTGTACCGACTCTAGACTACCAAACAAAAGGAGAAAGATAACCTCACAACAGAACAAGCTAAAGCACTGAGGGCACTAGCCAACAACAAACAGATTGTAATCAAGCCAGCAGATAAAGTCTCCTGTGTAGTAATAATGGACAGACACCAATACCTGTTTGAAGGTGAGAGACAGCTCAGCAATCAGGATCATTGTAGGCAATTAGACGGACCAATTTACAAACACACGGCTGTAAAGGCCAAAGCCATCATAAACAGACTGAGAGAAATGAAGCACATAAACGCCAAACAACAACAATATCTGCTCGGACAGGACACTCCACGAGCTAGGATATTTTATCTTTTGCCTAAAATCCACAAGAACCCGGATTCATGGACAATACCATATGAAATACCAATTGTGTCTGACTGTGGCAGTGAGAACTATCAGACAGCAGAGTATATTGAACACTTCCTGAACCCACTGTCAATAAGACACCCCAGTTTTATAAAAGACACTTACGATTTTGTTGACAAAATCAAAGCCATTATAGTACCAAAGGAGGCCTTTCTGTTTTCAATAGATATAGACGCGCAGAGAAGCGCAGGCAGCGACATGAGCGCGCTGCAGGGACTATCCAACCAGGCTCAACACACCCCTGCCCCACGTGTGGAAAAGTGTGCGGATCAGCAATTGGTCTTAACCGCCACATGTGGGCGCATGAGCGCACCAGACATTGAAAACCCCCCCTTTACCCCCGGGAGATATGAAGTCATCATCGACTACGATGGACTGCCATAAGCAAGTAAGTAAGCATTGTTGAGAAAAGTCTTACACTGTCATATTTACCTGTATTGACAAAGGTAGACTTTCTTAAGGCCCATATTTTTGAGAAATGTCTTACACTGTCATATTTATTATTGACAAAGGTAAACTTTCTTAAGGCCCATATTCATTGTTGAGAAAAGTCTTACACTGTCATATTTATTACCTGTATTGACATATACAAAATGTATAATGGTCAACTGTACATACATAATGTAAAGAGAAAAGCTTGGTGCGGCGTTGCACTCGTGCATGCAGGCTCCTGGCCAGGCCCACCCAAAACTGCAGTTCTGGCTTCGCCACTGACTTCTCTTATCAAGTACAGTATAGTACGAGTACAGTTTGACTACATACTTGTAGGCGTACAGTACAGTACAGTACAGTACAGTACAGTACAGTACAGTACAGTACAGTACAGTACAGTACAGTACAGTACAGTACAGTACAGTACAGTACAGTACAGTACAGTACAGTACAGCACAGTACAGTACAGACTTGTACAGTACGATTACAGTACACTACGCATACAGTATGCGTACATTGTAGCGGACCCAGCTGGCAATAAGGAGTTGAAGATCGACTGATGAATTTTCTCTGTCAACGTGAAAACTGAAAGAAAAACATATAGATACATCCCTCTCTTGTGACCACCAGACGGAGAGCATGGAACTCGTCACGCGAAATTGCGATTATGCAACAGTTTACCCTAAAACTTACACGTCAACTCAATGTCATTGTAACGAGGATTTTCGAGCGAAAAAATATATTTTTTCAATTACATTTATAGCAAATATGACCTAAATGTACCGTCAAAAACGCTAGCCTGAGCTAGCAGCCACTTGTTGCTAGCGCGGCGTGCCGTAGCCCTGTTTCAAACAGTTTCAAACAGTTTTCAGTCAGACCACGTGATGTGCTGTACCACCCATATTAAAGGTATATTCAGTGATTTCACTCAAAAAACCTTAGGTTTCGTTTTTGCCTTGGGACCCAAACAAGGTTTTTTGACCCCCAGGGGTTAACTGGGGACAGGGAGGAACTCCTTATATGGTCAGCACACTCTATAGTAGAGAGGATTATCACAACAAAACAAAAAAATAAGTGATATTTGAATTAAGTGAAATCACTGAATATA
This sequence comes from Protomyctophum parallelum, assembly GCF_964188405.1. Taxonomy (NCBI): domain Eukaryota; kingdom Metazoa; phylum Chordata; class Actinopteri; order Myctophiformes; family Myctophidae; genus Protomyctophum; species Protomyctophum parallelum. Next base: position 33,908,234 of record NC_139700.1, on the reverse strand, counting down.
CCTTTAATTTCGGGGCGTGTCAGCGGCCCTTTAAGAAGACATGCATTGGAGGGCCTAGCACCCCTCAAACATGTATTCTGACTGTTGTAGCCAATTTGATGATTTTATATTGTGGTTAAGTTCTTGTGAAGTTGCTATGACAACCTGGGCATAGGCGGGTTCAACCAATCACAGGGACAGCCTACTTGTATGCGTCACAGGTGCACGGCAGCAGGGATTTTGGGAAACGCCACAGGGAAGCCACACAGTTTTTCAACCGTGCGTGTTTTGTTTGTTTTTCAGTTGTTATGATTTAATTTGTTTATTTTGTAGCACCAGTTTATTGTTTAAGTTACAGTTTGAGTACCCTGCAAGCAAAAATAAAACCTTTTAAATGCACTCAACGAGACGACCTGAGTTACTGTCATCATCACCACGCGTTGGAAAGAGCTTCACACCATTATCCCTCACTGGCATTCTTTTGTTGAGAAGTTGCCTTTACACTGACCATTAGGTCTATATGCAGAAAGCAATGCTTGTTTGTTGGATAGCAGCAGGGACACAGCGTGGAGGGAGGTTAGATTGGGATTCTATGGGGAGACCAAGACTGGAGCCCAGGGCTCAAGGTTATTGCCAGCAGTACCAAACACAAAGTAAACGTGAAATTAAATTTACACACACAACTACTACAGTCTCGGGAATAAGAAGATGTCTGTGACAAGCATAACTGAACCCTATATCCGTGCGACACTCCACCACCTACCTATATACCAAGATACGTGTGTGATAGCTCTGTACTGACTTACACACCCTCTCTAGTCTCTAGGCCCATGAGGGGCCATTTATCTCCACTGTATCCCCACTGAGGAGTCCATCTTCCCCATAGACCAGACAAGTGGCCATTTGGTTCTACTGAGTGTGTTTGCTGCAAAGACACTTTGCAATGTTTCACAATGTTTGTCCCGGCCCACAGTTTGGGATCCACTACCCTTATAGGGGACTTATTTTTATTATTATTATTGCCAGACACCTTTACAAAAAAAAGGGACATTTCTCTGACATTTCTCTGTAAATTTATTCCATGATTTGTGTAATATTCCCATGCAGTCTATCACTTGGCAGCCATGCTTTTACAAATGTCACATGACAGTACCACCCAGTAATAATGAATATATTCCTTATTGTTATGGTATCAAAATAAATCTCCTGAAAGCTTCAACAGAATGTGAATTGTGTATAGGTGATGAATTCACCTATACAGCAGTACGGCATTATAGAAAAGGGAAATGTCCTATTACACTGTTATAACCTTATAAACAATTGCTTTAATATATCATTGTACTTTGTAATTGTAATTTATATATGCTAATTGGATTCCTAGATAACCAAAACATAGGGTTAGACACCAAAATTATTTTTCTAGGATGAATAATGGAGGAGTAATGGTATTTTAAGAACTGGCGGCGGCCATCTTGAAAATAACACCTTTCGGGTGGTCAAACTTTGGTAAACTTTTACTATGTTATTAAGGACACCTATAATACTACAAAAAAAAGTTGAGAAACCTTTTGTTGCAATTTTTTTGGGGTCAAACCATATTCTTACCCGCCTATAGATACATCCCTCTCTTGTGACCACCCGTTTCGGATGTTATCACCCGATAATCAAGACTAGAGAATGCTCGTAATCAGCATACTGGGAAATCCGGAACTGAAACTATGGGAGCGCTTGCTTTTTGTGTCAATGTTGGAGGAGCGCCGTGTCTGGTGGCCTTGAGCCACGTGAGGCACCGCAGAGCGAGTTGCCGTGCCGAGCGTTGCGAAGGCCACCAGACACGACGTCCAAGTTACGTCCCGATAGGCAGAGAATAGTAAATATTAGTTTCCATGCCCCGACAATAGAGTTGGGAATTACGTTCAGCAGGGGGAGTCCTTGACCAGGCTATGTCTGCACCACCATGCATGCGCAGTCCGGGTGAACACAGCCAAACACCACAATGTCCAGTATGCCAGTATGGCCATATTAGCCACATTCCAACGTCCTGATAACGGTTGATTTCGTATACTTAATACAGAGATAACAGACGAATCTGCTGTTGTGACAGCCAGAAGGAGCTGGCTTCTGCTTCCGGCCATACCCTTCAAAATAAAAGTTTAGCCTTCTCGGGGTCTGTTACAGTACAGTAAAGAGTACAGTAGGCTACAAGTACAGTAGAGTACAGTACAGTACAGTGCGAGTACAGTATGACTACATACTTGTACAGTACTGTACAGTACCGCACAGAGTACAGTACAGTACACTGACGACGAACTACAACACTAGCACAGAGTACAGTACAGAGTACATGTGCAATACACTGATCACCTTTTCCAAAAATAACCCACATTGCACTTGCCCCTCATGTTTGTTAATCACCAAGCATTTCCCCATTTGGAACTCTTTGGCTGAGTGGCCATCTTAGCTAAACAGGAAACAGTATTCAACAATAAAATCATGACAAAATACAACTGTGCAAGTTAATAAAGTGCCAATATGCTGTGCAAAATAAGTAACAGAGGACAACTCTGTTACAGTGTTTAAACAGATTTTGATGTGCAATTTTGCTGCAGGGATCCCCTGGAACCCCCTCAAGGACCCCTTGAGAACCACTGAGCACCCTAGCCCAGTCAGTACACCCAGAAACGTCACTGCAAAACAAATTTCTTCCATGCCAAGGAATGACCTTCTTTTAACATACCATGATGAGAGCTGGGTTTCCGGCAATTGACATTAACACTTTAATAAAGACACTGCCTGACAGGTATCCAAACCTTGTTAACCCATTTTGACCGAGACTGATTCTACAGTTTTCTGAAAAGCCCTATGCTTTCATATGACATAATTTGGTCACATATATTCAAGGATTTGCACCACATTTTCACGATTTTTCAAAAATAAGATCTACAAGCAGATCTACAAGCTCTATGAGCTTTTAGCTATTTTTCAATAGCTAAAAGTATAACATAATGCTTAAAACACAAAGGGATTCCCGGAATGGGTTAAAACAGGTACCAAACTGGCGGATACAGAACATGCCTATGACTTGCAGTCTGTTTTTTATATATTACAATGGCCGGTGGATGACATCAATATGTCAATTATAACGAATAACCAATTTATTCTGACCCCTCCCCGAAAAGGCCTTTTTGTCCTGACCACTTATCCATGATTTATATACATTATGGATCATTAGTTTTGGATGGTTATTGATCTCAACTGCTCAATTCTTGCCACTGTCTCTGATTGTCTCTAATGCTTTGAAAAGTTCAAAGCAATCACTTCAATATAGAAAGTTTAGAGTAGAAAGTAGACAAAAGTACAGAGATGGCCATGAAAATAGTAACAATAATACGCTTGACTATTAAAGTAATTAGTTACAAATTGCTCCATCTATGCCTTCCCTCTCATCTTTGTACAAAGGGTTGAGGAAACCGCAACATGCTTCTTTTAAAACCACTTCACAAGTTCACGTTGCTTGAAAAAAAAAAGTGTGAAGGTCAAACCATTCTCCACTCAGTGTGCATTTCTTCATCGTGTCCACTGGACTGTATGCATTTTTTATTTATGGTAATATTTCATTTTGTATGTCCATGGCTAACATTTTGTTTGAGGAAAATGTCCATCACAAGCCTACATGTTGATTACCCCTGCTCCGGACAAGTGACTTTTGTGCCATCCTCTCTTCCCAAATATTGGGCTTTTTCGCTTCAGGCAGACCAGCTCTACTATACACCTCCAACAGTCTAGTCTGTCTCATAATAATGATGGTGTTACTTTAATGAGAAATACAGACAGTACAGAGTGAGTCTCATCTTTGATCTTCCCTAGAGACATACACATACTGTATAAGTATAGAAGTCCTGGGTCACAAGTATTTTTTCTATTGAAAATACCATAGTGTCATCAACGTCAACAAATGAGCCTGACAATTTGGCCACAGCTTTATTTATCGTACCTACATATGTTCCCTCAGTCCTATGTTCCCTCAAAACTAAAACTAACGCCAAACCTAACCCTAAACTGAAGGAATATGTCTGTAATAATGTCATGTAATAATGCTGTTGCCTGTTGGAGAAAACCACATAACTCCAACATTTTCATATTTATGTTTTTTTCAGGAAATGAAGAAAACATTGTATTTTTAAAACAATGCAATACTGCCTCATCAAAGTTGGTATTGTAACTTTATGTCAATTACTTGACAGTTTGAGGGTCTAATGGAGTTAAACATATTTTTATACTTTTCATTGGTTCAATATGTTTTAACCAACACACAGATGTAAATTGGGTGATCAATAGCAATGATTTACAAAGAAAAAATACATCCAAAACCTCCAAAATGGAGTTAGCTTGTTTCCTCCCAACAGCAACGATATGATGACCCTGTAGCAGCAACCCGGATGACGTTCACAAATAGAGGTTATTACGTCCATCAATCATTTCTGATGATTCCATCAATCATGGCGGTGTTCTTGTGGCACGCATGGACAATCACCCCCAGCAGGAACCTGAGAAATGGGAGAGAGTATAGGAGAGAAAATAGTTTTGTTTTAATCATTTGTTTCCGCTTTAGCGATGTGAATGCAGGTCTTCTAGTGCCAGTAAGGCTCCTTTGAGGGGAGTAGGGGAAGGGGCTACTATGGAGGTGAATGGGGTGGAGGTGGGATGCAAGAAGCCTGTAGAAAAGTGGCTTGTTTGCGACGCAGCAAGGCGGGTGAAGCATGCATTCTGGGTGGTATTTAAATAGTGTTGTGGTGTGGAGACAGTGGAGCAGTGTGGAGGGCGGAGAGTGGCGTGAAGGGCAGGATCAAGGTGTGTTCCTCCGTGCTGCACATCTGTTGTTCCAACTCCATTACAACAACAAGTTTACAAACTGTAGGTGGTTCTATACCAGGGTTTTTATATCAGATGACAATAATAATAATAATAATAATAATACATTTTATTTATAAGGCGCATTTATCAGGGCACTCAAGGTTGCCGTACAGGTTAAAAACAGTACAAAACACAGTTAAAAGCAGAACAAAACACAGCTTGCAGCAGAAGACACAGGTCACGCAGAGTCATAATGACGAATCAATGCAGGGAAAATCATGGAAAAAAGAAATACCGGTATCCACACTAACTTCTGGTTAACTGTTTTTTTATAATGCATTGCACACACAGCAGCAGCACTATCTGGAGAATTGAGGCAGGGTCCATAATGGCATCTTGTTATATGTGCAAGTTGGAACTGGCACTTGATCAGTCCATGGGGTGATTCATTATCCATTTCCAAGAAACATTCCCAACAAACATAATGAATCCCTCTGTGTCTAATTACAGATAACGGTTCACAGAAAATAGCTCATTACATTCTTGGACATACATTTATTCAGTGTTTTCTGTCATCTCTCATTAGTTCCGTTTCTAATTTGTAACTGCAGGTCTTCAGTCAGTGCAGATGTGGCAGCGCCGCTCTGGGCATCCATATATCAAGGTTGAGAGTGACTAATTGGTATCAAAAATAGAACATACTCAAGTTTTCAAATGTATAACATTTATAAAGATCTTTTGAAAATAGCAGATCTACAAGCTCAATGCAGATTGTCTATTTATATGGCCGAATTATAATCGGGCTGAAGTGGGTAATGTATGTGTTGTAATAATAATCAAATCTACAAAGTACTGTATAGTAACTAAAGTTGTCGAATAATTGTAGTGACAATATTTGCCTCTGAGATCTAGTGGAGTAGAAGTGAAATTATAGGCTACCTCAAGCAGTTAATGTACTTCCACCACTGTGAATAATATATGTTTAGACCTCCACACATGCAGCAAATTACGCAATAAACTCCCTTCAGAATTCACCACCTTCAGAATTCACCAGCCTGTCAAGCATGCTCTGAGACAAATATTATAATGCTAATGCAGGAAACATAGAAAAAAGGATGAAGAAAAATAGAAGAGAGGATAAAACACAGATGTCTCATCCTGATAATTTCAAACAAGATTTAATCCCCAATGATGATGTAATTGGAATCCAGGTTTCAGGACTTCACAGCCCACGCTGCCCACCTCTAAGATGCCGAGCGAGTAGGCGACACAGAAACAGTGCCATCTTACAATAAGCGTTAATGGGCCAATTAGCCTATATGAATATAGGGTTGAAAATGTGTTCCTGACAGAATTAAAAGAAATCTCACTCAAAAAAGAAAAAGAGCATGCCTGCCTCCTTCGTGTGCATGTTGAATGTGCCAATGCCAGACTGAAGGACAAGCAAATATTCTCTGGCAGCGTACAGTAGGAGCAGTAAGTCTGTTGTGCGCTGTGTGCTGTGTAAGAAATCGTGAGAACTGTACAGATACCACTGAGTTTAAGGCAAATTACATCAAATAACAGTAGGGGTGCACCGATGTGGAAATTCTTGGCCGATACCGATGTATCTAGCCGATAGCCGATAGTCACCGATGCCGATGTTTGTATACCGTATTTTTCCAAATGGTAGCCCGGTTTGGTTAACTGTATGTAATGTGTTTTATATTCGTTTTATTTTTCGTTTTGTCATTATTTATTTATTTTTGTGTTCTGTATTTATTATTGTCAAAACATTTCGTGATAATATTTTATTTGTATTTGTGCTGCCATGGGGATGTGGGGGGGAAAAAATATATGTCAATTGTTTTGAAAATACTTATTTGTACTGTAAAATAAATCAATAAACATATGTTTAAAAAAAAAAGTAGCCCGGGCTGTTAATATGCTAAATCGATTTGGACCCCGTCGTTTATAAGGAACTAGGCTGCTATTTGCAGTAGGCCGTTATTTATCTTTGCACCGGTCTGCACCGGCCCTTAATTTGGTTACAGTTCCTGTCAAGCATGTTTTTTAGTGCAAACTTAAAAGGTATGATATAAACATACATAGCAGGCAAAGTCTTTTGTCTTTTTGATTTAATATTGAGAATAGGGGAGCTTATAGGCAGTTACTGTTGCTTAATTGATTTGACCCAGATCCGTGCAAACAGAATACACTGTCTCAAGCTGTGTAAAATTCTAATATTATATAGATTTTAAAAGGCTGTCTGAATATATTCTTTCAAATGAGGTTTGGTTTTGCAACTAATTTAATTTCAGTCAGACAACTCACGAATAGATTAAACAATATTTATTGCAGAATGAGTAATGAGTGTGCATATGATATTTGACTTGGCGTTCGGCTCTGCTGGATTTCTCCCTGCTCGGCATGATTAAGCAACATCATAAAACATAAGAGCAGGAAGATAGATATACAATAACCCCCCATGGGGAGCATAGATAGCAGAGCCCACCGGTGGTGCTGGGGTGGTGGGAGAAAACATCACATACAACCGGGAACCATGAGCAGAGGAAGGCAGGAAGAGCATGGAGTCTAGTGAGCTTAAGTAGCCTGCCCACTTAGTCAGCTGACTGCCGCATCGGCGAATGACGTGTGAGACTTGCACACACGTATACTCCCACATAGTAATGCAGCATGTTAACCCCTTGAGCATAGTATGGGCCTTTGAGCATGACAAGAACCTCCCTTGAGGTTGACTGACTGAACTGACTCCGCCGCTCTGCGCGCTGCGTTTGATAAAGTGAAATTAACCGCTGGGAAAATCCCTAATTGAGAGAGTGCAGGCCTAACATGCCACCACAGCTCATGAAATATAGACTGCATGGCTAACAGGGCTTAATGCTTACCCTACCATCTCTCTCCTTTCTCTGACTCTGGACCTCATTTATCAACTCAGCGTACGCCAAAATATTGGTGCACACCGAAATTATATGCAATTTTCGGCATTTACCATTTCCTGCAAAACCTTGAATTTGAACGTGTGCCAGGACAAAAATCACGTTAGGTCGGGAGCTGTTACGCTTTGTCCTCACCTGTTTTTCTGAGAGGCTGTCACAGGCATCTAAACATATGTTTTCACTCCTAAAATGTATAAAACTAATACTAATACATGTGATGTCATATGAAATTGGTAGGATATTTCCAAGTGTGCAAGCAATTAAAATCGCGCAATTAAAAACAATGTTGCTCGCTTAAGCCATTTAAACAGGGTTTTGCATGAGTGCATCAGTGCATGAGTGCATGAGTGCCACCCCCCCCCCCCCCCCCCCCCCCTCCTGGAATAGTTAACTTCCATGACATGGATCGAGAGGCATTTGCATAGCTGCAGCTATAGCTTTTCTTTTCGCAGATAAGTAAGCACGCAGCTATAGTCAAGTACCAACGGCAACTGCCGCTACAGCCATGTCTTTCTCGCATTACGTCTCGTCCTTTTAATTAAGGATAAAACCGACACGCTCGAATACCAATAAATGTGACATGCCGACAGTGCCGAGGCAGCGGAGGTGGGGACTGCATTTTATTTTTTCGTCATTATGGAAAACCACGGGGTGCCAACTTCACGGACCTCCACCACTATAGCATTATCCACAATACCTCAAACAGTATATGGAGAATTACACTTCTTAACATCAACTGAGACACTGTTCACAGGTTTACTTTAATGTTCCAACAGTGTGCACATCTGTTGCCAAAAAATCATTTAGGTTCAAAGCTCCTTCTGACTTCCTCAATAAATTCGGGCAATAACATATTTTCAATTGTTTCATACTTTGAGGGCCCCTGTTCATGCTTTCGCTAACTATCAGTAGACTTATTGTACAGTAACAGATCTATAACACAATGATTCATGTATGTGTTTGTTTTGTGTATTGTTGTCGTGTTATGTTGTGCTATGTTTTGTTTTGCTCACCCCCCCCCCCCTGTTTGTTGTTGTCTGATTTGTCCTGTTTATGTTTGTCTATGTATTCTTATGTTTTGTTTTCTATCTATGTTTTGGTATGTAGGCTACTTTGTATCTTTGGATCCCCTTGAAAACGAGATGGTTCATCTGGGGTTATTCCCAATAAAGACATTTCAACAACACTCTCCCCAACAATACACGCTGTTTTACAAGAATTTTGCTGCCTCGAGAGGTCGTCCATATAAACATTAAATAAAAACAGGGATAAAATTCCACCTTGAGGGGGTGGAGACAGCAAAGAAAGAAATAGAAGAAAAATAGACAGGGAAGGAGATACAGCAAATTGTATAGTAGCAATAACAATGATAATGAATGTAATAGTGTAAGATAATTTAGTATGGTATAGCAATGTTGTCAGATAATATAATGTATAGGAATATTAGGATATATTATAGTTAGGGATGGAGCTCGATAACCGATACCGAAAAAACCCTGATAATAAGCTTATTGAGTATACCCCTGTATCAATAATGACATGACATCAGATTTAAACAATCAAGAAGAGGCGATTGAGAAATAAATGTAATCATGTCGGTCTAAATGTGTATTGATAGCTGCCAACCAGCGCTGTCTGGGTAAACAGAATTACGCTTTTAAAGTGACCGCACACATATTAACCAGTTAACAGTTTCTTTAATATTATTTTATTGGTAAAAAGGTCAATTGCCTTTCGTCTGTTAGAAAAGTACTGTATTTGAAGGCCCTATAGTAAAGGATACTGGTTCGGTAGAAAGTGCTCGATAGTGCTCGATCGTCCGAGCACGAAAACAGCAATTGATTGGTTTTCACCACCAAGTGTCACTGTTGCGCAGCCTAACACACGTACACACATATTAACTGAATTTATGATGATTTCGGGTGTGACAGTACAGTACAGTAGAAGGACCCCCTGGGGACCCCCATGCGGTAACCTGTCATTTCTCAACCATTTCAGACGTGGAACCGGACTGTCACCCTGGGTGCGTTCCTGTGGGTCTGGAACTTCCGGGGAACCCCCACACGGAGTTGCACCACTCACTTCACACAGGCACCTGGTTGTCCTTCTCCTACGCACCTGTTGCTTGTAGGTGTGCAAAAGCCTTGTTTTTTTGTATAAATAGTACAAATGCAGTCAAGGTCTACTCAACTGTATCTGTGTATCTCTGACTGTATATATGAGTGTGTATTATAACGATGAATTCCTAATAGTATACAAATATAAAGAATATATATTTTTCACATTCGCCAGCCAAAGTCATGCTGTACAAAATGGTATTGATAAAAAAAACAAGCACTTTAACACTAAGTTATCACGCGATACATACATGCAGATAGACAGACAGACACTGCAAAAGGGAACAGAGGCGTGGCCACGGCCGTTTTGGGTGACAGGCACACTGGCCCCTCAGTGCTGCTGTTAAGCAGCGCTGTTGAAGATCGCATCAGGCGATGATTTTATTTATACACATTACATAAACGCTACTGCCTTTTTAAACATATTAGCGTGCTTTTAGATAGCATTTTAAAGACCTAGTGAAATGAAAAATACGTTTTTCACACTTTTAGACCATATCCGACTCTGTGGTCATCATATGGTCATACCTAACAATGGATGCCAAAACAATGGGAAAATGTACATTTTTGTGTATTTTTGTCCATAAATATCCAATTTGAATGACTTCCTTTGACCAAAAAGTGATGCGTGATGACGTGTCGAGTGTCAAATGAATCTTGATTAAAAGTGAGGTCTTGCCAACCGGTGAGGTCTTGCCAACCGGTCTTGCCAACCGCCTAGTTTTAAAGTGTTTAACTTGCTTGTGCTCCACGAGATAGGGAGTGAAAGGAGAAATAGAGACAGCAACGGTGTTGCGCAAGTGGCTACTACTTAGAAGAAGGGAAACATTTGTTTGACGTAAGCCTCATAACTAAGGAGGTTGCTATGCAGGGACTAGGCAAGAGAGCAGTATAGAAATGAAGACAAAGCTTGGAGAAACAGTATTCATTGAAGCAACAGAGTGTTGATGTAAAGTACAAGTAAAAGCAGTAAATGATGATGTAAGGAAGTAGTGAGGTCAAAGGGCATGCTAACAAAGGGTGCGTTCGGAAATGCGCCCTGAACGCACTGGTGTGCTCTCTTGTCGTTCGTTTATTCAGTGCACTTGGTGCGTTGTCGTTCGAAAATCCAGTGTGCTGCGCACCGGGTGTGCCAAGTGCCCGCACTGAGCGACCCTACCCTGAAGCTGGGGTTGTCCGGTGTGAATACGTCACAGCTGTGGTCATTCGTAAATAAGGCACACTGAACGCACTCTGTGACATCACCGCCCACAACACTCAACAAACTGACCACATTCAAGGTGCGCATTTCCGAACGCACCCAAAGTTAGTGACTACGCAGTAAGTGTTTAAAATGTTACTAGGGTTTAAAGGTGAGAAACCTTACAGGCATGGTGGACTTAGGGTTATTGATTAGGCTGATTCATATTGGAAAATATACTACAGTATATGAATCCGGAGTGGTCTGTGAGATAACCCTAGGGCCTCATACACACACACACCACACGAATGTTCTGTGCTCTGTCTGTGATTAATGGCTGCCACAATGCAATTCCAATGAGTCACATGGTTTGACCAAACATTTGTGTTTGATTGTTGATTGCTGCCCTATTAAACACACATTTTTGGTCAAACATGATGTGACTCCCATTGGAATTGCATTGCAGACAGAGCACAGAACCTTCGTTTGATACGTGTGTATGAGGCCTATAGGGAAGCGCATCCTTGGGATACAAGAGTGAACCACTAACCACTAACCATTGTGTAAAATGGAACTGAGAGGATGAAGGACCTGAAGGGAAGGTTTAATAGGAGCAAGGTTAATTATACACCACACAGTAGCAGATTTTAACCCTGTAAGACCCGGATATATTTCTACTTGCAAAAAAGAGATTTCAACCTTACTACTACTTTGTACTACTAGGACTTTGCAGAGGAAATTATGTTAAAAAAAATAAAGAATTAAGTTTGATGAAAAGTTTATGCACATTTATATAATAATTATACAATAATATATTATTTTAAATTTGTGTGAATTTCAGCCTCTGTGGGGGGTATTTGTATTTATATGCACATATCATGACCAATGGCATTGCAATGGCATTGCAATGAACATCAATGATGACATTTAGGTGAAAAAAGAACAGAAATAAATAATAAATAATTAAGTAATTAATTAAAATAAAAATGTTACCGAAAAGCAACGCTAGGTCTTACAGGATACCTTTATAGCCTATTTTTTGGGTTGTATCAGGCGAGGATAAAGACTGACCACATTTAAACCTCTCTCTGGATTAAATTAACATCAGAAGAAGGCAAATTAAGGTAATATGGATAAAAGAGCTTTAAAATGTAATTGCTGAATTGTTATTTTGTATTATGATTTTCATTAAGTTGGGGTATTTTCTTTGTGTGGTTAATATTCTGACGCTTAATTGACAATTTGTATTCAAAACATTTAAACTGCAGCTTAAAGGGACATTTCACCGCTGGAAGAAAATGCAGTCACTCAATGTTAATATTGTAGTACAGTAGCACAAATAGAAAATTGCACCCGAAAGAATTATGAAGTCTGTGTGTTTGACTGGATTGCTGAATTCCTACAATGCCTTAGTGCGGAGGCTGCATGGACGTGTGACTTTGTAGTCCAAGAAGTATAAGTGAGCTCATGTTCATGACAGGTTTTTGGTCATGAACATGGTGTCATATGTAAGATATAAAATAAAAAAACATATTATTACACACATTAAAAACCCCAGGAAAGTGTTTCTTGTCTCCCAAAGATCCTTAAATAAGCTCTGGTTGCAAAAGGGGTGAAGTGGCCCTTTAAGCTGTATTGCAAACCTATATACATTTAACATTTTGCTGTATTTAAAGTAAGTACGTTTTTAGCTTTTTAACCACATACTCTGCCAATTTGCTTGATAGAAAGCTACTGTAAAATGTATATTAACTTCTATAAGGCTAACTTCTTTGTTATCTATGTAAATCCCACTCCCAGTTTCTGTAAGTTTCACTTTCATTTTGAAGGGCTTGATGGAAAACCTTGACACTGTATAGCTACAATGAGGAAACCACAAACAGTGGTGGAAGACATATAGATTTGTTACTTAAGTAGGCAATAGCTTAACTAATGTAAAAGTCCTGCATTCAACATACTTATTATTATATATTGGCATCTAAATATACCCTAGCTACACCCTGAGGAAGACAGTGGCTGCCAAAACCTTGGCTCTCTTGTCCTTAATCAGTTTATGGCATGAAAGCTATGAGTTTGTCGCTACTTTGATCTCTTCATCAAAATGTACATGCGCAGTACATAACATACTAAACACAAAACTCATTATGCAGAATGCCCCATTTCACTTCATTCATTTGTTTTCAAAATAACTAACATTTGGCAACTTGCTTTATCTTGAACAGAAGATTAAAAAGCTCACAAATGCGATGCGACACGGACGGACACAGACAAAAATATTCCTGTCCTCAAAAAGATTGTGAAGAAGAGCTGAGAGGCTCGGAACGTCACATCCAATATAATATAATATAATAGTATGCACGTGACATCATCATCATAACCGAACGTTATGCGGCAACACCTACTAATAGTGTCAAAAAAATACTTTCTGGCCATGGATGTATGGGATTATATACATCCAAACAGAAAAATCCTATCCGATATCATTAAACAACGTTAAACTCACTTTGTTACTCACTTCGCCACTCGATTTGCCACTCAATTTGCCATTCACTTTACGCATATGCATAGCCTCTATATATAATATATTATTATATTATATGTATTACTGATTCATTGAGTGCAACCACATTGGAAACACACCCCTGGATTTACAAGCTCACAACAGGTCGCATTGTGACTTGATCTGCCATATCATTTTGGGGTCCTTGAAATTAAACAGATTTGAGAAGCACTGATAGTCAGCTGGGGGAGTGGAGTGGGACATTTTGTATAGTTTTGTTTTATTGGCCTAAAATATTGTCTATATACATACATTCATGAATCCACCTGCTGCCCAGCTCTCAGCATTGAGCAATTTCTTTTATAAGGGGTTACGTGACCATTTACAACCTATAAGCCGTCATCTCAAATGTGATGAGGTCAGCACATTTGGGCAAGCGGCTATGGCCGTTTTTAGCCCAAGGAGTGTTATTTGCGCAAAACTAATAATGCTTGGAATGGATTCAGAACTAGAAACAAAATTTCAAGATTTTTTTCTGGGTGCCTGAAGCTCGCCAAGTCTGTGCAGCATTTGAGCCACGGACCACCATTTGATGACATTTAGCCTCTCAGAAGGGTCCATTTGGTTACATGTGAGCCAGGTCTCCCCATTGACTTTCAATGAGGTATTTTGTCTTAGTTCATTGCGCATTACGTTGCCACCAACATTCTAATGCTAACATGCTAATACTAACATGCTAACATGCTAACATTTTAATGCTAACATGCTAATGCTATCATGCAAACATGCTAATGCTAACATGCTAATGCTATCATGCTAACATGCTAATGCTATCATGCTAACATTCTAATGCTAACATGGTAATGCTATCATGCAAATGCTATCATGCTAACATGCTAATGCTATCATGCTAACATGCTAATGCTAACATGCTAATGCTAACATGCTAATGCTAACATGCTAATGCTAACATGCTAATGCTATCATGCTAACATGCTAATGCTATCATGCTAACATGCTAATGCTAACATGCTAATGCTAACATGCTAATATGCTAACATGCTAATGCTAACATGCTAATGCTAACATGCTAATGCTAACATGCTAATGCTAACATGCTAATGCTATCATGCTAACATGCTAATGTTAACATGCTAATGCTAACATGATAATGCTATCATGCTAACATGCTAATGCTAAGATGTCTGAGCTGTAAGGGTCCATTTGGTTTCGTTCAGGGAGGCGGCCCGGTTCCGGCGAGCCGCCCCTGCTTCTGAAACGGTCGAGAAATGACAGAGTTACTTGTTTCCCCGATTTTCTCCATTGACTTTCAATGTGTGCATGTGCGTGCATGTGCGTTCGTGTGTGCGCGTGTTTGAGAGGTGGTCAACTTGACCTTGAATCATTAACAAAGTATCAATTTCACCTGGGCTAGGGCTAGTCTATGCGAATGCAAACACTATTGAAAGTTAAAACCACACTGACTCAGTGAGAGAACGTATGTCCGAACAAATTGCTCTATCGCAAAAAGTAAACGTCAAATGCGATTTTTGTTTTCGCCGTGAGTGACCCGAGACATTGAGGTACGCCGTATGCGATCGTGGTATTGGTACGATAAAAAACGTGGTAATGAGAGCGAGTTAAGAAATTGTGTTTGTGATGAAAAAATTGCTGACTCATTCAGGCATTTAACATGGAGTTGTATGACACATTATGATGGTACACCTGTCGCTTTCAGGGCTGTAGTTCACGTACCGTATGAATCTGGGCTGTGGTTGTGACATTGGGTGAAAGAGGACGAGTGTGGCTACAAAATTACCGAAACCCATGCGTGTAAAGTTAATATTTTGGCCGTGAGGACGATTTGTTCTGAGAATTTCGCTACAGTCTTCACAGTGTCTTGTCCCTCTGACTGTCTCTCTCTGGCCGTGCGACATTTTTGCTCAGACCAAACACACTTTGAACTGCGATAGCGGGCAAACCGTGCAACGTATTCGAATTCTGTCTGAACCACGACAAAGTCGATGGCCTCGTGTGCTGTTTGAGGTTTAAATCGTGTTTCTACGTAACAGTATGCCAGAGTAATGTGGCTCCAAAGTAACGTGTCGTTTTCTGTTTTTACCCGCGTTTCCCCATTGACTTTGCATGGGGCATTTTTCGCGTCGTTTATTGCGAATTACGTCGGCACGGTAACCCGAATCGGAAAGAAAAGCACAAGCACACCATTCCTGACCGAGCCGCACGTTTCGATGTATATATTGTGGGGCTATTGTTTCGTGTCTTGATTATTAAGTATGTGTTGCGGATTTCAACCTGTGTTTCTGCCATTGCATGGCAGGCACCCAGAATTATGAAAAAAACCCTAGTTTGATACGTCACCTGCTACTGATAATGACATTTAGAGAATTTCTCCTTTATATAGGTTGTTAATGGTATGGTCACATTATTTCTCAATGACAGCCGGTCAGCAGGTGGATTCATGAATGTATGTATAGACAATATTTTAGGCCAATAAGAAACTATATAGCAAATTTCCCACTTTGAACTAAAGATTCACACCCGTGTGAAGTGAGTGGTGCAACTCTGTGTGGGGTTCCCCGGAAGTTGCAGACCCACAGGAACGCACCCAGGGTGCCGGGCCCACGTACGATACGGTTGAGAAATGACAGAGTTACCATGTGGGCGTCCCTCTACTGTACTGTACTATCACTATACTGTACTGGCACACCCGAAGGTTGCGCACAGGTGGTGAAAAACAACCAGCTGCAACAGTAGTGCGACTCATATGAGTGGAGGTGGAGAGAGGAGATGAGAGCTTGAGAGAAACCGGAGTCAAAGCAAAGCAACCGTAATCAGACTCACAATTGTAAATGCATTAGGTTACAACCATATTTTTGCCTGGGTGGGTCTGAGCATGAAAACATCCTTTCTGGGTGGGTCTGAGCACGAAAACAGCATGGTTGTTTTTCACCACCTGTGTGCAACCTAACACACCTAAACACACACCATTAACTGTATATGATTTCGGGTGTGCCAGTACAGTGACAGTACAGTACAGTAGAGGGTACAGTAGAGCAGGGGTTCTCAACCTTTTTGGCTGGGGACCCCCGGAAATGCTTTGGCCATGTCTCGCGACCCCTGACCCCTAGTCTCCACCACCAATACAAACTGACTGCAAAAATAACCATAATAATAGAGAAAATACATCATAAATGAATAGGCTACTGAAACCAGATATAATCATTAATTAAAGTTTATGCATGCACCACCGTACTATGTAAACTCTTAATTTCCATTTTCCAGCCATTCAGTTGCAAAAAAAAAGAAATTAAAATGTTTGTTTTTTTTAATAATTTGGCAACCCCCCGAGTCGGTCGCGACCCACGGGTTGAGAACCCCTGCAGTAGAGGGACCCCCACACTGTAACTCTGTCATTTCTCAAACGTTTCGGACATGGGGCGGCTCGCCGGAATCGGCAATCGCAATCTACAATCGTTGGTGTGAATTTAACTCTGATCCATTTGTACACTTCCACTTCCACTGGTCTCTGTTGCTCATTGCCAGACCAAGTTCATATCAGTCCTGTGTCCCTACTCAGAACATCTGGAAATGTGAGTGGTCTTGTTCCTCTTGATGGGCAAATGTGAGTTTGTACACAGCTGTTACTCAGCGTTACATACCTGTAAGGGTCCATTTGGGACTAACTATCAACCAGTAAGAGTAAGCCGCCATGAGGGCGAGAAGTGACCTCGCTCTAAAGGGCGAGCTAGGTTGCGTGCACGAATCCACCTGGGTGACGGAAGACAATCTTTGAACAAAACATCATGCAAATCACTACACATTATCTCTGTAGTCATGCGATCAAGTCGGACCTTTCATGATCTTTGCTTTTTCAGGAGTGGCTCGTTTGCCTCAAATCATAAATGCAGCGTACGATTGCCATGAAACTTTGCACACACATTCCCACAATCCCACTAGGCCAAGGGAGAAATGCCAGTCAGTCTCAATTAAGTAAAATAACTAGAACCCACCAAATGATTAAAATGAGAATGTAGTCACAAAATGTAAATGTGTTTTACAGTATGTTATGGGGTTCACTGTCTGTGTCCTGAACCCATAGTGAACCCACAGCAAGAAATGAACCCAGGTGGCTCATTTCAAGGGGTGGTTAATGACCACTGACTGTAGCGTATTCTATTAATCTCAAACAGTCACAGAATTGACATCTCCCTGGCAGATGAAAGCACTGCATACTATCTATGGGTGACCAAGTATAGTGACATAATCATTAAAAACTGTAATTTAATTATTCTTCACTGATGGTATGGGCGATGGGTGCTCCAAGAAACTAGTGCCCAATCTGAAAACGCTGCATGACGAAGGCCAGAAGGGTCGAAACGCGTTTGTTCTTATTAAAGGAACAAATTTAAGTTCCCTTGAAGTGCCTATATTTGTTATGTACAGTACACTTTTAACTTGGGTGGCTCACTCAGCCTGCATTTAGTCCATGTGAAAATGTAGTGGAGGAGGCATTTATCCTGTCTCGGTACCATATGATTGTAAACATTGAGTCTTCATTTGATAGCTTTCAATAATTCAAGGTGATGACAGTTGGCGCCTGAATTCAATTGCACTTGATTGTATCATGCATATATATATATATACACAACTCATTCCATCTTAGATCGCCTCATATAACTGTTTGAAAAATAAACAAATCATCCAGGCCGCTTCACTCATATGGATATGAAGAATCAACTGACTGTGAGAAAACGCTAATGTTACGGCTGCTGAATTAGTTACATTTTCACTAGAAACAGACTGTATCATATATGAGTGACTGACGCAAATGATACAGAGACCCTCCCCTGACAATAACGCAGAAACAGCTTGTTTATTTTTGGACCACAATGCTTATAGTAGACGATATTAAGATCAACCCTTTTACGATGAACTAAAAAGAGCTTACACATTCACTATGAAAACCTACATTTTATTTTCACCTATAATGAAATGCCACAAATATTGACACCAGGGTTTAAGTGGTTAAACAGGCATTAGGGCAGGATTGTGAGACCGAAAAGGACTGTGAAAAGCCATGAAACACAGACTCTATAGTTCAGGTCGACTGACAGACAGGCTGTCCGACATCCCATTTGGTCTGAGACAGGAGAAGTGATAAGCCTCTCTATTTTAATGATGCAATGCGAGAGTGTGGTATAGCCAATACCAACTCAGGACTCCTGAGTCACTGTCGTCCACACTCTCCCATCTAACAGAGCTCTACATTGTTGCTAGCTGAACTGTCATGCCGCAGTCAGCGCAGTCCGTATCCGTAAGTGGTGTGCTTCTTTCCCCCTCCTGGGTTGGCTCCCATAGAGTCAATTTACTTGCCTCGAGTTCCAAAAGAGGTGTTGGAACCTAATCCTTTATTTTGTTATTTTTCCCCATCGAAGTCATTCATATGACTGACAGCTCCAGTCAGTAACTTGGAGAAATATAGAAAGAAAATACTATTATTAACATCCAGTGATTCCAGTGGAACCAGTTCCGTTCCTGTTGATGTTAGGTCCTCCAAGGAGCATGCTGTGGACCTAACCAGCCTGTCCACTTCTGCTCCTTTAAAAACAACTGGCTGTCCTCCCACAATGAGACCAAACACTTTCAGCTGAACACACACGCGCGCACACACACACACACACACACACACACACACACACACACACACACACACACACACACACACACACACACACTATGTCTCTCTCTCAGTCATCAGGTTCGGTGACACACTGTTCCACTATCTCCCTGAGGTTGGGGTTCTCCATGGCTGCAGCCACTCTTTCCTTGTCGTTGATCTGCTTGTTAACTACGGAGACACAGAGACAAGACATAATTAATCAGTCATCACACAATGTATGTACTACTGCATACTGACTGGATGGATATGGTGTCTGTCTTGTGTCTAGTCTTGGGATGTCATAAGATACAGAATATCGATCAGCTGCTGTTGTTGTATTGCTGTTGTCTCCGCCAGGACCCTAAGGCGTGGCAGAGACCATGTTTTCGCCCCTGTCTGTCTGTCTTTGTACAGCTCGTGCACGCAGACTCATGATGCAATTTGTATTCTTATATTACTGGTAGTGGTATATTATGTTCACATAACACACACACACACACACACACACACACACACACACACACACACACACGCACAAACACACCTTCCCAATTATCAATGCTTGAAAGCGTGAATGGATGTTGTGTATTAAACCTTTTAGTATTGCTGTTATATTTTATGATAAAATAATAACAAGTAGCAATAGCAAGTTGAATACTATTACTATATACTATACGGAAAGCAGGTGAATTTAATTAACTGATAAGAAGATGCAGCTGTACTAGACAGCGGCTTTAACATGATCGCTTACTGCTGAGACTAATCTCTGAAGAGACCATGTGCTGGTTGTTAAACAAACACTTACTATCTTCTTCTGTAGAGTGAGTTCCCTCAGAAATGTAAATTTCCAACTGGAGAGATAAAGAAATGGAAGATAAATGTTAAAATGGCAATTACTTTATGCTGTGTGGTGTATATTCTTTATTTAAATATGTGATATACAACTACTTATTGTATCAGGGAATTAAATAAAGTGCGTCTAACAATGACAACATCCTGCAAACAGGGCCGGATTTATCAATCAGGGGGCTCTAAGCAAAGGATTGTCAGGGGGATTGTCAATCTTTTGCTGCACGCGCGCGAAAGATTGGCCGTGTGTGCTTTGTGCGTGCGTGCAAAACGGAAAGAACTGTG
The DNA here is from genome assembly GCF_964188405.1 of Protomyctophum parallelum. Classification (NCBI taxonomy): domain Eukaryota; kingdom Metazoa; phylum Chordata; class Actinopteri; order Myctophiformes; family Myctophidae; genus Protomyctophum; species Protomyctophum parallelum. The sequence continues at coordinate 33,887,851 of NC_139700.1, read as the reverse complement.
CCATTAGCACAATCTCAGGGACGTGCACAGGGATTTGGAGGGGCAGGGGCCGAAATTTGAAAAGGGCACTTGCGGTGTGCGTGCAGGTGCGTGCACACACACCACAGAATATCGGTTTTATTTAGGGGTGCTAGACACATTTTGCAGGGGGTGGGGATACAAGGTTATACTAACTATACTTGAGTCAATCAGTACAAATCTACACTCAGTATTGAGCAAGATATGAACATTGAGTAAATAAGCATCTGTCAGATTTTGTCTATGATCTTATCATTTATCATCATATTTAAAGCAACACAGAAGCTTTAGATAAAGTATGAGAAAATGTTTACTTTATTCATCAGGAACAATATGGGCATTCGGGAATAAAGTGCATGGGTTTGTAAGGCAATCAAGCGCTCCCCTTCCCCAGTACAGCTACAGAATCAGCTGGGAATTATATAAAGTGATTGAGGGTGTGGGTTATCGGTGAAATTTACAACGGTCATGTGACAGTAACCAGCCAATCAAGTATTGAGACTAACCGTTTTAGAATCTGGCATAATCACTCCCTGTAGGGAGAACGGATAAGTGTAACTGGCCCATTACATAGCCAATACCCCACTCTGGTTCTGTAATCAGTACTTGCCTTGTGTTTGAATGGTAAGCATCGCTGTAGTTTGACTTGTAAGCACAGGCCTGAAAACACACAAAGAAAGTTACTGTCAGAAACAGATAATGATTTGAGATAATGATTTTGATCTCAATGGAGCAGCCTCTGACGTTGGAAAAGATCTAATTCAGAAGGGCTTTCAGAACTAGTTCAGAGTGTCAGGACATCTGGCAAAAATCTAAAGTTCTGAATGACCAGAGGGAGAGCTATAAATTCTTGATAAATGGGAATGCAGGGACAGGAAGTGCTGTGCAGCCAGGTAAAGCACTTTGTAAGCATGTTTTGAAAAGTGCTTTATAGGTTTATTATTATTGTCACAGCAAAGTGTCTGAGCGTGGACCAGGGATTGCTATTATCTGGTCAGACGCCTGCATTAGTGCATTGTGCCTGCTTGTTCAGTCCCAGGAGACCACAGCTCAATGGGGAAATTATAGGCAATTTTTCATGCCAAGGACAAACTGTGTATTCAATTCACATAATAATGTTATAATGAAAAGGGACAATTGATTTGCAGCCAGGGCTTAAATCAATGAAAATGAAAATAACCGCAGAAATAGCAGCACACACACACACACAGACGTGCTATCAGCTGGGGGACATCGTACCAATCAGTGTGGCCAGGGAGCAGTGTGGAACAGTTGGCGAGAACTTGATAATGATGAGATACTCGTCCTCTCCAATCTCTTGGACCTCCACACATTTCTCTGTCACTACTTCCAACTCCTCCAGGGTGTTTGGCTTTTCTGGGTCCCGGATCGACCGAATCACATCTGGGGAACAAAGAGAGTTGAGTAACTTACAACACTAGAGAAGTTAAAGCTGGAAATATTGATTTATTCTATTTTAATGAATACAAATGTAATTTAAAAAAAAAATTAGCACATTTAATTTATAATATATGAAATCATGCAGTAGTGTGTTCTGGTCTCCCTACTCTCCCAGTCTTGACTTCATGTCTATTTCATGTTCTATTTTTAAAATAATTGTATCTGACCTCATACTGGAAGAATGCACCAGCTTTTTGTAATATTTGGTTTTAAGGTTTTTGTTTGATTGTGTGTGTCTGTTTTTGTATTATATATTTATGTACATTGTTGTCTGTCATGTATGTAAATGTTCCTTTTTGTACACAGGGCGCCATTGAAAAAGAGACTTTGGTCTCAATTGGATTTCCCTGAAATAAAGGTTTCAATCAATCAATTAATCAAGTAGTACTGCCTGAATCACATAAGTCACAGTCACACAAATAATATCCCTTCGACCAAGCGGGTATTTTATAGTTTGGTCTCCCATGCGAGAGACCGGTATTTGAATCCCTGTTTTTTTATTGATTGAATACTAGTCGGAAATGTAAACAGCATACATGTGGTACAGTCAGACATTAAGGCTAAAAAAGTCGTGGGGATTGTTTCCATTGTGGTCCTATCAATTAATTATTCATCAACATAATATGATGTCATCAACACTACAAAACACCATAAAATATGTACAAAGGAGAAAAAGGCGGCAGTGGGTGACACCTCCTTTCTATGGGAATGTACTTCCCCTTGTGGTCTCTTAGGCCATTTTGATGGGTAGGTACTTACAGATAACAACAGTTCACCAATCTCACAGAGTCACATTGTCTGTTGTCACAGACATGAGTCACTCACCAATGGTGAGCATTGGTGAGTGGTGACTCAACCAGTCAACTTGAAGAAAGGAGAAGCTAGCAAGCACTCAGTTATGTAGTAGAGTGACGGGTGCACGGTTCAGCTAGATACAGTTCATAGAAAATAATACCAGCAATAATACCCCACTTGCTGCGGGGGGAATAAAAAAACCCCATTCCTATTGGATATAACATAACGTGAGTGCTGGTATTATTTTCTATGAACTGACTCAACCAGTCGACAATGATATCAGTATTGAGAAGTTGACATTGTAATCTAGTACACTACAGTTCAAAAAACAAATATAGCTGCAAGCAGCGATAACACGGGACCAAGCAATAAGCCCTTTTAAGCTGCTCAACAGTGCCACTTTAGGTCACCCAGTGGTATTGCAGCTGTTCATACCCCAAACATACAGACAGATAAAGTGCCTGTTATCGCTGCTTGCAGCTATATTTTTTGTAAAAATGTTCACGTACAAAATTCTCTTCAACTGGGATTTCAGATAATGGTCCATAGATTGTGTGTAGAACATTTCACGCAAATTGCAGAAAATCAGGTTTAAGCATTAATTCTAACTGCTCAAAATGGTGGAAAATCTGAGGTCGGAGCTTACTGGTCAAAGTGACAGGCCATGGCTTTTGGCCTAATGAGGCATGAGTAAAGCCTGTTCAAAGGTTTCATTTTTCACACACACACACACACACACACACACACACACACACACACACACACACACACACACACACACACACACACACACACACACACACAGAAGAAAAAAAATAAGGGAGTAAAAGGGACCAAAAGTCCCTTCAGGAAGTTCAGGCTTGGTCCCTTAAAAAACCTACATACAATAAGGGATCAATAAGAAGTCCCTTCGCTTCAGGCTGTGTCCCTTAATTATTGAATCAGTCGTCAGATCACACAGACAACTTTAATTGATCAGCAGATTCAGCACCACCAACTGATATCTTGACAGTTTAACGATTTAAGTTGTTTCGTATGTAAGTGATCATGACAAATAGCGGTTTTTCTCAAAGTGGGGTCCAGGGATCCTCACCTTGAGTGGGTTTCAAAATTCAAATGGACCCTACGATTACAGGTCTGTAACTCAGTTATGGCATGGGGTTTGAGTTTGTTTGAGAACGAACCACTGCTCAATATAACACTAGCCAGTTTAGCTCGTTTGTTAGCTTACCATAAACTTCTAATGCCTTCTCTTCCATTTTCTGGGTCCTGAGTGCATTCTTCCTGTCATTGAGTCGAGAAAACTGTAAAACTTTAGTGACAGTGAGACACACAAGACTCGACACTACTCAGAAAACCGTAAAACGCCATAGTAAAGAACAAAACTGCAGGGCAGAGTGAATGACTTTGACAGCTAAACGTCAAAACTAGGGCAGCCAGTTTATAATAGATCTACAACTATACTGTGGATCTTTGCTGATCGAGTTGCGTTGCGATCAGATGGCAGTTGAGATCTCTGGGCCATTAGACGTCGGTGTTTGTTTGCGCATGGATCTCGCGCACCGACAATAGCCGATTTACAAGTTCACAACGCGTCGCATCGAGACGCTTTGTGAACGAAGAAGCAATCAATTAACGATCGATACATGATCTTCTGGTCTGGCTCGTTGCATCATGACTTGAGACCTTTTAAACGTGATTTTATTTAAAAGTGTCCCCAAAATGTCTACGTAAAGCACACACGTATGCTTTTAAATGGCAACTTTGCGATGGAAGTTGATCACATCGCCATCGGTTGTCGATTAAGTTGGACTCTTGTTCGTCCCTTCACTTCCGTGTTTCTATTTTGCTCCGCTCCTGATTGGGCAGCTTACGTCAGCTGACATTGGGTAGAAGGGGAAAGAAATCACATGACACGTGACTGACGGAGCAGCCCAGCTGCCCAGCCCAGTATAGTACACACAGGAAGATAATGTCCACTTCCACTACACTACTTGTATGTTGCCACTGTTCTTGCAGCATGTTTTTGTTTTTTTTAGAGTTTTAGTTTAGTGTTGTTAGAAAATGGTCCCACGGGCATAAGTCTGACTCCTGTTATTGGACCAGACTTGACGTGCTTAAAGATGTTGAACATGTCTGACTCTGAACAACAACGGGACGAGGATGAGGATGAGGAGGTGATGGTGGTGGTGAGCTCCCATGTCAGCTCCATAGAGGTTTGTCTGATCCAGGAGAGCAGTTTGTGTGGAAGTGTTGTCGTCCAGGAGGCAGAGAAGGTCCGGATGGCCCAGGGCTGTTCTGTGATCTGTGCGCTGGGGAAGACAGGAGGACTGCTGGTTGCTGATGTCACACACACAGAGGCGTTGTGGACGAATCTGGAGGGAACCTACTCAGAGTGAGTACACTGTCACTGCTTGATTAATACTAGCCCTGGTTCTTGACTCTCGTATTCATACGAGAGTCAAGGCTTAACTGCACCCTGTTTTTTGCGCTCGCTACATTTACAACTTTTACGTATATATAAACATTCGGAATTCAAATATAAAGTATACTCACAATTTGTCCCACGGGTGTTAGTTAGTTGCTGCTCCAGCGATTAGAATTGCTGCATCCCGCGTTGTTTAATAAAAAGCATTTTTATCCGAGCTGTTATTTTGCCATTGGCTTTCAACTACGCGCCCCTATCGGTCGGGAGGAGGGTGGCACTCGGTGTGTTCGATATATGTACGCTGACCGCCCTGCCAATACAGACTAATAGGCGAGTGCGCTTCCGGTGTGCAACTGTGAATTTCCCAAACGAACCCCGTTTGAAAAAAGTAGCCGGGGCGCTCGGATAAAAATGCTTTTTATTCAACAACGCGGGATGCAGCAATTCTAATCGCTGGAGCAGCAACTAACTAACACCCGTGGGACAAATTGTTAGTACTTTATATTTGAATTCCGAATGTTTATATATACGTAAAAGTTTTAAATGTAGCGAGCGCAAAAAACAGGGTGCAGTTACGTCATGACTGTCATGATAATCATCATGGCAGTCATGTATCAGGGCTAGATTAATACATGTCTTTATTATCATAATAGAGGAATTGCACTATAGCCTATGTGCACTGACTGTTACTATGAAATCGTGCGTTTCCAGTGTGTTGTTTGGTTGGTTGGTCACCCCAGGCATGACAATCACTAGCCGCAATTTGCAACTCTAGATTTTTTTACAATGGGTTGAATCTAGAGTTGCAATCCCCTCCATCCATTTCCTATTCATTATTTTCGGTTTCTGATCTGCTGGTCTTAAATGACGTTAAACTCACCAACATTGCAGCTGTAGTCCAAGCTTGAATTATCCTCTTTCAATCTGCCGAGCTTGTTTTTCATAAAAATCCACCGTAGACAACTTATGAGTTACTTTCTGTCCAAAATATTCCAAGAGTTCACAATCCGAGCCGCCATATTGTATTTTTGCAACGTGCCGTAAAACAAGATGTGAGGGGGAGCGCTTGTTTAATAGAATCTTACCTGCGCAGGTAAGACACCCAAAGAAGAGGCAGACGCAGTGTGACGCCCCATCACGCACAGCCTTCTATTAAACAAGCACTCCCCCTCACATCTTGTTTTACGGCACGTTGCAAAAATACAATATGGCGGCTCGGATTGTGAACTCTTGGAATATTTTGGACAGAAAGTAACTCATAACATGTCTACGGGGGATTTTTATGAAAAACAAGCTCGGCAGATTGAAAGAGGATAATTCAAGCTTGGACTACAGCTGCAATGTTGGTGAGTTTAACGTCATTTAAGACCAGCAGATCAGAAACCGAAAATAATGAATAGGAAATGGATGGAGGGGATTGCAACTCTAGATTCAACCCATTGTAAAAAAATCTAGAGTTGCAAATTGCGGCTAGACAATCACGTGACATCATATCCCTGATGTCATCAATATTGGCCAGCAACTCTACATCTGACCTCAAAACTTTAGATCTCCATATATGGAGCTGCCCTGTTCTGACATTCCATATGTTGATCTGACCTAATCAAACCCCATAGACTCAAGACACGCTCCATATATGGCCAGTACACATTTCATTCCATATGTTGATCTGACCCCCATGCCAAAGCACCAGTGCTCGCCCTGCAGTCTTCTCAGCTGTCACCTAGGCGGATGCGTGCACGCGGGCTCACCGTTTAGGGCGAGGTCGCTTCTCGTTCTCAAGCGTCTTACTGAGAGTTAGACTATGAATTACTTATTTATTTGTATGTTTTTGTCTTGTTTGTATGGGAGCTGTATATTCAGGTATATTCAGTGTTTTCACTCAAAAAACCTTAGGTTTCGTTTTTGGCTGGGACCCAAAGCCTTTCGTCCAATCAGGATAGAGAGTCACAAACGAAACCTAAGGTTTTTTGACCCCCAGGGGTTAACTGGGGACAGGGAGGAACTCCTTATATGGTCAGCAGACTCAGCACACTCTATAATAGAGAGGATTATCACAACAAAACGAAAAAATAAGTGGTATTTGAATTAAGTGAAATCACTGAATATACCTTTAACAGTTTTCAAATATTACAGTGGTACGATTATACAATGGTGCGGATAACACAATATATTGGCCCGGCCCTGCATGTAACTCTGAGCAGATTTATCAGAATAGGGATTTATAATTTATAACATGTTAATTCAAATGGGTTATTGGGTTTCCACCAGTCTCTTAAAGTTCAACAAATTAGGGACCGGGGTACATTTGGTTTCATACATTCTTTTCTTCTCTACTGTGCTTGGCTTTCCCTTAGTTTTTCCTGGGAAGAAATGACTGTTCATACAGGTTCTGTCAGCGGTCTCAGACTGTTGGCCGTGGGCTCACAGTGCGAACTGAAGCTATTTGAGGTGGAAGTAGAGCGATCTGGATCCACTACTCTGGTCTGTCTGTGTCAGTGTCCTGCAGGCAGCCTGGTACAGATGATCAAAGACAAGGACATCAGTAAGTGTTGTTTTCATTTCCCAAAGTTGCCAGTTTGTCCCCTCATCATGATCATCATCATCATCATCATCATCATCGTCGTCGTCACCATTATTTATTTGTTTAAAACCTAAATAAAAGCATTGAGGGCAAACCCTCATATTCAATGATGCTGAGGTACAATAAAATAAAAAAGAGCCCAAGAAAGTATGGCATTATAAACATTTAAAATATAACGGCGGGTACTAAATACAAATAAGAACATGAGTGTATGAATTGATAATGTAACACAAATTAATAAAATGACAACAATAAGAACCAACAAAAAGGAAAAGCTAAAGGCAATGACAAAATATATACAATTGGCAATTAAACCTTGAAATAGACTCAATGGTATTAATGTGGACAACTTGTTTTTGAAGCATGTTAGTAACAAAAAGCAGATCTTCCTTAACTGCAGGGTGAGCCAAGTTTGTGAACAGGGCAGTGATGCAAATAGCCTGCATCCTGTAATACTTAGACTCACTAAATTGAGAAAGGACGCAATCATGTCACCCTCCTTTACATTGAAAACCTATTATTTACATCACTGAACGGGTACCACTACCAATATAACAAGTTAACAAAACAGGGTGAAGCTGGGGAGCTTCTCTAAAATAGCTTTGTACTCACTGATGGACAAACAGTTCAGTTTTTTGGCATGGCATTTACACACACAGTTCATCAAAATTCTCTCTGTGTCTGTCTCTCCCCTGCAGGTGTGTGTGAGCCAATATTCATCCGCATGCTGTGTTTTGTGGACGGGAGGTGCTGTTTGCTGCTCAATGACAGCTCCTTGCTGTGGTTGACATGGGAGCAGGGAGCAGGACATGACCCACAGCCTCTCTCCTGCTGTGACCTCCCTCTGCCTATCCCAGTATGCCAGTATCATCTCTGCAGAGGAACTCTATTTGTCCTCTCCACCAACGGAGTCATTTGTATCCTCAAATCCTTATTCACGTTTCACTAAAAGAGTGCACAGAGGCAGTACAGTGAGTAGAGGAAAGGGGAGGACGTAAACAATACAAAGCATGAAAGCAATGTTTTGCACCTACACTTTTAATCTTGTGTCCATATTTTGATGCTTTTGAAAAATGTTAAAGGTATATTCAGTGATTTCACTTAATTCAAATATCACTTATTCTTTTGTTTTCTTGTGATAATCCTCCCTACTATAGAGTGTGCTGGCCATATAAGGAGTTCCTCTCTGTCCCCAGTTAACCCCTGGGGGTCAAAAAACCTTAGGTTTCGTTTTTGACTCTCTATCCTGATTGGACGAAAGGCTGGGTCCCACAGCCAAAAACGAAACCTAAGGTTTTTTGAGTGAAATCACTGAATATACCTTTAATGTTTAAAAAAATGCCAGCATTTTCATACTTTAAAAAAATAGATAAAATAGACGAGTTAGGGGTGCATCGTTATGAAGTATAGTGCGTGCTTGTGATACAGTTTGCAAAGACAAGCACAGGAAAGTACAGTTCAATAAAATATCTGCTAATACGATTAAACACACAAGAAACCACTATGGCTTGTTGGGGTCCTTCGTAGGCAATACATAAAAAATATATACCCTGCTCATGTCAAAATTATTGTAGTTTTCTATTCTAAAAGTGAATCACTATACAGTACGGTATAGTGATTATCTTCAGAGTATTGCCTGTATAGAGGGTATGCGTGTGACATCATCATCAAACCCGGAAGTTATGCGGGAACACCTACTGAGTGGCAAAAAACTACTTTCTGGCCATGACAGCCAATACATCCAAACAGAAAAGTTGTATTTGATTACGTTAAACGACATTAAACTAACTTTGTCACTCACTTTGCCACTCGATTTGCAATTTACTTTATGCATGTGCATACCCTCTATAGGTAAAATGTTGAACACGGCTGTTTGAAGTGCCTGGACAGTCAAGTCATTTCAAATTGGTGTGAAAGTTATTTTTCACAATGCAGTGTTTGCACTGATGCCAGAATAAATACAGTATTGGGAAATATATGTGAAATTACAGTTGCTACTCCTGATCCTGATTCCATACATACCTCATACGTTCTTGGATAATCCCAAGTTATAAGAACAAAAAAGGGTTTTCGAAGTAGTACTACTTAATTCCCAAAAGGTGTAAACTGCAGGCTTGCAAAGAAAATGATTCCAAGGCACTCCATCTTTGATGAAAAATATATCATATCATCGAGTGCCTTGGAATCCTTTTCTTTGCAAGTCTGCCGTTTACACCTTTTGGGAATTAAGCAGTACTACTTTGAACCCCCCCCCCCTTTTCATATTCCTACCTGACTGATCCCTGCAGAAACTTGGGAATCAGACATCAGAGTATTTTCTTTATCTGAGTGTTTGACACTCAATTACAAAAGAAAATCTATATACTCTATTGGCCTGAATATAAGACTACGTTTTTTTCCAATGGATATATCGTAAAAAAAACAGGGTCATATTATAATCGGAGACTTAACTTAACATTCAATGTTCTTTTTCCACAAATGAGTCTTGAAAAATGGGGGTCGTCTTATAATCAGAGTCATCTTATATTCGGCACAATAGTACGTAGACCCTTAGCTTCAAATTTGAAATGAAAGCAGATAAATAGGAAAAACTATTTTCACACTCCAGCCTCAATGCAAAAACATCCATCAAGGTTACTGCAAACATTCTGACTTAACCCATTTAGACCTGAGGACGATTCTACAAATGTTTTCTAAATCCTGACAGTATTCTGAAAAACCTATGTTTCTTTATCAGTGGTGCTAAACCTTTTTCACGTCAAGGACCCCCAGAATTATCTGTATTTGGCCAAGGACCCCCATCTGAAAATATGTTGTTCTAGGGACCCCCCTAGAAGCAAAGATTTGAGTTAAAAACGTTCGCTCTGAAAGAATATATATTCATAATTTGTGCCACATTTTCAGGATTTTTCAAAATAGCAGATCTACAAGCTCGTAGCACGGCACTCGGTGCAAAACATGTCCTTGGTGCTCTGGGCTTTCATGAAAAACATGTAAAACATGTCCTTGGTCGGTTGTGAGTTAAAATAACTTTCTTTAAAGTATTAAATTGTTACATTTGGCCTATTTTTGTCAAAGTACATTATTTATTTTGTCTATTGTTAGCGGTAATTTCTTTGCATACCCGTATCTAAGTTATTAGTCATATATCTACCCTGTAATTGTTTACAAACCCTTAAAGGGAAACATAAATGTAAATTGTATTTATATTTCCCAGTGTTCAATGCCAAACACACAACTAAATTGTTAATCGCAATCGTCAGCAAAGCGTTGATGATCGTGTCAGCCCTACCTGTGACTCGGTGAGCATGTTTCTTTATCTGTGAGCTCCAGATGTGTTTGACAGCATGGAGGGGAAACAGCTGGCCACGGTGAACCTCCCTCTGTACATGAGCTCTGGACTTGAGGAAGAGGAGCAGAGCCCTCCCCCCTGCCCCTCCTCCTTCTCTGACCTGCAGGTGTCTGATGATCTCAGTACAGTTGTAGCCGTCAGTCCGTCCCACGAGGCCGTGGCGGTCGACCTCAACCACTATTTCAGGTAACAGTTCTTCAGGAGCCCACACTGGCTGGACTAATTTAACCACATTACACCTGGCACCACTATTTGGGGCATGTCATTAAAAAAACGTTCAATGGGATTACAAGGATTTTCATAGTGAAAATGGCAGATCTGCAAGCTACTGCAACATATCACAGTGCCAGCACATTCATATTCAGGACATTGCCTTCAACATGCTGTATGTCTGTCCAACCTCCAACCAGGACCTTCCCAGACCATTTGCTCTGTCGTGTGAGCTCTGGACGGCCCTCCATGCGACCTCCAGAGCCCAGAGACGAGGACAGTATGCTCAGCTCCACGTGGAGTCACCATGCCCTGGGCACCACATTCACCTCTGACCGGTAAGATGCAAGCATTAGACAGACAGGCAGGAAGACAGACAGACCTTTAGTAATCATGTGAGGGAAATTGATAAAACCACAGTGATGAAAGTTGAGTAGCAATCTCACAAGCTAGAGTCCACAGTGCACTTCTGTTGATAAACAAGGAGATTCTACCCCAAAATCTTGTTTTTTTATTGACTTTGACAATTTGAAATCTACAGAGCCCCGGAGTGGCCATTGAGAGGACATTTTATCAAGTTAGTAACTTGAGTGCTCAAGTTACATAGGAAAGTTGAATGATAGAGAGGGAATCATACAGAAAGATTGACAGACAGATACGCTGATAATAATAATAATAATAATAATAATAATAAAAAAACTTTATTTGTATAGCACCTTTCATGACATGAAATGCAGCTCAAAGTGCTTTACAGAGCAATGGAGAAAAAAAAGAAAAGCAAGGCAACGACATTAAAAAACAAGCAGTAATGCAATACAGTGAGGACATGAATAACAAATAAATAAAAGATCAATTAAAAGCAATGCTGTAGAAGTGGGTCTTGAGCTGTGCTTTAAAAATGTCTACAGAGGCTGCCTGACGAAGGTACAGTGGGAGCTTGTTCCATGCCGACGGCCCGTAGAAGCAAAAAGCTGCTTCCCCGTATTTTTTAGTTTTGCATCGTCCAAAGACAAATAGGCTCTGATTCGTGCAATATATCTAAGGTGACACTTGCAGTCAGGGAGTTGTTCATTTTCAACATTAATAGAAAATCACACTTGTGTGAAGTGAGTGGCACTCTTATCACTCTTATCACAGTGGGGACCTCATGTTTTTGTTTTGTTTTTGTTTTTTTTCTTGGTGTTGGTGCTCTGTGCTCTGTGTTTTGTGTTGATGTGGGTGTTGAACAGATTGTGAAGACAAATATCCTTCGGGACAATAAAGATTATTATTATTATTATTATTATCATCATACATCACATTCCGTGCTCAGCCAATCAGCTGAGCACATTCCGTTCTCAGACACACTCACACACACACACACACACACACACACACACACACACACACACACACACACACACACACACACACACACACACACACACACACACACACACACACATAGGAGCTGTAGTGTGCACAGACTTCTGTCTGTTCATTTTCCATCCTCTCCACCAGCTCCTGGGAGGCACGTCTGTCATCCATGTACAACAGCGCCAAGGCTGGCGCTGTCCCCCAGCCCCCTGTCTCTGTCCCCCAGCCCTGGTTCTCTGACCTCCCCCATCCAGAGTGTCTACAGGGCCTCTCCTCAGCCTGGCTCTCCCAAAGCAGAGCCCCTCCCTGCGGAGCAGCTGTGAGTCTATCCATCCCGGAGTTCGCCTCCCTGTCTCTGCTCTCTGTGTCCGAGTTCTCTGCCGTCCTCACCTACGTGTCTTCAAACCCCGGTGAACACCAGGCTACTGTGGCATTGTGGGATTTGCAGTCCCAAAGTGTGAGCTACCACAGGGCGGATTGCCAGGTGGTTCCTGTACAGCGATGTGGAGAACAGCAACACAGTCTGCTGCTGAAAGGTCAGCCTGATGGTGAATGTGTTTATAGTAAAAGTGCACTAATACCCCGACTACTGGGAATAATCCAGTAATTCCATTGAAGCACAGTGCGATTAGGACAATAATGGTTTAAATGTTTTAACAAAAAGTCCGGTACGGTGAAGTTGTTATATCTAACACTTGTATATTTACTGACATGTGCACATTCAAAACAAAACTGACTAAGTGTTTACAATTTACATGCCCAAGTAAATTTAAATATATATAATATCTTAATCAGATTTTGCTCATCTTGATTATGCCCGTACCACATTTTGGAAGTGTTTAAATTACTATTTCAACCAGAGTATTGCCTTGCCGGGGTAAGACTGGAATATTGGTGTGCATGTAAATGCATAAATACAGTACACACTATTCTGATACTGTGTTACAGTACACATATAGATTATCTTCTCCTCTCCTCTGATCTCTCTTTCTGTGTCTCTTCCTTTCTTGTCACGTTCTGTCTGTCTGTCTGTCTGTCTGTCTGTCTGTCTGTCTGTCTGTCTGTCTGTCTCTGTGTCTGTGTCTGTGTCTGTGTCTGTGTCTGTCCATCTGTGTGTCTGCAGGTAGTGGTCTAGTCCAGGTTCTGTTTGGAGTGACTCAGGAGGAGCTGTTAAACAAACTGATGGTGTTTGGCAGCGCTGCCACCGTTGACGCACTGTGTCACCTCAACAGCTGGGGGCGCTGTTCCATTCCTCTCCATGCACTGCAGGTAGCATGTCCCCTAATTCCCCTAATTCCTACTGTCTGTCTCCCCTAATCTAAAAGCACACACAAAAAACCGTTCTCCGTAATTTTACAAAATGTCTCTCTTAAATTTCATTTCTGTGTTTTCCAGGCTGGTTTGAAGAACCGTCAGCTGGACACAGTGGATTTTTTCCTGAAAAGTAAAGAGAACATTTTGAATCCTGCAGGCAGCAGTGCATCTGATGAAGACGCACCCAGTCAGCTCAGCAGTAAGAACGTGCTCTAAGCTTACAGTTTGTATTGGCCATATTATATGCCCGATGCGAGAGTGCGGTCAAAAACCAACTTGGGATTCCTGAATTGTTGCCTTCCGGCTTCCGCACTCTCATATCTAACATCAGGGTCTTGAGTTCTCCAGTGTTGTTATGGCAAGAAGTTATTTCCAACGCCACAAAGACGCTACTTACTTATATCTAATGTTATTAACGGTAGATGCACAGTTAGTGTATAGAATATAAGGCTGGGCGATTCGCCGATACCTATATCACTGTTGTATTAATATTGTAATATATATATATATATATATATATAACGACACTAGATCGTAATATTGTGATATGGCTTTACTAGCGTTCCCTGGCTTTAATCGCTAAAGCCCTATTTTATACTTTAAAACATTTAAAATAATTTTCTAAACTAGCCAAAATAGCAGCTTGACAAACTCACAAGCTTGTAGATTGGCTATTTTTGTTATTTATTTTCTCAATATGATAGGATGTATTATCACCACCACAATGATATTGAGGTTCAACAATGAAAACCACCGAGATTACAGGATTGATACGTAAATGAAATACCCAAATGGTAACTAGAGGATAGGCATCCTATCGTATGGGTTTTCTAAATGATCACTAATTTTTTATGTAGTAGGCATATTTATTAACCCACCAAATTCAGTAAATCACGTTGTATTCTATTTACTTGCATAATGAGGAAACTTTATGCAACCGTCACCTCTGTAATTAAATTAGTTCATGAATCCATCAGCCACTGTTATCCAACTCTTTAGTTTAGACTACTTCAGACACATAGTAGGATACTTTAGTAGGTTGACACAATGGAATGTCACCTTTGATATGAATATGCATCCAAGGTCCATTTCTGTTATTTCAAGATGTGCTACTGTGACACTTGGCGTCATTCAGGAGGTTAGCAAGTTGCGAAACCTGCGAAAGGCTGTGTGGGCTTGCGTGCATCTTCAAAACTATCCAGGGTGGCGCCCTGGATAGCCCTACCGTCAGCTCACCCCTGATATTATGGATATGTACTGTATACTGTACATGTTCTGTTGTGCAAAATCAAATACATCTAAAATAAAGTGTGTTGTGTAGCCTTCATTGGAGCAAAATATATTAATCAGTCTAATCTATTTGCTCTGCTTAAAGGACCACTTCACCACTTTTCAACCTGCCTTCATATACTGTAAATGGACCTCACTGATGTTCATGATAAAATAGTGCAATTCTTTTCTACTCAGTCTGTGGAGGCTGTGGGCAGGCTTTCAATTCCTGAAAATGTGCAATGCATAAATGGAAGCTATCGGTCTCACGATAATACAAATCTTTTGAAAATCTTTTCTGAACTGCCCACAGCCCTCCTATGAGACACAGACTGAGTAGAACAACATTGTGTTCAATGTGGATCAATGTTAAGAGATGCTTTGGGGCTCAACCACTTCATACATGGAGTATATGGGGGGATAACGTCCCATAACTGGGGGGTACGAATATCACAAAGAATTGTTAAGTTGCTTGATTCAGTATTTAGATATTTGATATTAATTTTAGCTGCTGTTCATTCACAGTCAGCCCTGTTTCCCTACTCAGAACATCTGGAAATGTGAGAGGTCTTGTTCCTCTTGATGGGCAGGGTAGACCTGGTCTTTTGCTCTGTGGCGGTGTCCAGCAAAGCGGAGTCTTCTTTCTGCCACAACAACTGAAATGCCTCCATTAATCTGAGCTTTAGTGGGATGGTCCTTCCATGAGAGGTTCTGGACACGCATGAGGAGTCTTGTGTATGTTCCGTCAAGACGATCCCGAAACTCCTTATTCATTGTCCATGTTTCGGCACCATAAAGAAGGATACTTTCCACACAGGCTTTGAACAGGTTGATCTTGGTAGCTCTTGAGATGTCTAACTGCCATATAAGATGTAGCTTATTACAAGCACTCCAGGCCTGTCCTTTCCTTGTCAGGAAGTCCTTTCTGCTACTGACTACATATGATCCAAGATATTTGAATTACTCAGTTTCTTTGATGTCACTGCCGTCCATGGAGCTGATGGTTGGGTGAACGGAGTCTTCATTCAGAAGCAGGCATTCTGTCTTTTTGGCATTGAGCAATGGACCAACTTGGATATGTGTTCAGCAATCAGCCATTTCAGACTTTGACGACCAGATCTTCTGCCTATTGTGAGACCTCTAGAGGAGATGGTATCCATCGCTTGCCCAAGGACATAGTCAACGACAATTACAAAGAGAAGAGGAGAGTGTGTCACCCTGAAGGATGCCTCTGGTTGACTGGAATTCCTTTGTTAGTCCATCAATGCTCTGCACAAAGCAGACACGTTTCTCATAAATCATTGCTATTGCTTTCACCATTTGTTCTGGAATTCTATAGTTGAGCAGTATATGCTATATCATTCCTAGCTTTCCTGTTCACGCTATTGAATGCTTTTCAAAAATGATGGAAGCTTTCTTATATATATATATATATATATATATATATGAGACATAAAAGGGACTCCTGCACATCCAAAAAGACCCGTAGGAAGTGCAAGTCTAGTTAGCAGGCATAGACATCAAAAAAGAGAAAAACCTTCCAAGGAAGGGACTGCACACTCCAGGGAACAGAGACGGACAATTTCATCATAATTTCAATCATAGCACCTGACGAAGCTCACGGCGAAACGCGTCGTGCTAATAAATAAGTTGATGCAGTAAATTGTCCGTCTCTGTTCCCTGGAGTGTGCAGTCCCTTCCTTGGAAGGTTTTTTTTTAAATATATATATATATATATATATATATATATATATTAGGGATGCACCGAAAATTCGGCCACCGAAAATATTCGGCCGAAAATGGCAAAAAATGTATTTTCGGCCTATTCGGTTTCGGCTCAAATAGGCCGAAAAAATATCACCGAATAGTAGTGAGATATAATTCAACTAAACTGCGGGAGAAACACAGATATACAAGCCCAACGAGCTGTGCATTGCGACGGGTAGATAACTTGTAGATCTGCTACTTCCAGCGCAGGAAGGGCGCATGCTTATGACGCTCTTTAACAATGCATCAGCAGCCAGCGACGCTGCGACAGTCACTCACAACACGCGAGCAGCAGACGGAATGCACAGGCAGATCCGACACAACATCCACGCTTCCATAGCCTTTTAAATCTTATTTCCCATCCACGGGCACAAGCAACGTGATATCCAGCAGCTTCCACCCGATCTGTGGTGGTGTTCTGTTGACGAGGGAAGCTACTAGCTAGTAGCTAGCATGGGAGCTAACGTTAGTTTTAACACTATGTACTTTCCATCCGTTCCCCAACCCCATCACACTCGCTGCTGCGTTTACACGGGCAGACACAAAGACGAATGGGAATATCATTTGTAGCTTTAACAATAATGATAGACTGTATCGTTGCGTCTGCCTGTGTTTAATGCTCAGGGTTTCACTGTCCACAAAATGCACTTCCCAAAACTCAGAGACATATGCCACCACCTATAAATTCAAACCCACCTCTGGAATCTCATTCCACTTTAATTTATTTTATTCCATAGTCTTAGTTTTTCTCAAATAAAGTTGTTTTTATTTGTTTTCTCATGTTCTCCTTGAAAAGTGTCTTTAAGTACTCAGAGAAGCTATAAATAATATTATCATCACTATTATTATTACTACTTGTTTTATTGCCTATGCTTATGTAGAAAAAAATGCTCACTGCTCAGGTCAAATAGGCCTATTGATATACGATTAAAATGTGATTAATTGAGATGAATTAATCACAAAGCCTCTAATTAATTAGATGTTTTTTAATGAAGTCCCAACCCTATTCCTTATAGATCTAGCTTCAAATAAAAAATTAAAAAAGGTTAAATGTGTCGGATCACATCGTATCGCATCGCATCAAATTCCATGAAATTCCACATTCCACACAAGATGTATTCGGCTATTCGGTATTCGGTTTTCGGCCATCTGTTTCCTATATTCGGTATTCGGTTTCGGCCAAGAATTTCCCTTTCGGTGCATCCCTAATATATATATATAAACACAGGCACCTCACGTATTAGGAGGGCAGTATGAGTCACCAGAAATGAATATCAAATACAGTATCTATCTAAATATGGTGTAGCACCGTGTCAAATTGAATTTCATAGACACTACAGAATTCAGATCCTTGGTTAATACCCCATCGCTGTGTAATAATGTGTCCTTCCTCACCACAGCCATCCAGGAGCTGTGCCCTGCCTTGGACCTGCTTTGTTCATCGATCAGAGATTCTCACAATGAAGCTCAGAGCAGACAGTTCTCTGAACAGCTACTCAGCCTCGCATTGTCTTTCCTCAACACACAAGTCACTACCATACTCGACAACACACAGGGTAAGACTAAGACTGCATACACACACACACACGCACACACACACACGCACACACACACACACACACACACTGCAGCCTCAGACTGGCTTTCAGAGTCTAGTAGCCGGGGTGAGCAAGTCCCGACTTACGTCCCAGTAGCTACCCCTCAATCAGTCCCACTAGGGCAAAACCAGGGCCACACAATCCGTTGGAACTACTCCAGAACTACTCTGCCAGGGCTGGGAGGTACACTTCTGGCGCATGTAAGGACTAGGCTCTGTGGGTTGTATCCTGTCCGGGCCCCTCCTACGTCTCACCAGGTCCAATCCTGCTCTCACCAGGCCACAACACACACACACAAAATCCATTACATTATAGCGCCCAGTCGATTTATAGCAACGGAGCACTTTTACCGACGGACCGGATGTTGTTCCGGATGTGGCTGTAGCAGCTAGATGTAGCCAAACCACTCTCGATGCGATCGACAACAACGGGAGGTAATATCCATTCGCGACTGGACAGCGGAGGGCCGTCTAACACATGATCTTTTTTATAATTAGACGGGATGATTTAGATTGAGAGTTATTTATTTATTTTACTAAATTTTTATCCCACGATTTTGTAACCCAGTTTATTCTTTTTCACCCAGTGCCAATTATCTAATGTAATCCTGGGCGCTACACTTCCTCTGCCAACCTGGGGGGGCAGCGGACTGACCTCATGCCTCCTTCTATGCATGAGGAGTCCAAGCTGCTTCTTTTCACCTGACAGAGGGGAATTTCCCCGGCCGGACGTAGCGCATGGAAGGGACACGTTATTCCGACCAGTTCCTTTTCCCCTCCATCAGGCGCCCCGGCTGGCCAGGGGGAGGTAGTTTTAGAGACCAGCATTACGGCATGTTTTTGTGAGGGTATCTACCCTAGGGGACACGGGGAGAACATGCAAACTCCACACAGAAAGGCCCTATCGCCAACCCCCTATCGCCAGGGTATGGGCACTGATGACGCGGAGGAGGGAACACGCCGCCAGTGCCCACAGCGTCCCCAGCGGGAATCGAACCCAGGACCTTCTAGCTGTGAGGCGACAGCACTGGATTGCGAGTTAGATTGCGAGTTATTAACGTTTTAAGATTTTCGTTGTCGTCGGCTAAACGGGGGGAACATTTTCGATGACGTCTCACTGTTGCGCAACATCAAGGATTGCGCAACAGGCGCTCCCAGGCTGTGGAGCCATGCGATCCGTTTTCATATCAATAAACTTTGTCTTTTGGATAAAAGTTTGTCTTGGGTGTCGGGGCGGTGAACTTCGTCCTCGGCGATTGAGGTGTTAAACATCGGTATCGGCCAATCATTTCCATATCTGTGCACCCCTAGTCTTATGTAGTGTGATGTTGTGTGTAGTTTTAGATGCTGACTCTGAGCACTGTGTGGAGATCTTGGACGCTTACATCACTGAGCTCAGAGTTTACATGAAGAAGTTCCCTTGGACGACGACGAGGGTGGACGCTCCTCTGCCTCACAACCTAGCGACTCCTCAGCAGCAAGACGAGGAATGGGACCTCCTCTCAACAGAGGTAAGATGTGTACATATAATTTATTGAAATGTATTCATTTATTTAAATGTATTGATTTATTTATTGAAAAGATTTCCAGCACAGGATGAAATCCTCTACGCCAGACTCAAAAACAGACATAATATACATACAAACATACATACATACAAATTTACCAGCAGCTTTGCATAAGCGGCTGGTTAATGAATACATGTGAAACTTGTGCCCGGACTGACACATTTTTTATCTGTTCTAAATATACCTTAAATCAGTGGTTTGCTAGATTTTTCATATCAAGGTCCATTATTGTCTCCACCAGGCCGAAGGCATGTGGGGAGAGTATGTTTTGCACTCCGTCCGTCCGTGTGTGTGTCCGTGTGTCCGTGTGTCCGTCCGTCCGTCCGTCCGTGTGTCCGTGAGCAGCTAATCTCGGCCACCGTTAAACCCGGTCGATGCCAAATTTTGTGCACACACTCCCTGGATGCCAACGATGAACCTCTGCCCCAAACTTTCCAGAACGGCCTGTTATAGCGCCACCAGGAGGCCGCTTTGTGCAAAACAAGTTTTTGCACAGTACACCTACAGATTTTGTCCAAACATCACACAAATTGGTACACAGTCTCTCTAGAGCCATTCAACGAAACCGGTCTTTCAGATTTCTCAGACTCCATCCTGATTGGTTAAGATTGGCTTCCAAAGTTCACAGGAGTGCTCAGTTTCAAACAAAATGCTGCAAATCATGAACACATCGCGTGATTTCCCTGAAATTGTGCACGCACATTCCCACTAGGCCGAGGACGAAATGCCACATGAACAATTTCAACTCAGCCTCAAGGTGGCGCTATAACTGGCCGAAAAGTGTTTTTACCTCTAACTGCACGGATCTGTGGATAACTTTGTATGCCAACTCCCTAGAGGCCAAGGAAAAACCTTTGCCTGGAATTTTTCACATCTGCTCTTTATAGCGCCACCAGGAGGCCGACATATGTAAAACACATTTTCTATTATTACTCCTTCAGATTTTATCCAAATTTCACGCAAATCGGTACACATGATCTCCATAGTCATGTGATCAAGGCAGGTTTGTTTGATTTCTCATATTCCATCCTGATTGGCCACGATTGGCTCCTACAGTTTTCAGGAGTAGCCCGCTTTGTACAAATCGCCACAACTCCTCAACACAGCGTCCGATTGCGATGAAACTGTGCACGCATTATTCCCACTAGGCTGAGGAAGAAATCCTGGTGGAGACCTGTGCCCAGAAGGGCACTTTTTCTAGTTTATTCTGCATTTGAGCCACGGACCACCATTTGATGACATTTAGCCTTCCAGACACAAACTAAAGAACTGTATTGATGTTGGTACCATTAGGAGAGATAAAAGGCCAATGTTGATCAAAATAACATGTTTTCTACATTCTGTAATTATGTAGACTTCTTGTAAATCAACTTAAGTAATGCAGATGTTTAACAATTATTCAACTCTTGAGAGTGTTAAATTGACCCAAATGGACCCACTTGGTTTAATTTTACACTCTCAAGAGTTAAAGATCTATAGGGTTAATTTGGTTGTCTGTAAGAAAATATCAAAATCCATTGTCATTATTGGCAAATTCCGTAGTCTGGTTAATCAAAATTGTCTCCCAACTCTTTATTATAGCTTAATTTATCCATATCTTATTGCAATATCATTTGGGGAGCTACTTATAATACACATCTTCACAAACAGTGATTGGTCTGCTCATTCTGCCCCTCTTTTCAAACAACTCAATATTTTACCAATCTTTAATTTAAATACATACCAAACCTGCAACTTTAGTTTGTATTGATCCAGCCAGTTTCATTTTCTTTGCCATGTAAAGACTTTTTCCAGTTCAACAGTGATGTGCACCACTTCAATACGAGACAGGCAAATCATTTACATCTCCCAAAGTTCCGTACTGGTCTGTGTCAGTTCTCCATCAGATACAGGGGGCCCAGCTATGGAACACCTATACAGCAATCTCATCAAATTCTACTTCATTAAAAACATTCAAACATAAGTTTAGGACCCACTTAATTGACCAGATCACTTAATTATATTTCTTTGTATCATCTATTCTTTTCTCTAATGTTCTTCTCTAATGTTTTTGTTTTGTTGTTTTGTTCATGTTTTATATACTGCAATCATGTTTTCTGGATATTCTATATCTCATGTACAATGTTTCATTATGATTTATATAGGTAGAGGCCTCGTATAAGCCCCTTGGGCTTTTTTGCCTCAGCCTAGCACTTTACCCTTCTTATATTTATATGTTCACTTTGTTGTTTTTATACGGAGCTGAATAAATAAATACAAATACAAATACCAACTCTCCATCTCAGCCATGGTAAAATCCACGGTAAACTGGGACCTCGCTTATTGCTTTTCTAAAACGGTTCCAAACATATAGCAATATTAACCTAATAAAACTATTAAATTTACTAAAGTAGCTACGTGCAGAGAGCCACACACTTCCTTGTTTCTCTCGGCAAGTATAGGCTATGTGACGGGAGAATAGCGCTTGATGTCTTTACGGGGCTGCCTGGAGACACGCATTCACAGTCATATGTGAATATGTGAATTCTGGGGGTCTTTGACATGAAAAAGGTTGAGCACAACCTCAAGAAGACATTTGTAGAATCTGGTGTCAGGTCTAAATGGGTTAAGCACAGAATAGCCTAATTCACACATGTATGTGGTTGCATAAGTAGCAAGATGCTTGCTTTACTTAGCAGAGGATAATCAGATATATATCAAATATATATTTAGTGACCCAATTGAAATCTCCCGCATCGTGACCCAGTTTTTGGGAAACAATGGCTTAATGTGTGTGTGTTTGTGATCTGTGTGTGTGTACAGGCTCTGGTCCAGCAGGCTGTCCTGACCAATCAGATCCCACGTGTCCAGGCCTTCTTGCAGAGGCAGGGCAGAACCGATCAAGCGATCTTAGATCTGAGATGTACAGGTCTTCGCCTCGTCTTCAACTGCCTGTCGAACAGAGACCTACAGCAGGCTAAAACACTGCTTAGAAATATGGTACACACACACACACACACACACACACACACACACACACACACACACACACACACACACACACACACACACACACACACACACACACACACACACACACAGACTAAACACAAACATACTGTACATAGTTGATCAAATAGAGACGGCAGAGTTATTGTTGTGTATTTCAAGTCTGTTTTGGTTTCAGGGTTTTAATGTGAAGAAACAGCTTCATTCCATCTGTCTCTACACTGATGACAAGGACCTCAGGGAATTTGTGGTGAGTGCACAAACACTCAGTTTCACTTCTCAGTAAGTACAGTAAGTGGTCTTCTATTGTTGTTAATTGGTCTTAATTGTGTGTTTTCTGTTGAGGTGGAGGAGCTGGCGACACAGGGTTATCTGTCTGAGGAGGAGATGCAGAGAGTGGCGTTCCTCAGACAGATGGAGGTGCTGGGTTCACAGCCCACCACTCGCTGCTCACAACTCTCACACACGGCAAGGTACGCAGCAGCTTTCGCTATGGTAACCCACCCTGGTCGCGGAATTCACATTTCATTTGATGCGATTTCCGTGACCGGCTTATGCCGTGTAATATATTTCACAGCTTCTGGATTCCCCCCCCATATGCTATGGCTTGGTTTCAGATAAGGTTCTTGGTTAACATTTAACATTTAATTTAATCCAGTAATTCAAATGTTATATTTAAATTTCATTTTTTTGCTCAAAATGAGACAAAATCCGGTGTTTGGGAGGTTATAATTCCATGATCGCACGGACCAAAACAACTCCCATCGCGGGTCCTCCGCAGCCTAGAGTGAAGCCACACTGTAGTGTGGTGGGGGCTGCACTTCCTGGTTGCCCACAAGGACTGTCTAAAGAGGACAAGAAGCGAAGACCGTAAGGGCGCCGCCATGTTGCTCACATGGTGCTCCATGGAAGGAAAGAAACATGCGCAGTTGCAGACCAAGGAAGCTGAACGCGGAAGTGTTGGCTGCATATAGCCCATTGCGCATGTTTTTCCTTCCACGGAGCACCATGTGAGCAACATGGCGGCGCCCTTATGGTCTTCGCGTCCCGTCCTCTTTACACAGTCCTTGGTTGCCCACAAGGAAGCTTTGAGAAGGAAGGGAAATGGTCATGTGACTGGGCTGCGCCATGACACTTTCATGGACACTTTCACTGGAGCTAACTCACACACAAGTTCAATGAATACATGGCAGTGAATGGAGCCGGCTGGACCAGCCAACATTATTCATGAACAATTGAGACCTTTGTCATATAATCGGTTCAGGAATATAAAATAAGACATATCACAGGTTGTTTTCTAATCACTTGCTTTTCGATGTGCACAGAGTGCACAGTATATAATTTTATTTGAGGATCTAACAGCAGCAGGTACCGTTTCTGGCTCGGAGAAACGGGAAGTCTTGCGATACTTGGTACGTTCAGAAAGGTGCTTTGTGCTCTTTAGATTACACAGTGTACAAATTGAAAAGCAACACAGCAGACAATAATGTGTTACATGTCTTCTTTTATTTTCCAGAAGCGATTACTTTACAAAAGGTCTAGTCATTCAGAAATAGTGTTTGTTCATGAGCTGGTCACTGAGTCAGGAGGTTTCGGGAAGTTATGGGAACCAATTCGGTATTTTAGTCCGACGTCATTTTGTAGTCCTACGTTACGTCCGGGTCCAGCTCCTGTCCGCTTCTCATTGTAAATAGCAATATCTAAAAGTGTGAATCTTTTTGCAATAACGTTATTTTTCAGAAAGGAAGCCATTGAGGGTTAAAATGGGTCTTAATGCTTCCAACTCGAGTAAAAATTATTAATGTTCTGTACAAGTGTCCATGACAAAGAAAATATATGATGTGGAGACAATAAAGACTATTATCATTATTATTGAAGGTGGTAACAGTCCATTTGCCCAGTAGCCTACAATATTTCGGGGGCATATTTAGAATGTGTGCAGGGTTGAGTACGTTGAATCTAGTTTCCATTAATACGATCTCTAATGGAGGATTTAGTTGACACAATGAAATAGAAATGGTGATAGTATTCCGTGTGGGGCAAACAGCCTGTCACAGCCTCATTTGGGAGACCAGTAGCTTTGTTGTTGCAAGGAAAGCGGTAAAATGATACTTTAGTGGTTGTTCTAGTCTCCGATGGAGGGACACAGTATAACTATGGGGACACAAAAGCGACACAAACAGTAGGACCCGGAAGTATCTCTGAAGGGGGCGCTTACGTCAGGCTAAATGACTGAATAGGACAAGCAAGCAGTGCTGTTGATCTGGCTTGGTCGAGCTGAGATGACAACACTGGAACTAGATGCTATAGCTACAGTTTAACAACACAACACTGCCATTTTGAACCACTAAAGCCTTCTTTTTTTTTTAAACATGTATATTTCATTGCACCATTGTGCAATGAAATATAATAAAGGCCTTAGACCAATCAGTTTAGTCAATTATATTTAAAAAAATGTAATATATTTTTGTTTTTATTTAATTAAATTAACCTACGTGAACAAGATTAAGTCTGTTAATTGTTTCTAAATATCGGTTGTGATATGTTTGAGGTTAATTGCCCTTGCCTAGCCCTATGTGGTATATCTACCTGGTCTTGATATATGAACTCCAAATATTGTTGATCATCTTTATCTATTATGCTAGAGTCTGGAGCAGTGGTTCTCAAACATTTCCATCTCAAAGTATTTGGTAGTGGATGCGCAACTCAAAACGTTTTGTAGAGACCCCATAATTTGTGTTGTTAAAATTTGTCAAAATGTGTTGAACACCCCATAGGCCAATGGTTATAAACCATGATGTTCCCCTCCTACTCCGCTCACCAACCCCACTCCTTATACTTCCGTCTATCTTTCACTCTTTTCTACTTCTCATATCTCTCTTCTCTTCTCTTATGCTCATGAAATCCTTGCTGGCTATTACTACTATTTATTCTATAAAAAAAAAAAAAAAACGTATACAATGAAAGAAAAAGGTGTCAAAGTTCCAAGTGGGAGGGTGGGGGGGTTGCTATTCGTCTTGTCTTTCGTTTTGTTTTGTTTAGTCTAATTTTTGTTTTGTTTCAGTTTCAGTTTTGTAACGACTCAAACCAACTCAAAAACAATTCTGTCCATGTAGTATCAGAACTGTCCTGTTTCCTGTCTGTTCTCTGTCTATGTATTTGTATGTAAAAATAGAAACAGAAGCATAACATATGTACTGCATTTTTTCCTGTCCATACCCCTCTTCTATGCTTAATAAAAACTTTAAAAATGAAAATGTTTTGAAATTGTTTAAATAGTAGATATATAGTACTAGCTCACAACTCATCACAACATGATGTGCATGCGTGCATGACATGTGTGTGTCTACTGTCTACTTAACATCCGCTCGTCTTTTCTCATCTCTCCTAGTGTTCTACAGCTGGCCCAGTCAGACCCAGGTTGTAGAGTGGTACTGGAGGGCGTGATGGGGGACAGCAGGTCCCAATCAGACCCAGCGGATCTGTGGAGCTCTCTGAGACTAGACTGGGTCCGACACTGGGACCAGAACTCACAGAGGACTGTCCAGCTGTCTAGAGTCCAGGACACAGGTAACCTTGGGTAGAAGAAATATTCATTATATTATGTTGTTATTATGGTTGCTTATATCTAACCTTTTATATTTTACCATCACTTATAATACTTATACCTGGGGGGCAGGGCCGCTTTAAGGGTAGTGCGAATGGTGCCGTCGCACAGGGCCTCGCGCCTTGTGAGGCCTCGCAGGGGCACCGTCCCCCCTCCCTTTTAATAGGCGTATAAATGTTAACGATCACTTTCCATCTCAGACCTAATATATCTTTAGTTTTGCTTACATGTTGATATATTTCACATTTAGTAGTAGGCCTACTCGCTGACAATGCGTGTCTGCGTCCTAAAATCTAGTTTTGCTTACATGATCATATTTCACATTAATCTCACTGGCATTGTGTGTCTGCATCATCTATCAAGCGCACTACGTGGTGGTGGTGGGAAAGTTGAAAGACACAAAGTCGAGTCGTAGAGAAAAAAAGTTCAAAGCCTCGCTGAGATCATTTGATAAATTCATTCATTTGATAAATTCATTGCAAAAATCATCGATCCAACCGCGCCCCAATCAGCTGCGGGGCCCTGCGCTAAAACTAGACGGGATTATCAAGACATTATTGCAATTTGCTGCAAGGAAAGCTGCTGCTTGTGAAGTTGTGAGTAACATCTGAGACGAGTGCATTATATTTATATATCAATTCTCTCTCGCTGTCTCTCTCGCTCGTGCGCCACACGCCTGTCATAATGTTTAGCGCAGTGGTCAGACAGCAGCAGCTACACACCGCTACTCGTTCGCAGTGCATCCATTTCCAATAACATCCAATGCCCGCCTGAATGTGTGAATCACTTACTTTGTGCCTGCTGCTCGTTTTCATTAGAATTAATCCAAGGTTTGTCATATTATGGTTTAAAGTAGGCATACACTTTAGCTGGTCAGTCAGCGTGTGCAGAGTGAGAAGCAGCACTGCTCTGCAGCCTCTGCTGATCTGACTGGCAAGATAATTAGTTATTTGGCAACACCTGTGTGAAATACCAATAGTATAATTTATAAAAGGCCTACTCTTATAGCCTACTCTTAGGCAAGGCAAACCATGCAGGACGGTGCTTGCATTGCGTGGTAAAACACGCCTCCGACCGAGCGGGTCTCGGGTCAACTCTGGTATTTTCGGAGTCGGGAGACCCGGTGAAGAGCTCTACTACAAACGGCTCGGCAGTCTGCGGTTGGCTCTGCGTCCACCAGGTGGCAGCAGATGGGTTAACAGAAATGAAACCAATCAAAACAAAGCATGTATGTGTCTCTCTCTCTGCCCATCTGTGTCTGTATCTTGACCTGTCTGTCTCTCCATCTTATATCTGGTGTACATACATGACTACCTGTCTTGTCCATCAGCGGTTGCTTCCAGTGACCCTGTGGTGTTGTGGGCTTACTTGACGTCTCTCCATGACCGCCACCGCCTGGTCTGTTGGATCCAGAGCGTTGTGGATCAGAACACCCAACCCTCTGCTGGCCCCTGCTGGCCAGAGCTGACCTCTGACCTGGTGAACAACAACACACACTGCAGTAGAACACTCAGAGAGCACATACTGCACCTGCTGGCCAGGTACGCTGATGCTGTTGACTGATCATTTGACTTCCTGTGGTATTTCACTCTTCTATATCTATTATTTCGCTTTAGTTTTTCTTTTATTCTAATCCATCTGTTCCCAAAGTGGGTTCTGAAGAAACCCCAGGGAGGTCCTCAAGTAGATTCCAGGGGGTCCCCAGGTAGATGATTGATATTTGGGAACAAAATGGACCCTTACAGCTTTGTAACACTGGGTGTAATGGATCCTTACAGATTCCTTTGGTTCCATAATCCATTTGTACACTCTTTTGTTTTAAACCAAAGTTTGGATGTGTTATTTGACATGCTGTGTTTTTCTGATAGAGGATTAGAGGCATCAGAGCCAAAAAAGAAGAGTCCTTTGAATCATGGGATAGATCAAAACAAACGATCTAAGTACCATTACTTAACGGTGTGTTTGTGTCTAGGCGCGGCATGCTGACTAAGGCTGAGCTGAGTGACTTTGACCAGCTGCTATGGCGAATGTCCCAGGCTGGGGGCATGATGACAGCTGGTACCCCGCTGCCTCCAAACCAACATAAACGATTCATACAGTTCTGTCTAGACCACAGCCTGCAGTATCTGCTGTATACATACCTACAATATTACAGGTACAGTATAGGTCATAGAACCTAACACGGGTATAGACCACAGAACCTACTGAATACAGACATACAACACAATAATTTCAACTTATTATGTTTCTTTTTTGTAAATGAATGCCCTACGTCATCGTACAAGAATGTGTTGCATTTTATAATCAAATAAAACGTTACCATAGGTCCATCTGTGGGTTATATAAATATTTAACTGCGATTAACAAGAGATTGTGACTAAATAACTACCCTGAATACATTGGAACACAGGTTATTTTTTCTATTTCCTGAAAAGTGACTATACTATACTACAGGGGTTCTCAACCCGTGGGTCGCGACCCCTCGGGGGGGTCACTAAATAATTTTGGGGGGGTCCCCAACATTTATTTTGCAACTGAATGGCTGGAAAATGGAAATTTAGAGTTTACATAGTACACATAGTGTATGCATAAACTTTCCTTAATGATTATATCTGGTTTCAGTATTTATTTATTTATTTATTTATGTTATGTTATTTTCTCTATTATCAAGGTTATTGTAGCAGTCAAGTTGTATTGTAGGTGGCGGGGGGGGGGGGGGGGGGGGGTCGCGAGACATGGCCAAAGCATTTTTGGGGGTCCTCAGCCAAAAATACTATACTATACTATCTGTCCAGGTTGACTCCCAGGAACTGCCCCAGTCTGTCCAACCGGATGCTATCTGAGAGCCAGCCCTGGTTTGACATGCTGGTCAAAACCCAAGAGATCGGCAGAGACTTGACAGGTACACACAGATGTCCCTCACCAACCGTTTGTCTTACAGATGTCCCTCACCAACCGTTTGTCTTACAGATGTCCCTCACCAACCGTTTGTCTTACAGATGTCCCTCACCAACCGTTTGTCTTACAGATGTCCCTCACCAACCGTTTGTCTTACAGATGTCCCTCACCAACCGTTTGTCTTACAGATATCCCTCACCAACCGTTTGTCTTACAGATGTCCCTCACCAACCGTTTGTCTTACAGATGTCCCTCACCAACCGTTTGTCTTACAGATGTCCCCCACCATACAGAGACACAACACTGTGTCCTACGGAGACACACAACAGGGCCTGTCGAATTGAAACTAAAGAGCACAAACTGTGTCCCGCAAAATTAGGACTGCATATTTAATTGAAAATAGTCGTGATTTTATGTTCCACAATTACGTAGTTGTTGATTGATTTAATTTGATGACATCGCAACAACAATAATACATAACAGATATCAATACACTATACGTAACAGATATAGCTCAGAATCTAATATAGCTCAGAATCTCTTTATGTGCCATAAATTGATATAACCCATTTAAAATAAAGTGCTATGACTGCCACTGCATATTAAAGGACCACTTCACCCCTTTTCAACCTATCTTCATATAATAGGTCCTCACTAATAATCATGAAAAAATGGTGCAATTTCTTTCTACTCGGTCTGTGTCTCATAGGAGGGCTGTGGGCAGTTCAGAAACCGTCTTCCAGTGACGACATCGATGGGGAATACAAGCTAATAAAAACTGCAGGCTTTCTAGTCCTGAAAAGTTGCAATGCGAAAATGGAAGCCATCGTTCTCACGATAATGAAAATCTAAAAAAAATTGTAAAAAAAATCTTGTTTAAAAAATAATCTGCCTAATGATGATGTCACTGGAAGACGGTTTCTAAACTGCCCACAGCCCTCCTATGAGACACAGACTGAGTAGAAAAAAATCGGGCCATTTTATCATGATTATTAGTGAGGACCTATTATATGAACATACGTTGAAAAGTGGTGAAGTGGTCCTTTAAGGTTCACATTTTACCATATAAAGTGATTATGGCATACATTAAACATTGCACCTGACCTTGCATATGTCTCCACAGCATTACAAGTTGGTTAATAATAGAAGATTGTTCAACTTTGCAACCTTGTTTGCATGTATACATATGTTGATTTTGATCTCGGCAGCATTGCAAATGAGGGTGAACCTCAATGCTCTTTTAAATAATAACTATAGGTTTCAATCAATCAACCCATCTCTCCATACATACAGAGGAACAATAATACGACAGAGGCCAGGCAGCAGGGCATTACATTTCAAACATGGCACCATTTAAATGCCAATATTTCAACTTGACATTGGAGACACTGGAGGGGGGTATGCATGCTTCTGCTTTTGATATCCCGCCTCTGATCATTCATATCACCAGTGGGTGATATGAATGATGATGGGTGATTATGTCTTAATCCCTGCCTCTGGTCAAACAGACAGTGATATGTTTGATTCATTGATTGTTGTGATTGTTTTTATAATATCACCATTTAACAATTTAATTCAACATTTCTGTTAACCACATTAACCCTGGTGTCCCTATTTTGGGGCAAATTCTCAAAATGTTTTGATGTTTAAAAAGAGATCGCTATTTTCACTATCTGTCATAAGAAAACGTTCCTCTGAACGAAGCGCATGTGCGAATATTTTCTTTGCAAAGTCAAATCGAACCTGACATGGCCTAATGTTTTGTTGTCTTGTAGACCCAGAGTGCGTGTTCTGGAGCAGTCTAACCAGTGCTCAGGTGGTCCTACCAGGAGGCCAGGCGTCTGTCTCCAGTATGCTGCTGGAGGGGCACAGCCTGCTGGCCCTCGCCACCATCATGTTCACCCCTGGAGGAATAGACCAGGTAAAAACACTGTCCACTTTGTCCAGTCCACGTTCGAGTCATTTATCTGAACTTCCAGAGACACTCCCAATGGAATTGTTATGTTGAATATATCTTAGGTGAGCAACATTATAATCAAAGTAATAGTAAGAATTGCAAAAGGACTAATTCTGTGATCCATGGAAGAAGGAAGTGACTCATGTTTGTGTGCATGTGTGTTGATGTATTATCTATGTATTCTCGGAAATGGAATTGAAACAACACACAGGGTAATTTCAATTATTGTTGTAGTAAGTTGACCTTCAATTCTCTATTGATGCAATTTTGTATGCAAGCAACAAACAACTTTGCAACATTGTTTTCATAAATACATACATACACTGTTGGATTGAACATAAATGAAATAAGAGGAGCTGAATGAGGAGCGGAGGAGTAGAAGGTTATAATCGTAATTTGTTCGTTTTGACACACGCCATGGTGGTGCCGACAGCTGGTGTAAAACTGGTACAGCAAAATAAATGGATTTAGATTTCATATCACCCCAAAAGCTTATAAATAAAAACTAATGGCATTTTGTCTATCATTTCAGTTGGGTTTAGTTAGTTTTGTAAACAATACAGTTTCATTTTTTTCAATTCTAGTTTAAATTTATTTCAGTTACTTACTGTATACCTATTGGCCTGAATATAAGACTATGATTTTGGAAATATCCTGAAGAACGGGTTCGTATTATAATCGGGTACTAGACTATTTTATGTTATTTTTCCACAAATTAGTCTTGAAAAATGGGAGGGTATGACTTCTGATTCAAGGACTCATAGTTGGATAAGACGTTTAATCTGTAGGACCTCAGTCTACACTACATCCTCAGTGTTATTCTAACTCCTCACAGGTTAATTTGGTCCCATTTATACTCTTTATAGAACCGCGAGGGTCCATTTGGTTCCTAACTAACAATCATTTATCTGGAGACCTCCTGGCACTGCCTCAAGGACCCCACATTAGGGGTCTGTGGGGTGATTGTGACATGTCTGTCTGTCTGTCTCTCTGTCTGACTGGCGGTTCAGGTGATACGTCAGGGAGACAGGTCAGGGAGCCCGGCGTGGAGAGTTGACCCCCAGCTCTTAAAAATGACACTGACCCCGTACCCCAAACTCCGAGCCGCCCTCTTCCCCGCGGGGTCCCCCCGCGGCAATCCCACGACCTCCGACCTTTCTATCTACCACCTGATGCAGGTACAGCTCAATCAATATTTCTCCTGATCTAATATCATAATGGACTGTATACAGATCTAATATCTGTAAACCTGTTCCTTCAGGTAAGAAAACTCATGAATAAAAATGATTTCTGGCTGTGTATTTGAATCTGTTCTCTGAAAATTCACCAAAATATGTCAATCTGCTCAGCTTAGTTTCCCTGCTATAAGAGAACATTTTCCTCCTCAGGCAGTGGAATGATAATTAAATTTACTTCTCTCTCTCTCTCTCTCTCTCTCTCTCTCTCTCCATTTCAGTCTCTCCATCCGTTGGATCCATCACGCCTGTTTGTTTGGCAGACGGCCAACACTCTCAGCCCCAATGGTAGTGTGTGTGCATAAGTTGGTTGTGAGGGGCTTACAAATGGCCGGCCTTTCCAAAAGGAGAGCCAAGCCGTTAGCGAGGTACTGCTCAGTTTCAGCCATTATAGGAAGCCTCTCAATTTGGAGGAGGCGTTGTTTCCTTTATCCATGATTTATGTCTGCTGCCCTGTGTCCAGGTATGTGATGTACTCTCATTAGGCTTAAATATGGACATTAACCATATTCGCTGCTTGAAACACAAACAGTCTTACACCTCTAAACTCTGTCAAGTCACTAAAAAAAACTTGTATCAGTCACGTAAAACAAACAGACTAACAGGATCTATATCAGTAAAATTTGGAAGCATGTACTAAATGTGGGAACAACAAAAAAAGGACAAGGTTTAACTAAGGTAAACCCTGCATCATAACCTATATGTTACCAGGCAAGAGGAGAGGCACTTTTTCTCTAGAAGAAGAGTAAAATATGAAGTGACTCACCTCTTGCCCAATTCTGACACCAAACTGTTATGATTATATTCTAAGTACTTGGACCCTCGTCTGGTTCTGGTGTGTGACGACCCTTGGCATTTCCATGGGCAAGACGGACAGACAGGCAGGCCGGCCCGGGAGAAGAGATTAACATGACACGGAGACTTGGTCACATTAATTCATTCACACAGTTTATTATACATACAGAATCGTATATAGCTTGGATACTTCATGTCCTACTGACGTCACTGACTAGACATCACAATCACTGCCTGCAGCACGCAGCCTTCAGCGTGCCCCTAACACAGCCCTAAAGTATGTTACAGTTCAGGCAGTGCACCATACATATAAGTACATTGCATATTCACGTACAAGTACCTGTTATCAGTACACAGCATGTTGTATATCACAACACAAGGTATTCCTGTACTTCTCATTATAGCAGCGGAGTGGTGAAGAAAGGGGGCAGAGAGGGAGGTCGAGCTCTCTGGTTGGCTGTGTAGCCTTGCAAGGTGTTTTGTCTGCGTACAGCACATAGACGGTATGCCATACAGTGTATGTATGGTATAGCAGCAGCCCATCGTGTGTGTGTGTGTGTGTGTGTGCACGTGCGTAATGTGCAACAATAACCACGTGCGTGCGTAATGTGCAACAATAACCGCGTGCGTGCGTAATGTGCAACAATAACCACAGTCTTTACAGACATTGTGTTGTGCGAATCAGAATTAAGCTTCATGTGATTTCGTATTACTGAGGCCTGGCCCTGATTTTGCACATTTTGTATGTTCCCACGGAAACGGTTTGCTGCTGCTGTGGCGTGTAGACGTATCAGAACTGCCTCACTTCTCCAGTCCAGACCTCGTCAACAGTTTTGCTCTGATGGAGAGGCTGGACGCTGCCTACTACCTCCGTCACGGCCGCCCCGCGTCTGCCTACGTCACCTTCCTGCTGCAGAACCTCCCGGGCTGCAGCGATGTCAAAACACTGTGAGTGTATGAATATTTACTTTGTCTCACGTGTTTCCCCAGCCTTTATCTGTCCCTGTGTGATGGTGGGGGTAATAAAGGACATGGAGGGTGATATCTATTGTCCCTGGTGATGGTGGGGGTAATAAAGGACACGGAGGGTGATATCTATTTATCTGTCCCTGGTGATGGTGGGGGTAATAAAGGACATGGAGGGTGATATCTATTTATCTGTCCCTGGTGATGGTGGGGGTAATAAAGGACACAGAGGGTGATATCTATTGTCGAGCGCCATCAAGCACAGCAACTCCTGCTGAATTCCTCCTGCTGGAGGAACTCATTCTAGATTCTACAAATGTCTTCTAAATCAGTAGCTCTCAAACGTTTACGTGCCAACGACAATATCAGACCAAGGACGGATGTTTTCATTGAATTACAATGGGTTTCATATAAAGGAATATCAATCCAATCCAATCCACTTTATACAGTAGCACATTTTACAACGCAAGGTTAACAAAGTGCTGTACAGGAAAATAAGCCACTAGAAAAGCAACAGCAAGAAAAACACAGTAAAACACACAAGTAAGACGCGGTAAGCGAACGCAGCTGTTGTGGCAGTCTGACACACATACACACACAAAGCTTTTTTTTATTTTTTAAGTTGTCATAAAAAACATTTTTTTACGCTTTCTACTGTGTGTGTGTGTGTGTGTGTGTGTGTGTGTGTGTGTGTGATACAGCTGCGCCCTCTGGTGGCGTGCAGGTGGTGTTACAGCGTGACACACTCACAGACAGACAGACAGACATGTTCTGCTGGCTTACACAGTAAATGGCTCACTGGCATTTGCAAACACATAGACACATCACTGAAACATCCCAGACAGAGCAGCATCAGCAGACACTGCCAGACTGTGAAACAAAACATGGACCATAGAGACACTCAACTTAACCTAGGGAAAATCAAAAATATCGGAGTTGGAACCTAAGACCTTGACCAGCCCCATTTACCCACTGAGAGCTGTTCATGAGGTGGACAGCCTCTGCCTCCGCCGGCAGGAGATTGGGGCTTAAGAGGTTCTAAGCCAAGGTGTAAAGGTGGGTTTTGAGACGAGATTTAAAAGTCTCAATTGAGGGGCCAGTTTGACGTGGGAGGGGGGCGTGTTCCATACAGTGTGCGGGCTACGACGGAAAAGGCTCGTTCACCTCTGGTCTTTAAGCGGGTCTTCTTTATTTACTTTAAAGGGGCATTCCACTCATTTTCAACATTTTACTATGTCATTAATATACCTTAGAGCTGTTGTGTGGAAATAATAATGTGAGTGTGTGTGTGTGTGTGTGTGTGTGCTCAGGCTGTGTGGTGCAGCGGAGCAGGCCTACCATGTAGCCCTGCAGTGTTTCAACGTGCCGTCGGTAGCTTCAGCCTGCGTGTGTTTCTGTGAACTGCTGAAAAAAAATCATTAACATGGTTAAACACATCTTGATGACATCATCAAGATGTGATTCACCATGTTAATGATTTTTTTCCAGACCTCCAGTTCTAGGAAACACAGACTGGGGGGGACTTTTTTATTATTTCCACACAACAGCTTTAAGGTATATTAATGACATAGTAAAATGTTGAAAATGAGTGGAATGCCCCTTTTAAGATTTAACTGGCCCGCAGACCGCAGTGACCTTGGGGGATTCTACACCTCAATAAGTTCTGACAGATACTGGGGTGCCAAACCATTCAGTGATTTAAAAACAAACTAATCAAGCAACTGTCTTTAGAGGTCAGAATGTGGTCAGAATGATGGTTGGGCTCCGAACCCTTTTTTGAAGTGAGTCCTGATCCAGAAAAGGTTGAGACCCACTTGGATAAAGGACCATAACGGTCAAATGCACTTTTACTTCTTGACATTTGATTGAAGACTGAAGGTGTCGAGAATAGGATAATTCAGACACAAAACACTGGTGATTGTTGTCTTGAACAAATATACTTAATTATAATCAATCAATGTTTTGGTCCTTTAGACCTTCATCAGGATTACATGCACATACCTAAGATAATCAAAAGTCTTATGCACACCTGCATAAAATCTGGACCAGGACCTTCTTCTTTGGGCAAAGAATGTTCCTTGACCGAAACCACGTGTGTGTGTGTGTGTGTGTGTGTGTGTGTGTGTGTGTGTGTGTGTGTGTGTGTGTGTGTGTGTGTGTGTGTGTGTGTGTGTGTGTGTGTGTGCTCGCAGGCTGTGTGGTGCAGCGGAGCAGGCCTACCATGTAGCCCTGCAGTGTTTCAACGTGCCGTCGGTAGCTTCAGCCTGCGTGTGTTTCTGTGAACTGCTGGGTGTCTGCAGCCTGAAGCTCCGTGTGGACCTGAGGGTCCTCCTAATGATACTACATCACTGGACACACAGCAACACACACATCAGCCCTGCTACACACACACACAACCTGGGTAAGATAGAGACACACACACACACACACACATGTATATACTAACAAATAGTCAGTGTTAATAAAATATGAAAGGCATAATTGGCACCCACCTCGTCCCAGATTGATCAGCCCGACCGTTTACATTCTGTTTCTGACAAAACGTGCATCAAGAATACTTAGAATAGTGCTTTTCAATCTTGGCCACACAAAGTGAAAACGTCATTTCCTGCAACAATATTTTGGTTTGTTTGGACTTGGAGCATCAACACAGCTTTAGTATCATATTAACTAGTTTCAAGTATTAAACGTATCGTATGCAATTTCCACCCTAACTTAACCTTATTTGAACCGTCTATTTTTAGTCAAACAGACTACTGTTTACTACAGACTTTTTTCGATCTACACCAAATCTCTTTGTCACAAAGCTCAAGCTGTACAAGCTCACAACGTGTCGCATTGTGCATTAGTTCGGCTATTTTTGGTGAATGTTAACCCCATAATAATTGTTGCAGGGGTTTAAGTGATTATGGGAGAGCTTGCGCCCAGCTGGTGCCACAGGCTGCAGTACTGTACTGTAAGCCCACTGTCATAATGTCTAATCAGTGCTTTGTCTTCCTCCAAGTGGCTAAAGGCAATAAGTTGCTGGAGGTGGAGCAAACAGCAGCAGAGGAGCTGATTGGTTACCTGGAGTCAGCTGTGATCGACAGCTTGGAACAGAGAGGCATCAGCAGGTTTGCTACATCCCCTGAACACACATGACCGCCACGGCGCCACATGTGAGCGTGTGCGTGCGTCCATTCGTGCATGTGTGTGTGATTGCTATTTAATCCATATTTTGTCTGCAGGACTTCCTATGAGGCGGGTCAGGAGTGGGCGGTGCCAGTCCAGTTCTGTCAGCTCCACCACCTGCCAATCACCTCTGTTTACCCCACCCAAAGTGCAGCTGACGGACACTGGATAAACTTCCTGCTTTTTGTCCAATTACACAGCTATCCTCCTCAACAGGTACTAGTACTACTAATAACTAATAATACTACTAACAACTGTTTATTTAATTAGTATGACTGCAATACTACTACTGCTAACCACTACTACTTCAACTTCATTTGTTTTTTTAACAAACACAAGTATACATACAATAAACATTAACACCTCACAGAGAAAGAGACAGAAAAACCCTGCAATTCAATACTACTACTAACACACTAAGTCCCGGAATTTGGCAGATGTTCCGTCCAAGGAAATTACGTTAACGCTTTACAGATCTGTGTTGTGATTGGGGGAAATGCATATGATGGAAGTCCCCCCCCCCCCCCCCCCCCCTATTCACTTTCTACATTAGGTCGTGACCATACTTTTCTCCTCAGATGATTAAAGGCTGGGAACGAAGCTAACTAACTACAGTAATATAGCTTACTGCTTACAATGTATGCATTTAGCAGACGTAAATGTCATGAATGAACCCTAGTCAATGATTGCCGACTCTTCCCTCGTCTTTAACCATCATTTAATTGGTCGCACAGGTGAGGTTGCTGGCCTCACAATTTGGCCCTGCCCTCCAGGCGCACCTGACGCTGGCCTTCCAGGAGCTGCAGTTCAGCAGCCGGCAGCGCGGGCTCAGAGAGGATGAGGAAGATGAAGAGCAGGAGGAGAACGTGAAGGGGGAGGTCCCTGACCCTGAGCCCCCCAGGGAGTTGTTTTATGTGCTTCTGCAGAGCCAGGAGGAGCCGCGCTCCTGGACTCACCTGCTGGGAGAGGCACTGGCACAACGCTGCCCTTTACTGGCCATACTGGCTGCCTGCTACCAGGTCAGAATCACAATCACTCTGCAACAGTGAATGAGTCCCTTCCGCTAAATATTGAAAATCCCATAAGGAAATCTTAGATTGCGTCATATAACTGTGTTCCAATTATTAATATCCATCCATAAAAATTGCGGGGCTAATTTGTTTATTTTGTAACACAGCGTTATATGACACGATCTAAGATGACATGGTATTTTTCAGTGGAAACAATAACTGACCCAGGGGGATAGCGGTCTCTAGTGGCGGTGATGTCAGACCTCAGTTCTCTATTCTCTACCTATCATGATATTTTGTTAAGGAAGGTAAAATAACTAAGATATATGTTAACAAACTGGTTGGTGTACAAAACAGTTCTCCAATGACATGTCATCTCTTAGATTCTGTCTTCAGAACTATACTGCTGTGTTTGTGTTTGTGTGTGTGTGTGTGTGTGTGTGTGTGTGTGTGTGTGTGTGTGTGTGTGTGTGTGAGAGAGTGTGTGTGTGTTTGTGTGTGTGTGTGTGTGGTCTCTCTGTACTTTTGATTGACAGGAGGCGGAGCTTCTGCAGTGTCTGTGCGTATGGCTTCTGTCCTCCGTTGATGATGTCACAGCCACGGAAGCCACCGCTCACCTGGAGGAGAGCCGGCGTCATCACTCCTGGAGTCTCCATGACTTGTCAATCATCTGGAGGAGCCTGCTGGGGCGGGGCCACGTTAGGCCCCTCCTTCGAGGTTTCCAGCTCTTCCAGAAGGTGCAGTAGAAGAGATAATCGATGAACATTAGTATTATGGATCAGTGGTTCTCAAAGTGGGTGGGGGGGTGGGGGCACAAAATGGACTTGAGTCGAGTCCACCTAAAGCGAGTCCAAGTCAAGACCAAGTCCGAGGGGTGGGAGTCCGAGTCAAGATCGAGTTTGGGAGGCTCATTTGATACGTACAGAAAACACTGCGTTGACTGTGAGCAGGCAGGCACATCAGCTGCCCTCCTTTACTTAACAAGATAGCTGTCTATAAGCGGCAGATAGTTTTCTTATAATGTTAATGTGAATGGGCTATATATCATTGCATTGTAGTGACTCGAGTGAACTCCTGGGGACGAGTCCCGAGTGACGAGTCCCTTAACCCACCCCCTGCCTGGAACGCAAGTAACGCAAATAAATTAAATTCCCCGTGCGTGCCACGAACGCATTTTGCGTTCTATTGGGGTCCCCCCGTTATATGAAAATGTCATCTCTTACGTGCACATCAATGTTACCCCCGAACCTCTATCTTTAAAGACGTGGCCACAGCACGAAAAACAAAAACACCATGCACAAATTAATGAGTAACCTATTGAATCCGAGTCAAAACAAGCTAAGACAACACTGACAGCCGCAACCGCAGAGAGAAAGAGACGTGGCCGGCTCCCGGCACACACACACACACACACACACACAGTCACACACACACTGTGCTGTGTCAGAGAGACGAAACACGTTGCCCAGGCATGTGCGCGCACACACACACACACACACACACACACACACACACACACACACACACACACACACACACACACACACACACACACACACACACACGGCTCGCCTCTCACCGAGTTGTGTCTCAAAGAAAATCGCACTCGCACCATGGTGATCTCAGCTCTGCGCAGTATACACGCGCACACACACACACACACACACACACACACACACACACACACACACACACAGAAGCACAGCCCCCACTCCACACTCCCAACAAAGCGAACGCGTGGTGTCATATTTCAAGTGGACGGTCCTAAAAATGCTGCTGGATAAGATTGAGGTCCCCCCCCCCCAAGCACACACACACACACACAGGAGGTGTGAGCGAGCAAAGAAAGTGACAAAAAATGTCCCTGATTGCCTCCATCGGTGTCAGTTGAACAACAGAAGCAATGTTTCCTTACCTGAAAAACGTCTCGGAAAACGACTATCCATGTGAAAATGCAAATCAAAACTTTTTTCCCTCGTCCAAGATTGATCCGAAGCCATCCCATGTCCACTGTCCACGTGCAAAATGCATATAAAACTTATTTCCCTCATTGTCAATCCAACGATCTCAGAATAAAAGTATACAAATTCTCGCATTTATTTGCGTGCATGCATGCGCGTCCTGCCCTGAGTCCATCTCCACTCTCCAGCGAGTCTATCAGACTGATAATCCAATCCATGCAACCAGATCCACCGTGCACAAACAATGCACGTATTTCCTCTGTACACCGTGCACAATGCAAATAAAACCCTCGATATTGTCCAATTTGTCATCAAACGATTGATCAGAATAAAACTTTCTGCTTTTCATGCAATCCTGTCTTCATCCCTGCCTCTTCATCGAGTCTAGGGGTCTGGGGTCTAGAGGTTCACCAACAAGCTATCCGATTGGTTAAACCTTTCCAACAATGGCATGGTAGCCGGGCAACCGGCAGCATGTCCGGTGTTGCCAGGCCTTGTGATAGAAACAAGCAACAAGGTTCATGAAATAATGCACATAACATACAATCAAATGGCTTTATTGGCATTAGAAACGTAAATATTATATAATGTAAGTAACCAATAACCAAAGGAAGTGATTCAAAGTTGTATTATGTTTCTAAATTAGTATTACGATTCCATTGTTTACATACTTTTGACGATTGCGATTGGACGGGGGTTGCCAGGGCTTGTGAGTGAAACAAGCAACCAGGTTCATGAAATATTGCACAGTGTTCTAGACGTCTTTTATAAGTCTTTTAGACGTCTCGCGCACGTGTTGGTGCGCGTTCCATCTGTAAGTGTGTGAGAGTCCATGCTCAATGTGACTGTGTGTTGTACTACACCGCCATCTCATGGCCACAGTGCCACAGTGCAATGACATGAGTGCACCACCATGGTGTGGCCATGAGATGGCAGTGTATTACATGCAATACAGAGTATAATTCAAATCAGCTATTTGAAAATAGCAGATCTACAAGCTCACAGCGCGTCTGACGTGTTGTGAAAAGAGAACCCCTTTAGGTTTTTTTTTTTTATTATTTTATTTTTTTTCTTTATTTTATTTTCAATTTTTTTCAATTTTTTTTTTCAATTTTTTTTCATATTTTTTTTCATATATTTTTTTTTTTATTATTTTAATTTTTTTTAATTTAATTTTTTTCCTTTCAATTTTTTTCCTTTCATTTTTTTTTTTTTTTTTCCTTTTTTTTTTTTTATTATTTTTTTTTTTTTTTACCATGCTGCATTCAGAGCCTCACATGTACATAGTGGAACATAATGGAATAGTGTTCTTTTTTCCACATTAAAGTAAACAAACGTATCTTTAATTTGATATATGGCTTGAATATGTGGCCATAGTAGAAATTCTGAAATTAGTTAGAAGCTAACTGAATCTTCAGATCGCTATAACTAAAAATACTGGATTTCGGACTGTGTACCACCATTTATTCAAGTGTTGATATCTACATAACAGAACATAGTTATGGACTCAGTTTATTTTTTCCATGAAAGCAGACATGACAATCCTCCTTTTGAAATATTCCGTGTCATTGGAGCCCCACCAGAGATTATTCTATACATTTCTAAAAGTAGGGGATTTAACATTGGCAGGACCAATTGGCATTATAAAGACAGCCTGGCGGGAAATGTGTTAAGGTCCGAGACCAAGTCAAGTCCAAGTCAAATTAAGGGCGAGACCGAGATGAGTAAATGTGAACAGATTCGAGACGAGTCAATGACTCGACTACTACAGCACTACTGAGAGTTTACAAATGGAGCCAAATGGACCACGAGCTAGCCCCTCCTATGCACAGCTTTGTGTGTATGTGTGTCTGTCCGTTTGGGCACGGAATGCGCTCAGCTGATTGGCTGAGCACGGAATGTGATGTATGA
This sequence comes from Protomyctophum parallelum, assembly GCF_964188405.1. Lineage (NCBI taxonomy): Eukaryota > Metazoa > Chordata > Actinopteri > Myctophiformes > Myctophidae > Protomyctophum > Protomyctophum parallelum. The sequence goes on along the minus strand of NC_139700.1, from coordinate 33,845,633 downwards.
TGATAAGCGCGCCCCTCACTGTGATGTTTGTTTTCATTTAAACTTTCAATAATGTGAATCTCCTGAGACTGACTTCCTAATCCCGTCTGTCTCTGCTTCTCTCTCTAACAGGACTGTGTGTTGGTCCATGTCCTCCAGATGTTTGAGTTATGTTCTGACCATAAGAACTTCTCTCAGGCCAGGAACAAACTGTTGGACTTCCAGCGGAGCCTCGTGGCTGTAAGCATACCGCCATGGTGACACCACCAATGTCACATCGACCAAAACAAAATTAGTCCATACCTACCTCTCTCTCCTGTGTCTCACTCCATCTCCTCTCTCTGTCCTTGCTGTTGTAGTTGAGGTCTAGTGTTTGTGTGGCCCCCGGGGGCCTCCCCGTCCAGTGGGTGGAGAGCCAGGCGTCGGTGTTGTTGACGACGATGTTGCAGCGATGTGCTACTCGCTACGAACTCCACAGACTGCTGCTGCTCCTGGCGGGGATGGACGGACTGCTCAAGTCCAACGGTGAGAACGTTCATTATGCAGCCAAATCCTGATATGATTGTTCATTTTACCCATTTAACCAAAATGGTTCTTTTCTGAAGTCGATTTGGCCTTTATTTATTTATTTACTTATATATTTATTTACTAATCAAATTGCACTCAAATGTGTATACTGGTAAACATAAACTATGTGATATTGTTTAAAAATTTGCTGAAATTAGCTAAAAACAGACCTGCCAACCTGCACGCATTTTATGTACCAACCACGCAATTCTAGGTGTCTATACGCAGGTACGACAATCAGATAACCACACAATTTTGGGTTAAAGGGATAGTTCAGATTTATTGAACTTAAGTTGTATGAAATATTTGCCATTAATATAGTGGTTGCAACTGTATTAATTGATTGCCTGAGTCCCGTGGTGGGGGTTCTGCTCTGGTTTTGGTGAAATATCAAGTAGTTCTGGTCATTTTGTGGGGGGCACTGGGGGCCACGCAGTAAAAGTAAAGTAATCCACAAAACTAATGTCATTTGTATTGTTGACCTATTTCTAAAATATTAGTGCAACTTTCGTTCTTTTTATACCCCTCTATCACCCAGAACTATGTTTTTTGTGTCCATATCACTACGCCCAAAAAATAGTTCCATGTGATAGAGGGGTCAAAGTTGAACGAAAGTTGCGCTAATATTTTAGAAATAGGTCAACAATACAAATTACGTTCGTTTTGTTGATTAATTTACTTTTACTGCGTGGCCCCAGTGCACCCCACAAAATGACCGGAACTACTTAAAATTGACCAAAACCAGAGCAGAACTCCCAACATGGGACTCAGCAATCAATTAATACAGTTGCGACCACTATATTAATGGCAAGTATTTCATACAACTTAAGTTAAAAAAAATCTGAACTATCCCTTTAACGGTGAAATCACCCCCCATGATTTGCTGTGCATAATCATGGGCAGAATGGTCCCTCAATGGCTTCTGAACGATGCTGACTCAACGCACTGCGTCCTGACAGCCAATCGACGTTGATGTTGTCCTGTCCTGTTTTGGCTTCAGACATCCATGCTGCCTGGAAAACCTTTGCAAAGACATGTGAACTCATAAATGATACAGTAGCAGGAATTATCTTAAATATATTGAACCGAGCCGTCTTGTCTGAACGAGCTGGTCAATTTGGTTCCATTGCCAAAGTTAAATTACGCACGTGTCAATCTACAGCCAGCGATAGCAAGGGACTATTATTATTATTTCATCAGCGAACGCTCTTCTGCGTGAACGACTGGAAGTGGAAACAGTCCTAAGGTCGGTTTACACCTTATTCTCATAGGCAAAGAGACTGTTCCGACAGCGACGGCGATATTGTGTGAAAAACTGTGATATGTCGCCTGAACCGATCAAAGTAACCAATATAAATACCGTAATAGCGTGTATATCTCAACCAATAAAAGTGTTTGGGGCCATGAAACCTCGCAGACTGCAACGTTATGGACGACGTACAGATCCAAAATATTCCACGTTACTGTATATCTGAATGTGTCGACATGTAGTCAGTGATTTAATTATCTATAATCTGTGAAAAGTATGGTCTATCAACAATGAGCCTATTAATTATTATACAGACTATATATATATATATATATATATATATATATATATATATGTATGTATGTATGTTAACTCAGTCTGAGCAAAGTAGGCAAGGCACTTTTATTTATATACCACCTTTCATACACATTCAAACAAAGTACAGTACAGCTCATTAAAAGCCCAGACTATCAGGCTAAGTCTAGTTGATATCATTGTGAGTAAGCAATGTCATTTAAAGTCACTGGGGATAGACTGTACTTTTTATTGATAAACTATATTAACCCAGTCTGAGCAAGTATAATTCTCCATTAGTGAAATGTACTACATAAGGGAAAAATGAGCAGAGCCAATGGTCAAGTGGTAGTGGTTAATGTCTTAAAATACACATTAATAGAGAAGCTAAATGTGTAAAACAAGAAAACATTAATTTATACAACAGTGTGCTATCAAGGTTATGAAGCCATCAATGAAAAAGTGTAATCTGTTCAACTTCAATTACTATGTAGTGGACTTACCTGCTTCTTTCCTTGGTCCTTGGTCTGAAAAACATTGAAGACCCCTGCTCTAATGTCCATAACAGCTTGGCTGTCTAAATTTGATTTCTGGTGTGAACATTTCTATAACATCCCCCTCAAAAACTACTAGGCGTGCGGGAACCCCTGAGTGCAGGCTCAGATACACCAGGCACGTGCGCGCCGCTCTGTGTACTCATGGGAATATCTCATGGTTGGCAGCTCTGTAAAAACGAATTACTTTCCTTTTGATGTGCATTATGGCTGAGGCAGTTTGTACACATCGTCTTATCCAGCATGTCTCTCTTCTCTGCCTGTTCCTGTCTCTCTACACTGATCTGAAATAAAGCATGAACATTCCAGTTCTCGCTAATGGATGGCAATGAGTCTATCAGACTCATTGCCATCCATCCTTCCATGAAGTTTGGATTTAACTCATGCAGCCTTTGAATAGATTAATTTCAAGAAGTTCTTTAATTATTTCTCGTCTGAAGTGTTGCTGGTGTTCACTGCTGTCACTGATATTGATTCAGACAGACAGGTACATAAGACGGGACCACATCATTATAAATTACACCACGCAAAGCCAAGGATAACTCCACCCCATAGGGCTGCATCAAAACTACTCCAAGATGATGCCCATTTGATGTGTCAAAGATGAGAGGTCTCGTCTCATTTTGAAGTGACAAATTAGCTCAGATGAAACATGGTCTTTCATGTCCACAGGGCACTAAGTGACAGGTCACACCGTGAGAATGCATTTTATCTCGGGATACTGTGTGAAGTATAATGGGATATTGCCTGTGATGGTGGCGAAGATGAAAGAGGCATGAATGGTACAGAATATAATGTAATCAAAGCACTGCTGGGTGCAGGTCTAGTGCCGACTGATGCACTAATCATGAAATATGTCCGTAAATGAATACTCCAGTGCATATAGAACATCACGGGTGTATGTCTGTTCGTGTGTGTGTGTGTGTGTGTGTGTGTGTGTGTGTGTGTGTGTGTGTGTGTGTGTGTGTGTGTGTGTGTGTGTGTGTGTGTGTGTGTGTGTGTGTGTGTGTGTGTGTGTGTGTGCGTTCAACTCTCTCTTGTGTTTCGGTCCAGGTCCTGACTTTAAAAAGCTGAGCCAGTTGTCCGAGGTTCTTCAGGCTGGTCCAGTGTGCGTGTCCGGCAGACTGCTGCAGCCCTGCTCCCAGCAGGAGCTCCAGGCAGAGTACCAGGGACTGGTGGACAGCCTGCAGGCTGCAGGCCTCTTCCCCCAGGCCAGGCAGGTGGCGGAGCTGGCAGACCTGCCGGTAGACGTCCTGCTGATCACCCAGGTGAGACGTCGACAACACAGAACACATGGAGTGAAGTTCCCAGTCCTCACGACCGATGTCATTTGGATTCCAATCATTCCATAGAAGCCGGCTTCTGTGGAAGCATGTCGTGCACTGAAGATAGCAGAATGACTATTTTAAGTTATTAGTTATTACATGATTTTTAAAGGTATATTCAGTGATTTCACTCAAAAAACCTTAGGTTTCGTTTTTGGCTGTGGGACCCAGCCTTTCGTCCAATCAGGATAGAGAGTCAAAAACGAAACCTAAGGTTTTTTGACCCCCAGGGGTTAACTGGGGACAGGGAGGAACTCCTTATATGGCCAGCACACTCTATAGTAGGGAGGATTATCACAACAAAACAAAAAAATCACACCAGTGTGAACCGAGTGGTGCAACTCCCGTCTATTGGTTCTCTGTATCATTCCAATTTGTATCGTTCCAATTTCTTCTCTGTATCGTTCCAATTTCTTCTCTGTATCGTTTGCGTCCAGCAGGTGGCAGCCATGTCACATACTTCTGTCGTTCCAATTTCACACATCGCACACCACTCATGCTCATGGTTACAGGTACACAGGTACACAGGTACACGGACATTGCAAGCTGGATGTAGGAGTGGTTGCACCACTCAAAAATAAGTGATATTTGAATTAAGTGAAATCACTGAATATACCTTTAAGAGTATTTGAAGTGGTCAAACTGAGCAATAGAATACATGTTCAGAAGCATCTTACATGAATGGTCTAGGATATTTCATAAAAGCTGTTATAAAAGCTGTTATTTCTTATGGTCGGCTGTATGTATGTAACGGCAGCAACATAGGTTTTAGAATGACGGTACCTAAACATCGTCATCTTACATACTGTGTTAGTTTTTTAGGAAACAGAGCACTATTGTGTTCTGGGTTGGAGGAGCAGAACTACCATCTTAACTGTGACCATCACTTCGGGTGATAACAATTGTCCCTCTTTTTTTTCGTATCAGTTGCAACAGGAGTTAATTACCCAGAAGGCCTTGCGGCAGTGGGGGCGGAGGGAGGCGAGGGTGTGTTTCTGGAGGAGATGTCATGAGCAGTTTGAGTCCAATGGTACCAGTCCAGAACTACCTGCCCTGTTCTTCGGAACCTATCTTGAAGAAGAGGACACGACTCCCCAGGACTCCTCAACCCAGACAGAACTACTGAGAACCCAGGTGGATGAGATGAGTTGAAATACAGTGTGATGAGATGAGACTTTTGGGTCAGATGCTGATTTTGATAAAAGTCCCCACATAATATATTAGACAGAGAATTCACTATTTTACTTGTAACTGTGATGCTGTGTAATTGATTACACAGGTGGGGATGATTAAGTGTTTGCTTTAAATTGTTGCTGAAACGCGTCAGCTTCCTCAATTAAATATGAGAAATTGCGTCTTTTCTTTTTATCCCATATCATTGGCAGCTAAACTTTGACGTTTGACTTTGCCAGGAGCGGTGTGTGCTGCTGAGTCTGTCAGGTCATTGGGTGTCCCGGGTCCATCCTGTTCCCCTGCGGCGCCTTCATATTCTGGAGAAATGCCTCTGGGCAAACCGTATCCGGGAGCGGGTTCTCCTGCGTGTTTCCATGGAGACGGAGAGCATGTTCAACCTACCGTTCCCACCGCTGACAGCTGTCGGTTCAGAAGAGGCCGACGCATCTTCGTTCTCCTCTTTGTCTTCATGGTACGACCATACGAGTTAAGTAGGGCATGTGTGAGCTTGTAGATTGTCTATTTCCGCTATTTAGATCCCCTATTTTCCGATTATTATTTTTTAACATTGATGACGAAGGTGAGGACGCAAATTATGATTGGCCGGAAAGAGATGATGTATGATAATGTACGATGATAAGAGCGCCCCTCACTTCACTATATAGTATAATAGATAATAATTATTTTTTGCCATAGTACATTCATTATTTTGACGAGTGGTCCATACCCGTTCCAGGATATGACCCGTTCTGTCTCTCCCCCCCTCTATCTGCCACTTATATATAACGGGTGTCCCCTGTGGCACACCCATTATATTATATTACACACACCTGCTCAGATGCTACGATGCTCAGCCAATCACAGAGCAAAATGGCACACCTTCCAGCGGCTAATCACAGTGCCAATTTCTGTGCCATACATGGGCATTTTCCGCCTCAAAATGCACCAATTCCGTCCTCAAATTTTTACATTACTCAAATTAGATTATTGGCGCCGGTGATTGTCAGAATTTGTGTAAAAAATGTATTGTTGTTCAGTGTGGAAAACAATTTAATGGTGGTGACAACCCTAGGTACGAGGTGCTGGTCGAACAGTTCTGTTTCTCCAAGATCTCTGCCCTGAACCAGGAGAGTGACCTCGCACTAGATGGTCTGCCCCAAGGTTCTTATAGTTTTTGCATTTTTCATTTATTTTTATTGTAACTTTGTTTATTTTTCATTAGGTTTTAAAGCAGGTTTGCTAGTTTAGTTCCGTTTTAATTTTAACCCATTTTGGGCGGGAACCCCTTTTGGTGTTAGCATTATGTTACGCTTAAGCTATTGAAAAATAGCAGATCTACAAGCTCATAGCGCGCCACTGAGTGGCGCGCTACGAGCTTGTAGGTCTGCTATTTTTGAAGAATGACTGACATAGAAACATAGCTTTTTCAGAAAACTGTCAGGATGACATTTTTAGAATCTGATCTCAGGTCAAAATGGGTTAATGGGGTAGTCGGGCACGAGATATTTTCATTTCAGTTGACTAAAATCTTTGGTAATTTTTTGATTCCACTCCTTTGTTAGTTTTGGTTGACTCTAATAACCCTGGACTGTCCACGCACACAGACGAGGCCGCGAGCCATGACTCAGCAGAGAGTCCCGAGGAGCAGGGAGTCCTCTCTGAGCTCATTGGCCAGTTGTTGGATGAGGGGCGTGTCCACGAGGCGAGCCGCGTGTGTGGCTACTTCTCCTACTACCACAGTGACATGCGGTTGGTGCTGCGCTGCCGCGGCCTGGCCTCTGGGGAGCTACACCCTGACACGCAGGAAGAGACCGAGGCGCCGCTCGGGAGAAGCCTCACCGGAAAAAGTACACGAATGTTTTACTTAAGTCAAAGTATCCATACTGCAATGTAGAAATACTCTGTTACGGAATATAACGTTTACTTGAGTAAAAGTATAACAAAATGTGCTTAAAGCACCAAAAGTATAAGGTACAAAGGTATAAAGAAAGTGCCATTTCAAGTTTTCAAATGTATACACATATTTAGAATATACCAGCTATTTTCAAATGGTCAAAATGTATATTGGGCTATGTACCTATGTTTTGTAATAAAAATAAAAACGTACTAGTAACTAAAGTTTTCAAATAAATGTAGTGTAGAAGTATAATATTTGGATCCGAGAGGTGTAGTGAAGAAGATGTATTATAACTTGTAAAATTACAAATCCCTCAAAATTGTACTCAAGTACAGTACTTAAGTAAATATACTGTAGTTAGTTACTTCCCACCACTGCCCCAGACCTTCATATGAAGCTTGACATTTAATCTAATCTCAAAACGGATTAACTCGCCAATCTGCATTAGTGCTTATCACCTTCTCATGAAGGTGATATAAATTGAAATTGAAAGCAAAAGCGATGTCTCAGAGTATAGCTTCGCGATGGAAGATTACTCTCATGCTCCTTCACCTGTAGAATCAAGACTCCTACAGACTCATGCTTGAGAGGGGGCTTTAACCTTGAGATGGGGCTTTAACCTTGAGAGGGGGCTTTAACCTTGATGTTGCACATCCCTTATTCTCATTCCTCTCTTTCCTTAGTAAACTTGTCTACACTAAGTGACGATATTGGAATAAATGCCTCCATCTCTCTCTCTCTCTCTCTCTCTCTCTCTCTCTCTCTCTCAGCTCCATCAGTCAGCAGTCTGTTGTCCTTTGACATATTGCCCCTCCCTGACGACCAGGTGCTTTGTCAACTGAAGACACTGGTCAACAACTGTCGTCATGGCAACAACTACTGTAAGCAGGTCCTCAGCCTCTACGAGCTCTCCAAGGTACGCTCTTATTTTATATTTAGAGTTTTAGACCCTAGCGTTCGTGGCCCACCCATCTGACCACCCGGCAGCTGATTCAGAGCATGTTTATTTTCATGACTGAATGATTGATTGTGTTCCACCTTGGATCAATGCAACTAATGTTTAGTTTAACTTCCCATTCATCGTTATCACAATGAAAACTATTTCCCCAAGGTTTTAAAGAAAACAAGAATAATACATTATAATAAAAGGAGATGGACGTTAGTGGCAGAATATCTGGAAGCAGATTCTACAAATGGGTAGAGCTGCCGCCCAGATACCATAACTTAAAACCTCCCATATCACAGTGAAAAGTTCATGTTCACCCCCAAGGCACTCGCAAGGCAAATAATATTATTACTTTTCTATGGTTTTTTTTCCCATTTCTTGTCCTCGTTATCTCTGAAGATTTACAGTATGTGCATATATACATGTGTATACAAACGTATGTAGATGTGTGTGCATGTACAGTATGCTTCAGACAGAGTGTAATGTCACTTATTTTGCTTTTACACTTGAAAATGAATGTCTTATAATAGGAAATTGCCTGTAAATGATCTTATAATGGCAATAAAAAATAAATAAATAAGATTTCGATCTAGGGCTCCCAACCCTTTAATTATGCCAGAGAAGGTGTGTGTTCATTGTTTGATAGAATACAAAATCTTCTCCCCTTGCAGGAATTGGACTGTTCGTTCAATGAGCTGTACAAAGAGGATCCCCAGACCGTCCTCTCTCAGGTTCTCATGTCTTCTCAGCCGGAGCGCTACCAGAAGGCTCAGGCATTCATCAAAGTCCAGAACCTTCAACCCAACACTGTAGCCCAGCTGGTTGCTAAAGCCACAGTACAGGGAATACTGGCCTCCACACAAGACACAGTCACTGGTGAGACACACTAGGCTTAAAGGGTAAGACCACTTTTTGAGAGGTTTGGGTTGTTATTATGGGCAAACTACGGTAGTCCATTCCATGAGTTATTTCGCTCCGTTGTGTTGTTTAGTAGCAATTTAAGAAATGGGATGTAAACTAATGGATTTGATCTTGTCTGCTTGTCACTAACTGGGTGCATCTCAAATAGCGTGGAGACTTGTTTACAAACGAAACCTCGCAAGATGTCCCTGCGAGAGTTGGGAACGCCGTAGTACTGCTTCAGTCTATCTCCGACTAAAATAGAGTTTTTCTGATGTCATAAACTGTCTGAATCAGCTTTGGTTGCGTAGGTTCATGTGCTAAAAGAGTGACTTTGAGAGCTGTTTCCCCGTTACAATGGAAGTCAATGAGCAACTATTTTTTATTTCTTAAATTGCTAATAAACAACACAACGGAGAGAAATAACTCATGGAATGGAATAGTTTGCCCATAATAAGGTAAGAAAACAACCCAAACCTCTCAAAGTGGTCTTACCCTTTAAACGAGAAGTCATGGTGTCACTCCAAAATAGCAGATTAAGCTTTTTTTAAACAGAATTTAAATCGATTCAATCACATTCAATAACAGTGTGAGTAACTGTGACACCACAGCTTTACATATTATAATGGATATGTCTGTCAAACCTGTCTGTCTGTCTGTTAATCCAGCAGAGAAACAAGTGTATAGGCCATCAGAAGGGAGAGATAGTTTTGTCCAGCTGGCCAAACTATGTGGTGACCCCAATCTGGTTGGACTCAGACTACTGGACCTCCTATCCACTGTACCACTGAGCAAACTGGACTGCAGTAAGGCACACACACACACACACACACACACACACACACACACGTTTCAGATATATCGGAACAAATATATAACTTTTATTTTCAAATAGTAGTTTCAATAGTAAAAGAAAGAGAGCACAGCGATCATTTTAAAACATCCATCTATGTGGGGAAGTATAACGATAATTACAAAGAAAAGAAACATGAATTAACTTTGCAACGGGCAAATGTTTTCAATATAGAAAACATAAATAAGAGATTTTGTCATGTCTGGGTAGTGGGTTGCATAAAAAGAGATAAAAAAAACAGAGGGTCTAGTTTGATCTAACAAGCTCACCGCTATTTACGGTGTGCAACGGCACACCGAAAACTGCACACAACCATGTATAAATCATGCATCAGCGGGTGGGAAGCTGGCGGGTGACTTTCCTCTTCACTGCACTTGGTCTTGATGTCTGATCAGCGAGAAGGGGGGCTTGACCTCACCGCCTGGCGACTCCACATGTATCAGAGAATATACGGTGTAGACAACTCCCTGTTGTCGCTCCATGCGACAACAGGGGGGCTGGCAGCGACAGGGACCACAGTGCACATGGACAGAATCATATAAAAATAAAGGGTACCCTTTATTTTGATATGTTTTGAACGGGTACCTATAGTCAGAGCGAGGTGGTCATATGAAAACATGGACAGAATCAGCAAAAAGTTTGACAAAGACCAGAAAAAAGATATACAAATATCATGTTTTATTTCTCTATCTTCCTGTCTGTCTCTGTTTGTCATTCTGTTTGGGTCTGTCTGTCTGCCTGTGTGTAGTTGTGGAGGTGTTGGTCGTGGTCCATGACTGCTTCAGTCTGAGTTGTAACATGGAGGGAATCGTCCGAGTTCTCCAGGCGGCCCGACACCTTAGCCACGCCCACCTGGCGCCGAGCGAGCAGTACGGCCTGCTGGTGAGACTTCTGTCACTACTTTTACAGAACGCTCTTGTATGACAAAGCAGGGCGTTAATTCATGAAAGAAAAGAACAAGTTAAAATATGGAGATACAAAGTTTCTGCCCGTCAGTGATGATGTAGAAATACATTTAATAATGATTATGATTTATTAAAGATGGAGTGCCTTGATTTTTGTTTATTTTCCAATTTTTCATGTGTTTATGAGGTGACAGTACTTCATTAGACCCCTTGTTGTGGTTGGTATTTGCAATGTCTTCCCTTTGTATGCCTGCCTACTCAGTACTCACACCTCGTCTAAGTCACAAACAAACAGCCATTAATATTAAGAGGAGACCTTTATTGATGCCGCTGGGTAAATTCAGGCACTAAAGAATAGGGTGACAAATTGTTACCCTTGGCCTTGAATATACTAATTGACATAAGTCAACATAACACAAAGCATGTCAAACAAATACAAAAATAACTGTGTGTGTGTGTGTGTGTGTGTGTGTGTGTGTGTGTGTGTGTGTGTGTGTGTGTGAGAGTGCAGGTACGTTTGTTGACGGGTATCGGCAGGTATAATGAGATGATCTACATCTTTGACCTGCTTCATCAGAACCACCGGTTTGAGATACTCCTAAGGAAGAATGTAGACAGACCACATGGACAGGTAACACACACAAGATCATGAACATACATCAACAATATACTGTAGGGGTATTCAACTGGCGGGCCAAATGCTGCCCCTAGTGGCCGCTGGAACAATTTTATTTTTATTTATTTTTTAGCGCTAATTACAGGTATGGTGTGTGCGATATGTAATCCTTAATCATATTCTGTCATATTATTTTGGAGAGAAATATGAGAGACTGTGTGTGTGTGTGTGTGCGTTTCCAGCTGGTGCTTGTTGATGCTGCTCATTAATGTCAAGGCTATTATGTTTATGCACTGTCAAATTGGTCTACTCTACATCTATTCTAAGGTAGCATATACCTGTATAAACATACGTATATGTTGCAATGTAGCCTGAACCAATCAAATCACCAATACATATCAGTGTGTAGATCTCAACCAATAAAAGTGTTTGGGGCCGTGGAACCTCGCTCAAATAGAGAGCGAGCAAATATAGGAGGAGTGGACGACTTCGCTGCATGGCGATACATCGCAGTACGTCAGGACAGTCTCATTGACAAACATCTAATGAGATTTTATCGCTCGCTCGCATCGCTGGCAGTGCAGATGAGGTGTTACTGTAGTCCAAAACTGTAACTTTAACATACCCCTAACTCCCACATGCCACATCAATGTGAAACACAGTAAAAAAATAAAAAATAAAACATTGTTAAACTGTCACTTTCAACCTGGCATCCCTCTTTGGGTATGTCATTATTGTCAAAAATTGTCCAAAGCTTCTCAACAAGCTTAAAAAGTAGCCGATCTTTGCTATTTGTACCACTAGACCAGTACAGTATAATATAAAATACTTAAAGTACCAAACGTAAAAGTACTCATTATGCAGAATGTCCCATTTCAAGTTTTCAAATGTATACACATCTTTTGAAAATAGCAGATCTACAACTCACAATGTGTGGCAATGTATATAGTGTGTGTGTGTGTGTGTGTGTGTGTGTGTGTGTGTGTGTGTGTGTGTGTGTGTGTGTGTGTGTGTGTGTGTGTGTGTGTGTGTGTGTGTGTGTGTGTGTGTGTGTGTGTGTGTGTGTGTGTGTGTGTGTGTGTGTGTGTGTGTGTGTGTGTGTGTGTGTGTGTGTGTGTGTGTGTGTGTGTGTGTGTAAATGTCCATGAACTATAGAGCAGTGGTGAACAGTACACTGTTACTTACTTACAGAGTTCCAGTCTGAAGACCGCCCTGTTGGACTACATCAAGCGCTGTCTTCCCGGAGACAGTGAGAAACACAACATGGTGGCCCTCTGCTTCAGCATGAGGCGAGAGATCGGAGAGAACCACGAAATGGCTGCCAGGACGCAACTCAAGATCATCGAGTCTCAATCCTGGGGTGAGGCTCGTGCTAAAATGTCAGTAATTGGTGGTCATGCACGGCGCGCCAAAATCAAGATCCACGTTGGGCACCTTTTTAGAGGGGCATTGTGCTATGAAAATGGGGATTACCATAATGTCAGCTGTGTTGTATAGGGTTAGGGTTACATTACATTAACCCATTCACACACACATTCATACACCGATGGCGGCGGAAACCACGCAAGGCACCAACCTGCACATCGGGAGCAATTAGGGGTTCGGTCTCTTGCTCAAGGACACTTCGACACTAACTCTGGGGGAGCCCAGGATCTAACTGGGAACCTCAACATCCAGCCGCTCTACCTGCCACTCTACCCCTGATCCACTGCCGCCCGCTAGTTATATTGGGAGAAACTGAGAAAAGTTTTGCGTCCTAATGCTGCAGTAATGTTGTTGGCAGCTGAGACAGACAGAAGGTAAGACAGTGACTGAGGGCATATCTCACGGCGTGTGTGTTTTTATAATGAACAGAACTCATCAGAGGCAGAGACCAATCTGTCGTTCCAAGCTTGACAGAGAGCATTTGTTTGTCTTTGCAGACAGATAGACAGACAGAGACAGGGCTGTCATTAATCTTCTTTTCTGTGTATCCAGTGGTGACTCCTGAGATGGAGAAAAGCCTGTCCAAGGTGTTTGATCTGCTTAAAGATGCCGCAGAGAGCTACTCCAAGGTAACACTGCTGTTTAGAAAGTTTTAAATTATGAATTTCTCCTTTGTCTCAAGCCTAGTATTTTTTTACTGTGTGAGCCATGCCAGGCTCCAACGACCGCTTGCACATTTTGGCTATGATCCTTCATCAGAGAATACTGTTGAAGGCGCGTAGCCGAAACGCGTTCATTTTATTGGTGTGTGCAAAATACAAATGAGAGTACTTTGTCCTCCATTTATTTGATTTTTTGGAGCCACGGTTGTGCTCACAGACTAGTATACTGTACATTAGAAGTATGATGATGAAAAGAGAAAATGACATGTCTTGATGGTGTGCGTGCATGCACATTTGTTTGTCTTAGGACCAGTGTGTGCGTCAAGCATCTCGTTGTGTGAGGATGGCTAAGCTGGTGCTACTGCAGCGTCACTTCCTGAAAGAGGGCTCACAGCAACGGATCATCAATCTACGTCAGGCTGACCTGCCCACCGCTACCTTAGCCCTGCCACGGTGTTACCAGGTATACACACACACACACACACACACACACACACACACACACACACACGCACGCATATCACATGCACACAGATAGAGTGGACTGTATTTATGTGTGTAACTATGCGTGTGCGTAGGTGTTTGTGGTGTCCGAGGCTTATGACTACAGCCCAGACTGGGCGGAGCTTGTTTACCAGAAGGTCCTTGTTAACGGAGACTTCCAGTACCTAGAGGAGCTGAAACGACATCGGCCGCTGACCTCCAGTCTGTTTGAAGACGTCTCCAAGAAGTACGATTTGAACTACAAACTTTGATCCTTAGAGAATTGACGAATTATGCAATATACTTTGACAACAACACCCTGCTTCACACTTATTGTGTGTGTGTGTGTGTGTGTGTGTGTGTGTGTGTGTGTGTGTGTGTGTGTGTGTGTGTGTGTGTGTGTGTGTGCGCGCGTGCGTCTGTCCTCCCAGGTGGACTCTGAATCGTCCAGCAGGCAGTAGCAGCCAGAACCTGCGTGGGTTCCTACGGTTCTGTGATGATGTTTCTACATTGTACAGACTGGCCTACCAACACCAGCTCACTGACCTGGCCAACCTACTGTTACAAGACTGCAAGAGCAGCAGCTATCTCACTGACCGCCTGGCTAACTGACTGGTTAAATGACTGACCCACCTGGTTAACTGGCTGACCTCCTGAATGACTGAGCGACTGGTTAACTGACTCACCATCTGGTTCTCTGATTGAAAGAGTGAGTGATCCGTCTAGAGATTGTCTCACTCAATTTTCAAATGCTTCCGCCTAACAATCAGAATCACAAAAAATGCACAGAAAATTAACCAAATATCCTAGATCCCCCTCGCTTCCAATTTTCTTCTGCAGTCCAGTCCTACTGTAAATAAAATTACTCAAAGAGTATCTCGCTTGGTTAGCAGAAATGGGAATTCTATTTTAAGATGTGTTAAAATAGATACTCCTGAAGGGAAATAACAAACAGAAGACAGCTTCCTGGCACAGCATTTGCGAAACTTGTATGTCCAAAACGGTTTCTGTTCAATAAATGGAAAAAGTATCTGTGTCCCAGTCGAGCCAATGTACTTATTATTTAGTACGAGCAGTCGAAGATTGTGGAAGAGCTTTCTGGCCTTGCAAGGATTAATTGACCCGATTGGTTAATTTGCTGAAAGTGGCTGTTCACACATCTGATAGCTAATGTTATAACTAACATTATCAACTTTATGTTGAATTGATACTTATCATCTAAATGCTTTCTACGATGTCTTCTGTGGAGATTAAATGAAAACTATCACTGAATGCAATAAATTGTCTATTGATTAAATAACTGAACGTTGTAACTGGTTTACTGTGTGTACGGTATGTCTGTTAGCTGTTGGCATTCAGAGCTGTATGACCACTGTGTTCTTCTACTGTCAACCAATGAGAACACAGCTGCAGCCGTGTATCAGAAGACAAGGTCAAGTGCTCATTCAGTAGCTTGGGTTCCAGCCTGCGTTCCACAAAGGCTACTCATTCTGCAGCTAGACCATATTGCTTAGAAACACAGAATACAATATGTCACAGACTATCAGTGTGACCTGGCAATACACACAATTAGGTCAGAGCAGTGTGGCCTTTCTTTTTTTTTTAATAATTTTTATCCCACAATTTTGTAACACATTTTTGTCTCCACCAGGCCGAAAGCATGGGGAGAGAGTATGTTTTGCACTCCGTTGTCTCCACCAGGCCGAAGGCATGTGTAGAGAGTATGTTTTGCACTCCGTCCGTCCGTCCGTGTGTGTGTGTTCGTCCGTCCTTCCGTCTGTGAACAGCTAATCTCCGGCACCGTTAACCCGGTCGATGCCAAATTTTGCACACTCTCCCTGGATGCCAACGATGAACCTCTGCCCCAAGATTTCCAGAACGGCCTGTTATAGTGCCACCAGGAGGCCGCTTTGTGTAAAACAAGTTTTTGGACAGTACACCTACAGATTTTGTCCAAACATCACGCAAATTAGTATACAGTCTCTCTAGAGCCATTCAACGAAACCAGTCATTCAGATTTATCAGACTCCATCCTGATTGGCTGGACAGGAGTGCTCAGTTTCAAACAAAATGCTGCAAATCATGAACACATCGTGTGACTTCCGTGAAATTGTGCACGCACATTCCCACTAGGTCGAGGAAGAAATGCCACATGAACATTTTCAACTCAGCCTCATGGTGGCGCTATAACTGGCCGAAAAGTGTTTTACCTCTAACTGCACGGATCTGTGGATAACTTTGTATGCCATTGCCAACTCCCTAGGCCTAGAGGCTTAGGAAAAACCTTTGCCTGGAATTTTTCACATCTGCTCTTTATAGCGCCACCAGGAGGCCGACATATGTAAAACACATTTTCTAATATTACTCCTTCAGATTTTATCCATATTTCACGCAAATCTGTACACATGCTCTCCATAGTCATGTGATCAAGACGGGTTTGTTAGATTTCTCATAGCCTGACCTAAGCAGAGACATTTCTGGCCTAGATGGGAGGGTCGCATCTCAGAAAAGCGCGCACCCTGATTGGATCTCATCGATCTGTCCGTCACCCCCGGCCCCTCCTCTCCCCCCTAGTGCAGCGCTACGTCACATCATTTAGAGCGACGCCTACGCGGAAGGGTTGACTCCCACTTTTAGACTGGTTCAGCCCACGGCTTTTTCCAGGCTTTCATCTTTCGCGCAGACGAAATGAAAGCCTGGGTATCGAGGCTAGATTTCTCATAATCCACCCTCATTGGCTACAATTGGCTTCTAAACTTTTCAGGAGTAGCCTGCTTTGTACCCGTTTTGTACAAATCGCCACAACTACTCAATGCAGCGTCCGATTGTGGTGAAACTGTGCATGCATATTCCCACTAGGCTTTGGAAGAAATGCCACTTGACAGTTTTCATATCAGTCTCATGGTGGCACTACAACAGGCCAAGCCACGTCACACACACACGTTTATATTTCTCCTAAACATTTTGCCAAACACACACACTCCTATCCTCCTGGTAGAGACCTGTGCCCAGAAGGGCACTTTTTCTAGTTCACCCCTGTCAATTATCTAATGTGATCCTGGGCTCTACACACCCTCCGCCAACCTGGGGAGAGCAACGGACTTGAACTCATGCTTCCTTCGTGCATGAGTGTCGCTCCTTTTAAGGAACACGTTATTCCAACCAGTTCCTTTCCCCTCCATCAGGCGCCCCGGCTGGCCAGGGGGAGGCAGTTTAGAGACCAGGATTACTGCATGTTTTTGTGAGGGTACCTACCCTAGGGGACACGGGGAGAACATGCAAACTCCACACAGAAAGGCCCTTTCGCCAACCCCGCCTCGGGTATGGGCACTGATGAAGCGGAGTGGGAATCGAACCCAGGACCTTCTAGCTGTGAGGCGACAGCACTACAGACTGCCACCGTGCCCCCTGTGGCAGTCGAAAACCAATAGAAAGGCCACTACATTAGGTGAGCTGAGGTCAGCTGCCCATAGGGATAGTAATGTTACATACACACTGCCCACCCATGTGGAGAGGTACTGACATTAGGGATCAGAGGACAGTCACATTCTCCCAGCTCTCTGGGTCTGACGGACTGCATCATGCAGTACGGTCAAATGCTGCTCCCTGCAGACGTTACTGGGTCGCTTGAGGATGCAAGCATCAGGCTTGTGCGATCTTCCGCACTTCCAACATCGGTGTTCCACGGTGATCCACTTCACAACCTGTTCTGTGTTCAGCTTCTTGAACTCTGGACAAGCGTTCAGAAAGTGCTCTTTGGATATTATGGCTTAGGGTAAGGGCTGGGAAGGTGTATCAGTTGTTGTGAAGCTTTGATCAATCTCAGTTAGGAAGAATGACGTAGATGTCGCCTTTGGGCTGACAACAGGTTGGTCTTTCCTTGTTGGTTGGGGAGCAACATAATAATAATAATTATTATTAGAAAGGCCACACTGCTCTGACCTAATTGTGTGTATTGACAGGTCACACTGACCTTGACTAATAATTATATTGCCTCCTGATTCTGATTGGTTCATTTGGAGCATGTCTTGCAGCAACAGAGTGGCCACCATCCCTAGCGACCGTTCCCAGTGGAGTATGCTAGATCATTGCCTGTGCAAACAAATCTTAGGCTACTTGTCAATGATAAGGTTGATACGTTTCCCCCTATAGGCCTAGGCCTATGTCGTCTTTCATGGTTTTCGACTTTCATGATTTTTGAAAAAAAATGAAAATCATGAAAAATGACATACTAGTAGGCCATGTCGTAGATTTTTTTTCATGTAAACACAAACATTGCGTAACACAAACATTGAAGACAAAAGTGAGGACACAACTTGTGATTGGCCGGAATGAGATGATATATGGTAAGAGCGCCCCTCACTTCACACGGGTGTGATTTTTTTTTACTTTGGTACTCAAGGTATCTGATCAGTCTACAGTGACAACATATGCAGATAGAGATACCATGTGAAACTGAATTTGTGCTTTTTGAGGGGTGCCAGCCCCTCCTATACACAGGTTTAATGTTTGTCTTTAGTTCAATGTTTGTTTTGTAAACGCATTGACAATGAAGGGTCATGATTTATGTCATATTGTCTCTTTATTGTTAATGGCATTTAATGTTGGTGTTTGCACCGTTTGTTTTATCATTACATCACCTAATCAACATGAGTTAGACTTTAATATATTAGCGCCCCTCACTTCACACAGGTGTGATTTTTATACTATTGTTTTGGCTTGAATTGAGTTTTCTAGTGCTTTCTGTGTCATTTCAATGTTAGGTTAACATGGATTCAACATTTCTGCCTAACCATATATGTTTCAACATTGATTTACTCATATCATATTTTGCTATCTAATAGGTTAGAAACATCTACATGAGCCAAAACCCCTTTCACCACGGACCAATAGGAAGGTTTAGGTTAGGAAGGTGAAAGACAGTAACTATAACTAAACTTTATTCAGGAAAACCTTCAAATTGAATTAAGAAGTGAACCAAATGTATTGGTTGAAATTATTGGCCTATATCCTGACATTCTCCCAAACTGATTGGTTGAAACATGTGGCTGCTGTACCAATATAAGTGATAGCGGCATGAAGCTAATCAGCATGTGGTGGAGCCATATCCTGTTCATGAATTGTTATATTTGTGGACTCAAACAATAAGTTATGCCCTATTCTAGGCATGGAAATTATAAGCAGAAATCCTTTAGGTATGTTTAATTTATACTGTTGTATACAAATCAGACTCAAGTGATCAAAAGGTCAGTTCTTCATTTAATCAGAGATAATTAAAAAAAACTACTTTAGAACACTGAATCAGTTATTCTTGTTGGCTGTGTTGTGGTTTCAAACCTACCTGCTTGTGTGAGGTGCGTGCGTGCGAGCATGTCCCTTTACAGACTGAGTGAACTGTCATTTCAGCAGCATGTGTTCCTCCCTAACACAGAGACACTGAGGAGTCGGAACTAAACATGAACCCAGGGTAGAGGGGTTCAGTGAATGTTGACTTGAAGGTGTACAGGTGTGTCCGGGTGTCAGAGAAGACTCTGTAGAAGGACAGAGTCCCAGCAGGACAGTCCAGATATACTCCTACTCTGTTGGAGATAAAGCTTCCAAGTTCAGTTTTGCTCCTATTGTGACGGACACTGCACTTATTTAAATGGAGAACATTATAACATTCCAGACTCCAGGACTTGTCATTGTATCCAAATGCACAGTCATCACCCATTCCTCTCCTGTTGATTCCTCTGTATGCCACTGCTACAGAAACCTTTCCATTCCACTCTACCTCCCAGTAACAGCGAGCAGTCAGCGCCTCTCTACATAGCACCTGTTCCCATGAGTTAAACCTGTCCGGATGATGAGGATACAACTGATTCTCTGTTACACGTTTCACCTTTCTGTAGTTGTTAGACAGAGAGAGGTTGCTGTGCGCCGTGTTTGGGTCCATTGTGAGTTTATAGACATCTGAGGAGTTTAATTGCCGTGTCAACTTCTTCAACTGTGCATCTAGTTGAACATCTTTTATATAGTCTTCTATTTTCTGGACTTTTTCCCCTGACGTCAATGTATAGATCTGCGTGTCTCTTTTGTTGTGCTCTGCATAGAGGCAATCTTGTGACAACGCCTCTTTCTCTCTAATCAGTTGGACTTTCTCCTCCGTCCATTGGTTCCTCTCTTTCCTCCTCTCGTCCATGAGGGCTGCAATTATCTCATAGTTATTTTTCCCCTCTGTTTCCACTTCCCCCAACCTCTTTTCCATTTGCACCATTTGCACCATCTTCCCCTCTAGCAAGAGTTGACTTTCCTCCCATTTATTCTTCACCTCCATGAAGGTCTGGTTGATTTCCTTCAAGGCCTTCAAGAGTTTGGTCTCTTGTTTTTTTTCTCTATAAGGAGCCATAAGTGTTGCTGCTGCTGCCGCCAAGAGACTGAATACTAACAGATTCTCATTAGGCATCGGTGCATTCAATTCTCTGTGCTTCAGCAACTAAATGAGTCAGTGCATCAATGACACAAACAGTAAACGCGTCCAAGAAATGGTGCATGCTGACATTTATGTACCTCCTCAAACTCTCCCAAGTTGGTGTGAGTCAGTTGCACACTGGTTGTAGTATTTATATGACGTCATGGTTGCTATGGTAGCAGGGATCCCATGTGCACCCCAAAAGGGATCCCTGCTTGTGGTCTCGTCAAAGTAATGTCTTTCTAATATACAAACTGAAAAGTGCAGCTTTAAAGGGATAGTTCAGATTTTTTTTAACTTAAGCTGTATGTTAAAAATATAATGTGGGCACGGTGGCACAGTTGGTAGTGGCGTAGTGCTGTCGCCTCACAGCTAGAAGGTCCTGGGTTCGATTCCCACTCGGGACGCTGTGGGTGATGGCGCCATGTTTCCTCCTCCGCGTCATCAGTGCCCATACCCGAAGGCGGGGTTGGCGAAAGGGCCTTTCTGTGTGGAGTTTGCATGTTCTACCCGTGTCCCCTAGGGTAGGTACCCTCACAAAAAACATGCAGTAATCCTGGTCACTAAACTGCCTCCCCCTGGCCAGCCGGGGCGCCTGATGGAGGGGAAAGGAACTGGTTGGAATAACGTGTTCCTTCCACACGCTACGTCCAACCAGGGAACTCCCCCCTGTCAAGTGTAAAGGAGCAACTTGGACACTCAGGCATGAAGGAAGCATGAGTTCAAGTCCGTTGCTCTCCCCTTGTCCCCCATATATCTCCCCTTGTCCCCCATATATGGGGACTAGGTTGGTGGAGGGTGTGTAGAGCCCAGGATCACATTAGATGATTGACACAGGGGTGAAAAATGGGTTACAAAATCGTGGGATAAAAAATATAAATTTAGAAAATTAATAATAATTTATAATACTTTTTTAGAAAAAAAAGAATATAATATATATATATATATATATTTATATATATATATCAGCCTTGAAGAAGAGTCCTGTAGGCCACCCACCCCCCGTCACCCGAGAGTCCCCCAACAGCATGACATCTCCAACTTGCAGATTGGGCTTTTCGGCCTGCCATTTCCTCCTAGGCTGTAGAGTCTCCAGGTATTCCTGCTTCCAGAAGCTATCGGAGAGGATCTTGACTCTACTAGGACTAGAGCAGTTGAACTTCTTATTAACATGAATGGTGGTAGGGCAATTGCTTAGTGGTGGGATGAAGACTTCCTCATTCTCCCCGCCTTGATCTTCTTCAGTTGATAGGCGCTCCGTTAAGAATCTTTCTTCCCTAGCTTGTTGTTTGACCGTAGCTTCTCCATCGTTGTCCATTGTTAGCTGGTGCACTGATGAAGAGGTAAGAATGGGATGTTTGGCCCAGGCCGTAGCGTAACGGTCTGGGCACCGGACTGGTAATCCAGTCGCAGTGTGCCGCGGGTTCGACTCCCGGACCCGACACGGCCTTTACTGCATGTCATCCCCCCATCTCTCTCCCGTTTCCTGTCAGCCTACTGTCTGTCCCTTCAAAAATCAATAAAAAGGCGTAAGCCGCAAAACAATATCTTAAAAAAAAAAAAAAAAAAGAATGGGATGTTTTGCAACATGGTGTGAATATTTACAATAGCCTGCTTCAGACTTTTGTTCCTCTGCTTCATACTGCTGCTGCTGCTCTTCATCCTGTCGCTGCTGAAGCACTTCGTCCTGGCGACGCTGCTGCTGAAGCACTTCGTCCTGCTGACGCTGCTGCTGAAGCACTTCGTCCTGCTGACGCTGCTGCTGAAGCACTTCGTCCTGCTGACGCTGCTGCTGAATCGCTTCGTCCTGCTGACGCTGCTGCTGAAGCGCTTCGTCCTGGCGACGCTGAAGCACTTCGTCCTGCTGACGCTGCTGCTGAAGCACTTCGTCCTGGCGACGCTGGCACGCTGCTGCTGAAGCACTTCGTCCTGGCGACGCTGCTGCTGAAGCGCTTCGTCCTGCTGCTGCTGAAGCACTTCGTCCTGGCGACGCTGAAGCACTTCATCCTGGCGACGCTGAAGCACTTCGTCCTGGCGACGCTGCTGCTGAAGCACTTCGTCCTGGCAACGCTGCTGCTGAAGCACTTCGTCCTGGCAACGCTGCTGCTGAAGCACTTCGTCCTGCTGCTGCTGAAGCACTTCGTCCTGGCGACGCTGAAGCACTTCGTCCTGGCGACGCTGAAGCACTTCGTCCTGGCGACGCTGAAGCACTTCGTCCTGGCGACGCTGCTGCTGAAGCACTTCGTCCTGGCGACGCTGCTGCTGAAGCACTTTGTCCTGGCGACGCTGAAGCACTTCGTCCTGCTGACGCTGCTGCTGAAGCACTTCGTCCTGGCGACGCTGAAGCACTTCGTCCTGGCGACGCTGCTGCTGAAGCACTTCATCTTCTAGAACACATGATTGCAGTGCGTCTGCTTCAGCTGATGCAATTTCTGCAGCTTCCTCTGATTTTAGCAACAGCAGATTAGCTTGTAGATCAGCTTGTTGTTTTAATATTGCTGCTTCCTTGTGTGCATCAAGGACTGTCTAAAGAGGACGGGACGCGGAGACCGTAAGGGCGCCGCTGTGACGCACACAAAATGTATGGTCACAATTATATTTTGTATTTATTTTGTTATGATTTTAAAGATGATTTACTTTTGTGAAAAGAAAGGAGCAAGAATGTTTCTTTATGGACAAGAATGGACAATGCATTTAGATATTGCTTTAATTCCAAGCGTTCTCTATGACACTATACAGTGGAACTTTCCTAGTGTTTCCACCACTAGGGGGCAGTGTGGCGATTCGCTTCGTTCTCAGAGGCACACTGAGATGGACTGAACCACTTCCTCATTCTGCATGAGGAGGCTAAAAGGACAACATCGTCGTCACTGTCCTATTTATTTTATTCCTGTTTTACCAGGTTTGTACTCCACAACAGACTCTTAAACTGCACACAGTTGTTGCCCACGTTTTATTTACTTTTGGAGATCGTTTTTGGTGAAGCTAACTAT
The DNA here is from genome assembly GCF_964188405.1 of Protomyctophum parallelum. Taxonomy (NCBI): domain Eukaryota; kingdom Metazoa; phylum Chordata; class Actinopteri; order Myctophiformes; family Myctophidae; genus Protomyctophum; species Protomyctophum parallelum. The sequence goes on along the minus strand of NC_139700.1, from coordinate 33,822,361 downwards.
AATTTTGAGTGGTTTTGTGACCCAAAGAATGTCCCGTTTTTACATGTGTTCCTAAAATGGTGGTCCTGTTGTGTTGTGATGAAAATGAGGGAAGACTACGTTTTTGGGGCTCCAGATCATTCTATTTGTGTCTTTAGTTTAATACAGTATTGTTCCGAAGTATTTTTGGTAAACAGTGTTATTGATTATAAAACGTTTGTGTATTTTGGTCATTATAATGCACTTTAAAGTATTTTAGCATTATACTATGAAAAACGGTTTGCCTACAGCCATATAAAACTCTGTTCTGCACTATGATACTTACCTGATGCTTAGAGGCATTTATTTGTAGCACTATGCTAGATTATGTACATTAATTAATGTGCACTACTGTCTGACACAGACATTTAAAGGAACAGTCCTTGTATTTTTGTGGTATGATGAAAACATACTGGTGGTTTTGAAAGTAACTATGGTTATTGTAACTAAATGTGAACGAAATGTGATGTCATGAAAAGAAGGAATATTGTGACTATGTTATATTTTGGATTGATTTATTGAAAAAGAAAAGAAATGATACAGAGAAAAGAAATATATTGAATTGTGAATTAATAAATTCATTCTGCATGAGGAGGCTAAAAGGACAACATCGTCGTCACTGTCCTATTTATTTTATTCCTGTTTTACCAGGCATAGGAGGGCTTCCCCAGCAGCAAAACTCATCTGCATATGGGTCTTACAACTGGGACCTGTAACAGATTTGTGGGGGCTCGTCCGGGATCGGCGCCACCTGATGGTCGGAGTAGGACGTCGATCCAGTGATTCCTGAACCTGTGGGCCAGAGTGCTTCATCGTCAGAGCGAGGAGCTGTGAGAGTCGAGAGCGTCTGACTGCTGCCAGAGCAAGGACTTCACGAGCTGAGGGTATCTGATTGATATTCACGATGGCAGACAACGAGAGGAAAACGCTGACCTGGACCATAAAGAAGAAGCTATTCAACCTTTCTTCAGATGAACTGCTACAGCTTGCCAAAGTCATCTCACGCTCACAAGAGTCTACTCAAGCTAAGTTGGTCAACCAGGATGAAGAGAGCTGTATTGATTTTTTGTGTTCATGGATGGAAAGCACAGATTTGCTAGAGTCAGATGATCAGGGCATATCAGAGTTGAGAACTATGCTAGACATTATTGCTGAAATGATTGATAAGCGTACCAAGAGTGATGTTACTACAGGCGCTGGAGCAGATGTTGATGTATCTGTTGTATCTGATGCTAATGTTACACCACACTTATCTGAGAGTGTCCACACTGACACACATGTTACGGGTGCACACTCTGACATTGCACCATTTGATTTGGCCGCTCAAAGTGATGCCCTTAAATTACAAATCAGTAAGCTGATGTCTACTTATGATGATGTGTTCAAAAAGGTTAAACAGGGTGGGGCTTCATTTATTCCACACACTCAATCCACTGATTCACACCAGTCCACACACCACAGCCCACACACCATAACCCACACTCAACCCACTGTTTCTCACCAGTCCCACCGTCCATACACCACAACTGACACACAACACACTTACCAGTCCCGCAGTCCACATGTCATAACATCCTCCCTTCCCAACTATGATCACCATACTGGGAGTATGATTGCCCTCAAAGACCTCCCCTTCCTCCAGAAGAAGGAATTCAAGTTGCATGGTGGACAGATTGGTGATAATGCATCCGAAGTAACCTACAGCAATATCAGCAAGCAGATTGATCAAGGACTGAGAGAAATGCACACTGAAGGTGAAATCATACGAGCAGTGTTTCGCATCATAAAGCCTGGAAACTTCAAGGATATGCTCACCAGCAAAGATGACATGACCATAGCCGAGCTGAAGAGCTTCCTACAGTCTCATCTGGGAGAGAAAAGCAGTACTGAGCTGTTCCAGGAATTGATTAGTGCCAAACAACATGAACATGAAACACCGCAGCAGTTTCTCTACAGGATGATGGGGCTCAAACAAAAAGTGATTTTCATGTCAAAACAGACCGACTCTGATATCAAGTACGAAGCACAAACGGCACAGAATGTCTTCCTTCGCACCGTCTACCAGGGCCTGAATGAGAAACATGATGATATCAGGAGGGAGTTGAAGCCACTTCTCTCAGACCCTGCAGTCACAGATGATGCACTTCTAAGACAAGTCAACAAAACGACAAGTGAAGAAAGTGAGAGGAAGCAACGCTTGGGACGCAGCAATCGCCCCAAGACAGCTCAAGCTCACAGTGGTGAAGTGACCACCAATGAAGTGAACAAAGAGAAGCCTGCTCCTGACACACAAGTTAAAGATGAGCTCATCCAAAAACTCTGCGCTCAAGTACAGGCTCTGACGGAAGTCGTAACCTCCCTACAGTCAAAAGCTGCAGCAAATCCGTCAAGACCTGAGTCTCAGCCCCAGTCCACATGTCAGTGTTCTACTAAACAGATTCAGACTCGACAAGTAAGGAAAGAAAGACCATATGGCTGCCCTAACTGTGTTGCAAATGGCCGCCCCAACTGCAACCACTGTTTCGCCTGTGGAGAAGAGGGGCACCGTGCTGTCGGGTGCCTGAAGAGGCCTAAACCGTCGGGAAACTCCCCCCGGTCACAGCAGAGGGATCACCTGTGACCGGCACCAGCCTTCAGTCCCATCCAGACAGCCCCAAGCCAGCAACAGTGCAGGTCAATCACCATCTTGCCACCCCTTCTCACTCATCGGCTGATGACAGGTCACCATCACAGCGAGTAGCTAAGCTAATTGGAAAGAAGTGCTTATTGAAATGCAATCTAAGTGGAAACGCTGTGACGGTTCTACTCGACTCTGGGGCCCAAGTCAGTATTATTGACAAGCCATGGAAACACAAATACCTACCTCAACAGGAAGTGCGCCCTCTCAGTGAACTCATAGGAAGCAGACCACTGGATCTCACTGCAGCCAATGGAGGACAGATCCCATATGATGGATGGGTGGAACTCACCTTTAACCTACCTGGCAACGATGATCCAAATCTCGCCATCAGAGTACCCTTCCTGGTCAGCCGTGTGAGCCTTGTGAGACCGATATTGGGCTTCAACGTCATTGAAGAGCTCATCCTAGGGCAGGAGGGTCACATTGAAGTTGTTGCTGTTATTGGCAAGTTACTGAGAGAGGCCATACAGATCGACAATGACCAAGCAGAGACAATTGTGAACTTGATACAGACCCCGGAACCCGACCAGCACCATGCAGTGGTGAGAGTTGGTCGTCAAGGTATTGTCGTCCGTCCAGGCCATGTCGCTCGCATCAAGTGCAAGGTGCCTGCTGATTTCACGTCCGCTGTGGCACTGTTCGAGGTCAACCACCCAGACCTGAGACTGGAGGAGCTAGATATCGGTGATGGCTTGGTCGAAATCCACCAGGTCAGGCAGCCCTATGTGGAGATTCCTGTGGGTAACCACACCCAACACGATGTGACATTGAACAACTTCACAATGTTGGGCAGTATTCAGCTGATCGACAAGATTGTGGAGACAGATCAGATGGATAGCGTCGAGATCAGCAACGTCGACTTACCTGTTCCGGTCGATGAAGACAACAGTAACCCACAAGAACAACCATTTAAGCGGTGGTCTCCTCCTGTCGATATAAGCCACCTAAGTGACGAACACCAAGCTGTAGTCAAGCAAATGCTCTATGAGGAGTCAAATGCGTTTGCTCAGGATGAAAATGACATGGGGTGCATTCCAAGCCTCCAAATGGGGATAACCCTGAAGGATGACATCCCAGTACAGAGGAGCTACACAGCAATTCCCAAACCACTGTACAAGGAAGTTAAGGAGTACATCCAAGACTTACTGGCAAAGAAGTGGATTGTAAAGTCCAAATCTCCATACTCCGCACCAGTGGTTTGTGTCCGCAAGAAGGATGGAAGTTTGCGGCTATGCATAGATTACAGGCTCCTGAACCAAAAGACAGTTCCAGATAGACACCCTCTCCCCCGTATTCAAGACCTCATTGACACGCTGGGTGGCTACAATCTGTTCTCAATTTTGGATCAGGGAAAAGCCTATCATCAAGGCTTCATCGCAGAGGGGTCGAGACACATGACCGCCTTCATCACTCCATGGGGCTTGTATGAGTGGGTGCGCATCCCCTTTGGGCTTTCAAACGCCCCAGCTGCTTTTCAGAGGAGCATGGAGGAAATGCTTGACTCCTTGCGAGACGAATGCTGCATACCGTATTTGGATGACGTTCTCTGTTACAGTAAGACCTTTGAAGACCATGTAGAGTCGCTGAGACGAGTGCTGAGGGCGCTCCAACGCCACGGTGTAAAGCTCAGGCCAAACAAGTGCGAGATCTTCAGAAAAGAAGTTCGTTATCTGGGAAAGCTGGTCTCTGCTGAGGGAGTGAGGCTAGACCCCAAGGACCTGGAAGCCATTCAGGCCTTGAGGAGTAAAACCCCCAACACCGTCGGAGAGGTCCGTAAGCTTCTAGGATTCTTAAGCTACTACAGAACGTACATTCAAGATTTCTCTAAAATTGCCAAACCGATGTATGAGCTCTTGCAATCCAAAAACCCTGTCACCAGCGTGCCTCAGCCCAAACAGAAACGAGGAAAAGGAGCCCAGCTGTCCTCCAGAACCCCGATACAGTGGACTGAAGAGCACCAAAGAACCCTTGACCAGCTCATCCACACCCTGTCCAACCCCCCAGTACTAGCGTACCCTGATTTTGATCTCCCTTATGTGCTGCACACAGACGCGTCACAACAAGGTCTTGGTGCGGTGCTATACCAGCGCCAGGGAGGGAAGCTCAGAATCATTGCATACGGGTCCAGGACGCTGACGCCAGCAGAGCGGAATTACAACCTTCATTCAGGGAAACTTGAGTTCCTGGCTTTAAAGTGGTCCATATGCGAAAAGTTCAGAGACTACCTCTTCTATGCTCCCCACTTTTTGGTGTACACGGATAACAACCCATTAACCTACGTGTTGAGCACCGCTAAGCTCAATGCTGTCGGCCACCGATGGGTCGGTGAGCTAGCGGACTTCCGGTTTGAAATCAAGTATCGACCGGGCAAGATTAATGTGGATGCTGACACCTTGTCCCGCATGCCATTAGACATTGACAACTACGTTGACGCCTGCACAGAGGAGCTGTCCAAAGACATCATACTGGCAACGTGGGAAGGCAGTCATGCCGCCAAGCAGAAGGATGTTGCTTATGTGGCAATCCTGAACCTGTCACAAGATAGCTCAACCTCACAGTCAACAGAGGTACTCCCAACCATCCCCCATGATGAGCTCATTAAATCTCAACGAGATGATCCCTCCATCAGTCAAGTCATCCAGCTGAAAGAGACCACTAACACACTGACCAACGACATGAAAAAGGGAGTTAGTGGCCTTGCGAGAAAGATGCTACACCAATGGGAGAAACTCCATCTGGAAAATGGTCTGCTGTACCGGCGAACAAGCCAGAGGAGTCAGCTCGTCTTGCCTGACCAGTACCGATCTCTGGTGTTGAGACACCTCCATGACGAGATGGGCCATATGGGGACAGAAAGGGTCTTGGGACTAGCCAGGGACCGGTTTTACTGGCCATACATGAAACAAGATGTTGAAGCTTATGTAACAAGGAAATGTCCCTGCATCAAGCAGAAGAAGCCGGTCTCACATATCAGGGCGCCGATGGGAAGCATCACCACTACCTCACCCCTAGAGTTGGTTTGCATCGACTATCTTCACTTGGAGCAGAGCAAGGGAGGCTTTGAATACATTCTGGTTGTTATTGACCATTTTACAAGGTACGCCCAAGCCTATGCCACCAAGAATAAATCCGGAAAGACTGCCGCAGAGAAAATCTTTGAGGACTTCATCCCACGGTTTGCGTACCCTTGGAAATTACACCATGACCAGGGTCGAGAATTTGAAAATGAACTCTTCAAGACCCTGCAACAACTCAGTGGGGTTGGTCACTCCAGAACCACGCCCTACCATCCTCAGGGTAATCCCGTGGAAAGATTCAACCGAACCTTGCTCCAAATGCTCAGAACTCTCGGAGAAAAGGAGAAGGAAAGATGGAGAGACCACTTACCACAAGTCGTCCACGCCTATAATTGTACCAGGCATGAGGCAACAGGGTTTTCGCCTTTCTATTTAATGTATGGACGTCACCCACGCCTGCCCGTGGACATGATATTTGGCCTGGCAAAGGAAGAGGAAGCCACTTCTCCAAGAGGCTATGCCGAGAAGTGGGCTCAAAGGATGAAGGAAGCTTACCGACTGGCCTCTGAGAATAGTCAACAGTCAAGTGCTCGAGGGAAGAGATACTATGACCGCCACATGAAGGGTGTTGTTGTCCTGGAACCAGGTGATCGTGTTCTGGTGCGAAATCTGAGTGAGAGAGGAGGCCCTGGTAAATTGAGGTCGTACTGGGAAAACACAGTCCATGTTGTGAAGGAGAGAATTGCTGATGGACCTGTTTACAGAGTGACACCGGAAACGGGTGGGAACAGGATCCGAACACTACACCGCAACCTGCTCCACGTGGTCAACGACTTACCTGTAGACTTACCTCCGCAGCCACAACCTGGAAGGAAGAGAGACTCACCTAGAGACCTACCTGAACCCCAAGCTCAACAGAGAACAAGGAACAGACAGTCAACTTCAAGGAGACAGAATGCACGGAGCCTCAGCAGCGAGTCCTCAGATGATGATGATGATGATGGACCACGATACTGGCTGAGAGTGCCTATAACGAGAGAACCTGAGACTTCACAAGCACAACCCCGTTGGGAGCCTCAGAGAAACACTGATCACGTAACATACACTCAGAGATTTGAACAAACCAGACCACTCATACCTGAAAGAGAAACCAGAGGATATCCTATTCAGGAAGGGAGAGTGGAAATGCCTGTGGAAGAGAACAGAGATGCTGTTGTTGACATGGTACCAACAGAAGACGAGCAGATACCTGCCGATACAAGACATTCAGATAATGAGCAGGACGAAGTTGACCAGCACAGGGAAAGATCAGTAGACCCTCAGACAATTGGTGTGCAACCTACCTGTGATCAACCCAGTAGTCCACAACCACGGAGATCCGAACGTGAAAGGAGGCCTACCCAGATGTTCACTTACGGCTCATTGGGCCAACCCTCTTACCAACCTCAACCCATGATCAACACAGTTGGAGCCTATGAAACGTCGTCGATGCCAATCTGGGAGGTGGGGCCACATCCCATGACATACCCACCATTCCAGACACTACCATACCCCATCCCATACCAAATGCTACCCTACCCCCCAACCATGCCATACAGTCGACCACTCTTTGTGTACTGATTGACACACACAACAACTACAAACACAAACACTTACACGAACATACCTACCTCGATACAGTACTTACCTTGAACCCATGGAGAAACACACACACACACTCACACAAACACACACGTACAAATACTTTGAGGTTTTTTGTTTTGATACTTATCTTTGAACTTACCCTTGAGTATTGAGAATTTGAGAATGTAATTTTGTATTTTGAGAGTTGAATGTCTGGAGCCATTTTCTTTTGTCGGGGAGCGTGTGACGCACACAAAATGTATGGTCACAATTACATTTTGTATTTATTTTGTTATGATTTTAAAGATGATTTACTTTTGTGAAAAGAAAGGAGCAAGAATGTTTCTTTATGGACAAGAATGGACAATGCATTTAGATATTGCTTTAATTCCAAGCGTTCTCTATGACACTATACAGTGGAACTTTCCTAGTGTTTCCACCACTAGGGGGCAGTGTGGCGATTCGCTTCGTTCTCAGAGGCACACTGAGATGGACTGAACCACTTCCTCATTCTGCATGAGGAGGCTAAAAGGACAACATCGTCGTCACTGTCCTATTTATTTTATTCCTGTTTTACCAGGTTTGTACTCCACAACAGACTCTTAAACTGCACACAGTTGTTGCCCACGTTTTATTTACTTTTGGAGATCGTTTTTGGTGAAGCTAACTATAATTTTGAGTGGTTTTGTGACCCAAAGAATGTCCCGTTTTTACATGTGTTCCTAAAATGGTGGTCCTGTTGTGTTGTGATGAAAATGAGGGAAGACTACGTTTTTGGGGCTCCAGATCATTCTATTTGTGTCTTTAGTTTAATACAGTATTGTTCCGAAGTATTTTTGGTAAACAGTGTTATTGATTATAAAACGTTTGTGTATTTTGGTCATTATAATGCACTTTAAAGTATTTTAGCATTATACTATGAAAAACGGTTTGCCTACAGCCATATAAAACTCTGTTCTGCACTATGATACTTACCTGATGCTTAGAGGCATTTATTTGTAGCACTATGCTAGATTATGTACATTAATTAATGTGCACTACTGTCTGACACAGACATTTAAAGGAACAGTCCTTGTATTTTTGTGGTATGATGAAAACATACTGGTGGTTTTGAAAGTAACTATGGTTATTGTAACTAAATGTGAACGAAATGTGATGTCATGAAAAGAAGGAATATTGTGACTATGTTATATTTTGGATTGATTTATTGAAAAAGAAAAGAAATGATACAGAGAAAAGAAATATATTGAATTGTGAATTAATAAATTCATTCTGCATGAGGAGGCTAAAAGGACAACATCGTCGTCACTGTCCTATTTATTTTATTCCTGTTTTACCAGGCATAGGAGGGCTTCCCCAGCAGCAAAACTCATCTGCATATGGGTCTTACAACTGGGACCTGTAACACCGCCATGTTGCTCACATGGTGCTCCATGGAAGGAAAGAAACATGCGCAATGGGCTTTATGCAGCCATCACTTCCTCGTTCAGCTTCCTTGGTCTCAACTGCGCATGTTTCTTTCCTTCCATGGAGCACCATGTGAGCAACATGGCGGCGCCCTTACGGTCTTCGCTTCTTGTCCTCTTTAGACAGTCCTTGGTGTGCATAGGCTAGTTTGACAAGTGCAGCCTGTGCTTTAGCACGTGCTTTTACTGCAGCAGTACTGAGCTCTTCATCACCTTTTGAATGTGACATGATGAAGAAAATAAACTGCAGTGTTGAGCCATGTCTTTCTGTGAAGCCCGCTGTGCTTAAAGTCTTTTTACTGTTCTGCCCTTACTATACGTTGGTGTACAGTCTGTATGGCCTGGCAGACAGCTAACAAAGTTCCCAATAAAGCTCCAAAAGGCATGACTTGATTTAGGTTATTTACTGATGAATAAATTGTAAAACTGCAATACAGAAAAAATAGAAAACACAACATTGGTGTCATATACTGTAAAATCATAAACCAAACATATAGTTATTTGTATGCATCATACAAGATTACAAAAATAACATGTTGTACTCAACAACTTACAAGAATATTGCTTTAAGAGCCAAGAAATGCTTAAAGAGCCATAAAGTTTAACAAAAAACACACAAACTTACAGACTTATCCTGTCCAAGGCCTGATAGAAAGGGTTAACTCAACATGCAGTGAGAGAGCTCTTGACAGTGTGCTGGCTTGAACTGAACTGACTCTGACCAAACTAATCACCTCATAACTACCCTTGTGAAGCTACCAGGTGAGGAGAATTACTAATTAAGCAAAAGAACATTGGTCTCCATTATAGGGCCTACTAGGTGAAAGGTGAACTACCTAGAAAAGTAAACCGCACAATTGTTGACATATTTCTAAAATAATTAGCGCAACTTTCGTTCAACTTTGACCCCTCTATCACATGGAACTATTTTGGGCGTAGTGATATGGACACAAAAAACATAGGGGAGGATGGGGGAAGATGAACCGTCGGGTAAGTTGAACCACCCCCTGTATCTTTAAAACTACACACATGAGTTGTCATGTGACCTCTCAGGACACACCCACCATTTCAACCTGACTGTGAAGATGAGAGACACATGGACAAAGTGGTAAGAAGTACATTAATACGCAAAAAAGTGTTTTTTGCTGGTCAAAGTAAAAAAAAACTTTTCTGGAATAATCATTTTTATGTTAAAGCAAAAGCACCCAGGTCTAAACTTATATATCATGCATGTTGGTGATATACCAATGTATAAAACCCATGTGAATCATTTAGCTAAACATTAGCCTGGAGCATTAAGCTAGCCATGTTTTGTCAAAAAGTGGCCATGGGGCAAGTTGAACCAACTCCTTCGGGTAAATTGAGCCAATTTTCTTAATGTGAATCACCATTCATATTTTTTTATTAAGTATTTGCTACTCAAATTATACTGAATGACCTTTAATTTGGATGTTTGCAAATGTTTGCAAATTTGCTATATTGTATTAACAATATTGCAAATATTATAAGGTTCTGAATAACAAACTTTATTTAATTGTCTTTGTATTGTTTAAATAATAAATAAACAGATAAATAAGACTATTTGCAAAAGGGAAAACTGTTATTAAATTATTTTCAACTAGATAAAGTGCCAATCGGCACAGGTCTCCACCAGGGCAGGTCAGGTTGTGGCCTCATGGTGGCGCTATAACAGGCTGTTGAGGAAGATTTGTTGGAGGGATGCAGGTACAATGTTTTTCCATGTGTGCATACATAAGTTGTATACAGATCGATGCAGTTATAGCTAAAAACAGGAATTGGCCTGTTATAGCGCCACCGTGAGGCTGATTTTGAGGAAAAAATGGTGGCATGTCGTCCTCGGCCTAGTGGGAATATGCGTGCACAGTTTCATCGCAATCGGACGCTGCGTTGAGGAGTTGTGGCGATTTGTACAAAGCGGGCTACTCCTGAAAAGTGTAGGAGCCAATCGTGGCCAATCAGGATGGAATATGAGAAATAAAAAAAACCTGTCTTGATCACATGACTATGGAGATCATGTGTACCGATTTGCGTGAAATGTGGATAAAATCTGAAGGAGTAATAATATAAAATGTGTTTTACATATGTGGGCCTCCTGGTGGCCCTATAAAGAGCAGATGTGAAAAATTCCAGGCAAAGGGAGTTGGCATACAAAGTTATCCACAGATCCGTGCAGTTAGAGGTAAAAACACTTTTCGGCCAGTTATAGCGCCACCTTGAGGCTGAGTTGAAATTGTTCATGTGCCATTTTGTCCTCGGCCTAGTGGGAATGTGGGTGCACAATTTCACGGAAATCACGCGATGTGTTCATGATTTGCAGCATTTTGTTTGAAACTGAGCACTCCTGTGAACTTTGGAAGCCAATCTTAACCAATCAGGATGGAGTCTGAGAAATCTGAAAGACCGGTTTCGTTGAATGGCTCTAGAGAGACTGTGTACCAATTTGCGTGATGTTTGGACAAAATCTGTAGGTGTACTGTGCAAAAACTTGTTTTGCACAAAGCGGCCTCCTGGTGGCGCTATAACAGGCCGTTCTGGAAAGTTTGGGGCAGAGGTTCATCGTTGGCATCCAGGGAGTGTGTGTGCAAAATTTGGCATGGACCGGGTTAACGGTGGCCGAGATTAGCTGTTCACAGACACACGGACGGACGGACGGACGGACGGACGGACGGACACACGGACGGACGGAGTGCAAAACATACTCTCCCCACATGCCTTCGGCCTGGTGGAGACAATAAGTGAATACATTATCTGTTCAAGTTTAAGCTCTTTACATTAAAATATCATGTGGTTCAATTTTGGATCAACTTACCCCTTACCTGGGGCAAATTGAGCCACATGACCAGTTTTTTTTAAAAGGTCATATTTTCATGGCCCTTTGTCATAGCTGCTTACTCATCATTTCAATTGATAGAGGACATCCTGAAATATGTATAGATCATTAGATTTGACTGCCATCTCATTTTGCCTTGCTTCCAGGACAACTTAAGTAAAAAGTGGTTCATCTTCCCCCATCCTCCCCTACTGCCCAGTTGTCTGTTTGAGATTTGATTGGCCAGCTTTGTGTGTTTGCGTGTACCAAATTTGAGATGATTTGATTGGCTGAGCACGGAATGTGATGTATTAATAAGAATAATATAACTTTATTTATATAGCACCTTTCAAATTGCGTTACAAAGTGCTTTACAACAACAACAAACAGAAAATATACAGCAAAGACATTTCAATAGAAAACAAAAGCAGGAAAATATATATATACTAAAAGGTTAGATTGGCAGTGAAGGCTAATCTATAAAAGTGGGTTTTTAAAAGTGATTTGAAAGAGGACACTGATTCAGCACGCTTGATGTGTAAGGGCAGTGTGTTCCAGAGTTTTGGGGCTAGGGAGCTGAAAGCCTGGTCTCCTTTGGACTTTAGCCTGCACATTTGAGGGTTGAGAAAGTCTTTGGATGAGGATCTCAGGGAGCGGGATGGGATATAGGGGGAAATTAGCTTGGCGATGTAGGGTGGAGCTAGACCTGACCTGGGTTTGAATATGGTGAGAAGGAGTTTAAAATTTATTCTGAAGGAGATTGGGAGCCAGTGCAGGGACGCTAGAATGGGGTAGAGCTGTCCCCGACTAAGGATTTGTATAGTCAAAATGAATATGAATAAATTTGCTGTTAGTCGACTGAGCACCCCCACCCCCCAAAAAACATCGACTGAGAGGCTTGTCATTATAGCCAGATTGAGCACAGCAGGTGAGATTGAGATTCTGGAGTCTATCAGGCCAGCGCACTGTGCGATTCAAGTCACAGGCAGTGGCACATTGCCACACAGGCAGACACACTCCACATGCACATTGGAGATTGATTAAAAACAGTCAGAAAGCATGTTCAAATGTGTTTATGCCCCCGACAGACCTAGTGGAATAATACAATACCTCTCAGTCGATGTTCACCATCGACTAAGAGGTTGTTTTTTTTTGGTGAACATCGACTGAGAGGTATTTAGTCGACTGAGACCCGTTCCAATCGATTAGTCGACTATTCAAGGTCAGCCCTAGAACGGGGCCCGGGTGATGTCGTCAAATGTCCTGGAGCCAGTTAGCAGGCAAGCAGCAGCATTCTGTACTAGTTGGAGACGATGAATAGATTTTTTTGTGAGGCAGGTATACAGAGAGTTACAGTAGTCTAAGCGTGAGAATATGAATGCGTGAAATACTTTTGTCAAGTCGGAGGTGGATAGAAATTATTTTATTTTGGCGATGTTTCTTAAATGGTAAAATGATGATTGAGTGACTTTCTTAATGTGGTTCGAAGTTGAGGTCAGGATCAAAAGTGACACCTAAATTCTTGACAGTGTGCCTGAGATTTACGGTCTTTTTCTATTTGGCGAGAGGGGGGCCGAATACTAGCACCTCAGATTTTGAGTCATTGAGCTGGAGGAAGTTTGCTAGCATCCAGCTTTTGATGTCCGCAAGGCACTTATGGAGGGTGGCTAAGTTGTCTTTATTGTTAGGATCAATGGGAAGAGATATGTGTCGTCGGCGTAGAAATGAAAATTAATGTTGTGGTTACGGATAATCTCTTCTAGGAGAAGCAGGTAGATAGGTCCTAGGATCGATCCCTGGGGGACCCCTGACTGTATTGATGATGTATGACTATAAGAGCTCCCCTCAGATCAAACAAGTGTGATTTGTGTGTGTACAGAAAGTGTTAAAATTATGTTTTTATGTGGCCAACCACCAGTTACATTTTGTGGACTTCAGGAAGGCTTTCGACAGTGTCCACCGAAACGCCCTCTGGAAGATACTACAATCCTATGGGATACCACCAAAGATCATATCCATCTTAAAAGCATTCTATGAACATTTTGAGTGTAGTATTATCATGGGAAATAACCTCTCTGAGGCGTTTCCCGTGCAATCCCGAGTGAGACAGGGGTGCATCATCTCTCCTTGTCGCCATTGACTGGATCACCATCAACACCACAGCTGACAGACCGAGAGGCATCCAGTGGACCCTCTTCTCCCAGTTGGAAGATCTTGACTTCACTGACGATCTTCCTCTCCTATCCACAAACCACAACAACATGCAGGCTAAAACTGACAGGCTTAACACCTTCGCCAGACAAATCGGACTCTGTATTAAAGGACTACTTCACCACTTTTCAACCTATCTTCATATAATAGGTCCTCACTAATAATCATGAAAGAATGGCGCAAATTATTTCTGTGACTCTCATAGGATGGCTGTGGGCAGTTCAGAAACCGTCCTCCAGTGACATCATCGATGGGGAATACAAGCTAATAGAAACTGCAGGCTTTCTAGTCCTGAAAAGTTGCAATGCGAAAATGGAAGCCATCGTTATTCTCACGATATTCTAAACATTTTTGTAAAACAATCTTGTTTAAAAAAAATCTGCCTAATGATGATGTCACTGGAGGACCGCTGCAAAATGCTCAGGGTGCCTTCTCCCAACTCCGTTCCATCTGGAGATCAAAACAATATAGCCTTAAAACGAAGATGCTCATATACAACAGCAATGTCAAGTCTGTTCTGCTGTATGGTTCTGAGAGCTGGAGAGTGGTCAAAACAGACACTAGGAGATGCCTCAGACGTATATGCCAGATCTTTTGGCCAAATACAATATCAAACGATGAACTGTACAAACAAACAGGGAGCCAGAGCATCACCAAGGACATTACACACAGACGCCCGAGATGGCTAGGACATGTACTGAGGATGGAGCAGGACTGCATTACAAAGGTGGCCTTATGGACACCACCAGGCAAAAGATGAACCTGGGAGGCCCAAAACCACCTGGCCCAGAACTGTGACGCAGGAGCTGGAACAGATGAACCTGTCCTGGGGAGAGGCGCAACATGCTGCCAGGGATCGGATGCAATGGAGAGTGCTCATTGAAGCCTTATGACCCATAGGGGACGAACAGGAGTAAGTAAATAAGTACACCCACCAGTTCATGAAGTATACCTGGTTTTCACCTTGGCACCACCCACCTGAACCTAACCCATTCTGACCGGGCACCCATTTTGGTGTCGGCATCATGTTATGCTTTAGCTATTTAAAAATAGCAGATCTACAAGCTCATATCGCGCCACCGAGTGGCGCGATACGAGCTTGTAGGTCTGCTATTTTTGAAAAATCGAAGAGCGACTGACATTTTTAGAATGGGTTCATCAGACCAGTGTGTGTCCGGCGGAAACCCCGTATGAATCTGATCTCAGGTCAGAATGGGTTAAGCTGCACCCACAGCTGTTGTATGATAATAAGGGAGGGGCTGATTTTATTGTTTTTTTTTGTTTTTTTTTGTGCCTTTTATTGATAGTTACAGTGATGACAGATGGGAAAGACGGAGAGAGAAGGGGAGAGAGATGCAGCAAAGGTCATCATGAACGGGACTCGAACACGCGACAAGCTGTCAGGCCAGAGCCTATGTGGCATGAACCTGGACCACAAGGCCAGCGGGCGCCCAGGGGGCTGATTATAGTGTTTTACTAAAGCGGTGTATTTCAATTGGGCCTATTGACTCAAAGGCTTTCGGCTATCAGGAAGAAACCAAAAATACACAGGGAAGACATATTTGCATATTATGCACATGTGTGACCTGGGGGTGTAGAGTAATGTTAACTCCATAGACACATACAAAACAGAAAAAGTAGAAAACTATGGCACCCTATCTTTAAAGGATCAGTTCGCCACTATAACAATTAATTACAGTTAATACAGTAAAATAATGGTGACACAGCCCTGTCAGTGACTGTTGTTAATACAGTAAAATATTGGTGACACAGCCCTGTCAGTGACTGTTGTTAATACAGTAAAATAATGGTGACACAGCCCTGTCAGTGACTGTTATTAATACAGTACAATAATGGTGACACAGCCCTGTTATTAATACAGTAAAATAATGGTGACACAGCCCTGTCAGTGACTGTTATTAATACAGTAAAATATTGGTGACACAGCCCTGTCAGTGATTGTTATTGATACAGTAAAATAATGGTGACACAGCCCTGTCAGTGACTGTTGTTAATACAGTAAAAGAATGGTGACACAGCCCTGTCAGTGACTGTTATTAATACAGTAAAATAATGGTGACACAGCCCTGTCAGTGATTGTTATTAATACAGTAAAATAATGGTGACTTAGCCCTGTTATTAATACAGTAAAATAATGGTGACACAGCCCTGTCAGTGACTGTTGTTAATACAGTAAAATAATGGTGACACAGCCCTGTCAGTGACTGTTGTTAATACAGTAAAAGAATGGTGACACAGCCCTGTCAGTGACTGTTATTACTTCAAAAATGTCATCCTGTAGGCCGACAACTAAATGTTTCATTTTTTTTTCAGAACGTGAAGCTGACAAGGCGACGTCGGTATAGATGGTACAAACTCTGCTGTTGTTGCCACTGCTGGGTGCTGTTAGCAGTGAAGGTTAGTAATTAACCTTTTGATTCCTGCTGCTTGTGTAAGTGGGCTACATGCTACATGTTACCATACCGTAGGTTGTCATTCGCACTGTGTATTGTTTAACGTAATTTGTGTATAATGCCACTCCACATCACATGCTACTATGGGCTATGTGATGTTTGTGGTGGCATGTGATTTATTTATTGTTTAACAAAATTTACGGAAAATATCGGAAAAGGAACAAGAAATGTAAATGAATGTGATTGCTGTTGGACCTGTAAATTACAACAAAACAATCTAAGGCACTGGTTGTGGTACTTCCTGGTTTACCAGAATGGGGTTCAACTCCCTGCGGTGCCCTGCTCAATTTGTTGTATTTAAATGGTTTATTTTAATATTGTGTTGCCGTTTCATAGATGATAACTCCCAGGTTCTCTACTGTGTTTGTACTCCATTGAAAAAAGGGGAAAATGATGAAAAACGAGGATTAAAAATCAAAATCAAAATCAAATCCTCAAATCCCATTGTTTTTTGAATTTTTGAAAAGAAAAAAAGAAACATTGTTTTTCATCATTTTTGACCATGGGCTATGGCCCATACCGTACGGCATACTACAGCACGCCGTTTTTCATCATTTTTGAGGATTTGAAAAAAATGAAGAAAAAAAACCAACATGGGTTATAGCCCATCGTTTTTTTTTTTTTTGAAGAAAAGAAAATAACATCGTTTTTCATTATTTTTGGCCATGGGCTATGGCCCATACCGTACGGCAAACTATAGCACGCCGCTTTTCATCATTTTTGAGGATTAAAAAAAAAAAAAACATGGGTTATAGCCCATCGTTTTTTGAATTTTTGATTTTTTTTTTATCCTCGTTTTTCATCATTTTTGACTATGGGCTATAGCCCATACCGTACGGCATACTATATATAGCACGCCGTTTTTCATCATTTTTGAGGATTTAAAAAAAAAAAAAAAAAAAAAAAAACATGGGTTATAGCCCATCGTTTTTTTTATTTTAATTGTCCTCGTTTTTCATCATTTTGGACCATGGGCTATAGCCCATATCGTACGGCATACGTACTATAGCACGCCGTTTTTCATCATTTTTGAGGATTTGAAAAAAATGAAAAAATGAAAAAAACGATGGGTTATAGCCCATCGTTTTTTGAATTTTATTTATCCTCGTTTTCATCATTTTGTATGTAGGACTAGTAGCATGTCAAAGTTTGTGCTATTGCCATAGAGAATGCATTGGGCGTTTAAGTTAAATAACTCAGAAACTATAAAACATTTCAAAGTAAAAAAGTTCCACCATGTGTCTCCACAGTAAGCTGAATAATAAAAAGTGTGAATGGAGTTTCTAGGTGAAAGTGATTTTTGACGTGCCAATGTCTGCCATTGAGCCCCATTGTAAATTTGAAAGCACTATATTTCTAAAACTATGAAACATTTCAAATACTCCTTTTCAGGCAAACATGTCCACCGTAAGATGAACCTAAGTAGGCTAGAATGGGGTTGCTAGGTGTAAGAATGTAGGCTTCTATGTTGTTAGCAAAACATCATCATGCGGAGGATGAGAAACATTTTCTCATCCTCCGCAACACCCATTCTCATACACCGCTATACTTTTAAGTATGTTGCGGTAGAGAACGTCATCATTTTGGACCATGGGCTATAGCCCATATCGTACGGCATACTATAGCACGCCGTTTTTCATCATTTTTGAGGATTTGAAAAAAAAACATGGGTTATAGCCCATCGTTTTTTGAAATTTTGAAAAAAGAAAAAAAAACTTGTTTTTCATCATTTTTGAACATGGGCTATAGCCCATACCGTACGGCATACTACAGCACGCCGTTTTTCATCATTTTTGAGGTTTTGAAAAAAATGAAAAAAAAAAAACATGGGTTATAGCCCATCGTTTTTTGAAATTTTGATATTTTTTTTTAACCTCGTTTTTCATCATTTTTGAACATGGGCTATAGCCCATACCGTACGGCATACTATAACACGCCGTTTTTCATCATTTTTGAGGTTTTGAAAAAAAAAATTAAAAAAAGAAACATGGGTTATAGCCCATCGTTTTTTGAAATAAAAAAAATAAAAAAATAGTTTTTCATCATTTTTGAACATGGGCTATAGCCCATACCGTACAGCATACTATAGCACGCCGTTTTTCATCATTTTTGAGGTTTTGAAAAAAATGAAAAAAAAAAAAACATGGGTTATAGCCCATCGTTTTTTGAAATTTTGATATATTTTTTTAACCTCGTTTTTCATCATTTTTTAACATGGGCTATAGCCCATACCGTACGGCATACTATAGCACGCCGTTTTTCATAATTTTTGAGGTTTTGAAAAAAAAGAAAAAAAAAAAAACATGGGTTATAGCCCATCGTTTTTTGAAATTTTGATATTTTTTTTTAACCTCGTTTTTAATCATTTTTGAACATGGGCTATAGCCCATACCGTACGGCATACTATAACACGCCGTTTTTCATCATTTTTGAGGTTTAAAAAAAAAAAAAAAAAAAAAAACATGGGTTATAGCCCATCGTTTTTTTTAATAAAAAAAAAAAAAGAAAATTGAACATGGGCTATAGCCCATACCGTACGGCATACTATAGCACGCCGTTTTTCATAATTTTTGAGGTTTTGAAAAAAATGAAAAAAAAAAAACATGGGTTATAGCCCATCGTTTTTTGAAATATTGAAAAGAAAAAACAAAACTCGTTTTTCATCATTTTTGAACATGGGCTATAGCCCATACCGTACGGCATACTATAGCACGCCGTTTTTCATCATTTTTGAGGTTTTTAAAAAAATGGGGAAAAAAAAACATGGGTTATAGCCCATCGTTTTTTGAAATTTTGAAAAAAGAAAAAAAAACTCGTTTTTCATCATTTTTGAACATGGGCTATAGCCCATACCGTACGGCATACTATAGCACGCCGTTTTTCATCATTTTTGAGGTTTTGAAAAAAATGAAAAAAAAAAAACATGGGTTATAGCCCATCGTTTTTTGAAATTTTGATATTTTTTTTTAACCTCGTTTTTCATCATTTTTGAACATGGGCTATAGCCCATACCGTACGGCATACTATAACACGCCGTTTTTCATCATTTTTGAGGTTTTGAAAAAAAAAAAAAAAAAAAAAACATGGGTTATAGCCCATCGTTTTTTTTAATAAAAAAAATAAAAAAATAGTTTTTCATCATTTTTGAACATGGGCTATAGCCCATACCGTACGGCATACTATAGCACGCCGTTTTTCATCATTTTTGAGGTTTTGAAAAAAATGGAAAAAGAAAAAAACATGGGTTATAGCCCATCGTTTTTTGAAATATTGAAAAGAAAAAACAAAACTCGTTTTTCATCATTTTTGAACATGGGCTATAGCCCATACCGTACGGCATACTATAGCACGCCGTTTTTCATCATTTTTGAGGTTTTGAAAAAAATGGGAAAAAAAAAAACATGGGTTATAGCCCATCGTTTTTTGAAATTTTGAAAAAAGAAAAAAAAACTTGTTTTTCATCATTTTTGAACATGGGCTATAGCCCATACCGTACGGCATACTATAGCACGCCGTTTTTCATCATTTTTGAGGTTTCGAAAAAAATGAGAAAAAAAAAACATGGGTTATAGCCCATCGTTTTTTGAAATTTTGATATTTTTTTTTAACCTCGTTTTTCATCATTTTTGAACATGGGCTATAGCCCATACCGTACGGCATACTATAACACGCCGTTTTTCATCCTTTTTTAGGTTTTGAAAAAAATGAAAAAAAAAAAACATGGGTTATAGCCCATCGTTTTTTGAAATATTGAAAAGAAAAAACAAAACTCGTTTTTCATCATTTTTGAACATGGGCTATAGCCCATACCGTACGGCATACTATAGCACGCCGTTTTTCATCATTTTTGAGGTTTTGGAAAAAATGGAAAAAAAAAAAACATGGGTTATAGCCCATCGTTTTTTGAAATTTTGAAAAAAGAAAAAAAAACTCGTTTTTCATCATTTTTGAACATGGGCTATAGCCCATACCGTACGGCATACTATAGCACGCCGTTTTTCATCATTTTTGAGGTTTTGAAAAAAATGGAAAAAAAAAAACATGGGTTATAGCCCATCGTTTTTTGAAATTTTGATTTTTTTTTTTAACCTCGTTTTTCATCATTTTTGAACATGGGCTATAGCCCATACCGTACGGCATACTATAACACGCCGTTTTTCATCATTTTTGAGGTTTTGAAAAAAAAAAACAAAAAAAAAACATGGGTTATAGCCCATCGTTTTTTGAAATAAAAAAAATAAAAAAATAGTTTTTCATCATTTTTGAACATGGGCTATAGCCCATACCGTACGGCATACTATAGCACGCCGTTTTTCATCATTTTTGAGGTTTTGAAAAAAATGGAAAAAGAAAAAAACATGGGTTATAGCCCATCGTTTTTTGAAATATTGAAAAGAAAAAACAAAACTCGTTTTTCATCATTTTTGAACATGGGCTATAGCCCATACCGTACGGCATACTATAGCACGCCGTTTTTCATCATTTTTGAGGTTTTGAAAAAAATGGGAAAAAAAAAAACATGGGTTATAGCCCATCGTTTTTTGAAATTTTGAAAAAAGAAAAAAAAACTTGTTTTTCATCATTTTTGAACATGGGCTATAGCCCATACCGTACGGCATACTATAGCACGCCGTTTTTCATCATTTTTGAGGTTTTGAAAAAAATGAAAAAAAAAAAACATGGGTTATAGCCCATCGTTTTTTGAAATTTTGATATTTTTTTTAACCTCGTTTTTCATCATTTTTGAACATGGGCTATAGCCCATACCGTACGGCATACTATAACACGCCGTTTTTCATCATTTTTTAGGTTTTGAATTTTTTTTTTTTTTAAAGAAACATGGGTTATAGCCCATCGTTTTTTGAAATAAAAAAAATAAAAAAATAGTTTTTCATCATTTTTGAACATGGGCTATAGCCCATACCGTACGGCATACTATAGCACGCCGTTTTTCATCATTTTTGAGGTTTAAAAAAAAAAAACAAAAAAAAAAACATGGGTTATAGCCCATCGTTTTTTGAAATTTTGATATATTTTTTTAACCTCGTTTTTCATCATTTTTTAACATGGGCTATAGCCCATACCGTACAGCATACTATAGCACGCCGTTTTTCATAATTTTTGAGGTTTTGAAAAAAAAAAAAAAAAAAAAACATGGGTTATAGCCCATCGTTTTTTGAAATTTTGATATATTTTTTTAACCTCGTTTTTAATCATTTTTGAACATGGGCTATAGCCCATACCGTACGGCATACTATAACACGCCGTTTTTGATCATTTTTGAGGTTTTGAAAAAAAAAAAAAAAAAAAACATGGGTTATAGCCCATCGATTTTTTTAATAAAAAAAAAAAATCATTTTTGAACATGGGCTATAGCCCATACCGTACGGCATACTATAGCACGCCGTTTTTCATCATTTTTGAGGTTTTGAAAAAAATGAAAAAAAAAAAACATGGGTTATAGCCCATCGTTTTTTTTAATATTGAAAAGAAAAAACAAAACTCGTTTTTCATCATTTTTGAACATGGGCTATAGCCCATACCGTACGGCATACTATAGCACGCCGTTTTTCATCATTTTTGAGGTTTTGAAAAAAATGAAAAAAAAAAAACATGGGTTATAGCCCATCGTTTTTTGAAATATTGAAAAGAAAAAACAAAACTCGTTTTTCATCATTTTTGAACATGGGCTATAGCCCATACCGTACGGCATACTATAGCACGCCGTTTTTCATCATTTTTGAGGTTTTGAAAAAAATGGGGAAAAAAAAAACATGGGTTATAGCCCATCGTTTTTTGAAATTTTGAAAAAAGAAAAAAAAACTTGTTTTTCATCATTTTTGAACATGGGCTATAGCCCATACCGTACGGCATACTATAGCACGCCGTTTTTCATCATTTTTGAGGTTTTGAAAAAAATGAAAAAAAAAAAACATGGGTTATAGCCCATCGTTTTTTGAATTTTTTTTTTTTTTTTTTAACCTCGTTTTTCATCATTTTTGAACATGGGCTATAGCCCATACCGTACGGCATACTATAACACGCCGTTTTTCATCATTTTTGAGGTTTTGAAAAAAAAAAAAAAAAAAAGAAACATGGGTTATAGCCCATCGTTTTTTGAAATAAAAAAAAATAAAAAAATAGTTTTTCATCATTTTTGAACATGGGCTATAGCCCATACCGTACGGCATACTATAGCACGCCGTTTTTCATCATTTTTGAGGTTTTGAAAAAAATGAAAAAAAAAAAAACATGGGTTATAGCCCATAGTTTTTTGAAATTTTGATATATTTTTTTAACCTCGTTTTTCATCATTTTTTAACATGGGCTATAGCCCATACCGTACGGCATACTATAGCACGCCGTTTTTCATAATTTTTGAGGTTTTGAAAAAAATGAAAAAAAAATAAACATGGGTTATAGCCCATCGTTTTTTGAAATTTTGATATTTTTTTTAACCTCGTTTTTAATCATTTTTGAACATGGGCTATAGCCCATACCGTACGGCATACTATAGCACGCAGTTTTTCATCATTTTTGAGGTTTTGAAAAAAATGGGGAAAAAAAAACATGGGTTATAGCCCATCGTTTTTTGAAATTTTGAAAAAAGAAAAAAAAACTCGTTTTTCATCATTTTTGAACATGGGCTATAGCCCATACCGTACGGCATACTATAGCACGCCGTTTTTCATAATTTTTGAGGTTTTGAAAAAAATGAAAAAAAAATAAACATGGGTTATAGCCCATCGTTTTTTGAAATTTTGATATTTTTTTTAACCTCGTTTTTAATCATTTTTGAACATGGGCTATAGCCCATACCGTACGGCATACTATAGCACGCCGTTTTTCATCATTTTTGAGGTTTTGAAAAAAATGAAAAAAAAAAAACATGGGTTATAGCCCATCGTTTTTTGAAATTTTGATATTTTTTTTTAACCTCGTTTTTCATCATTTTTGAACATGGGCTATAGCCCATACCGTACGGCATACTATAACACGCCGTTTTTCATCATTTTTGAGGTTTTGAAAAAATTTAAAAAAAAAAAGAAACATGGGTTATAGCCCATCGTTTTTTTTTATAAAAAAAGAAAAATCATTTTTGAACATGGGCTATAGCCCATACCGTACGGCATACTATAGCACGCCGTTTTTCATCATTTTTGAGGTTTTGAAAAAAATGAAAAAAAAAACATGGGTTATAGCCCATCGTTTTTTGAAATATTGAAAAGAAAAAACAAAACTCGTTTTTCATCATTTTTGAACATGGGCTATAGCCCATACCGTACGGCATACTATAGCACGCCGTTTTTCATCATTTTTGAGGTTTTGAAAAAAATGGGGAAAAAAAAAACATGGGTTATAGCCCATCGTTTTTTGAAATTTTGAAAAAAGAAAAAAAAACTTGTTTTTCATCATTTTTGAACATGGGCTATAGCCCATACCGTACGGCATACTATAGCACGCCGTTTTTCATCATTTTTGAGGTTTTGAAAAAAAAAAAAAAAAAAAAACATGGGTTATAGCCCATCGTTTTTTGAATTTTTTTTTTTTTTTTTTAACCTCGTTTTTCATCATTTTTGAACATGGGCTATAGCCCATACCGTACGGCATACTATAACACGCCGTTTTTCATCATTTTTGAGGTTTTGAAAAATTTAAAAAAAAAAAAGAAACATGGGTTATAGCCCATCGTTTTTTGAAATAAAAAAAAATAAAAAAATTGTTTTTCATCATTTTTGAACATGGGCTATAGCCCATACCGTACGGCATACTATAGCACGCCGTTTTTCATCATTTTTGAGGTTTTGAAAAAAATGAAAAAAAAAAAAACATGGGTTATAGCCCATAGTTTTTTGAAATTTTGATATATTTTTTTAACCTCGTTTTTCATCATTTTTTAACATGGGCTATAGCCCATACCGTACGGCATACTATAGCACGCCGTTTTTCATAATTTTTGAGGTTTTGAAAAAAATGAAAAAAAAATAAACATGGGTTATAGCCCATCGTTTTTTGAAATTTTGATATTTTTTTTAACCTCGTTTTTAATCATTTTTGAACATGGGCTATAGCCCATACCGTACGGCATACTATAACACGCCGTTTTTCATCATTTTTGAGGTTTTGAAAATAAAACAAAAAAAAACAAACATGGGTTATAGCCCATCGTTTTTTTTAATAAAAAAAAAAAAAATCATTTTTGAACATGGGCTATAGCCCATACCGTACGGCATACTATAGCACGCCGTTTTTCATCATTTTTGAGGTTTTGAAAAAAATGAAAAAAAAAAAACATGGGTTATAGCCCATCGTTTTTTGAAATATTGAAAAGAAAAAACAAAACTCGTTTTTCATCATTTTTGAACATGGGCTATAGCCCATACCGTACGGCATACTATAGCACGCAGTTTTTCATCATTTTTGAGGTTTTGAAAAAAATGGGGAAAAAAAAACATGGGTTATAGCCCATCGTTTTTTGAAATTTTGAAAAAAGAAAAAAAAACTCGTTTTTCATCATTTTTGAACATGGGCTATAGCCCATACCGTACGGCATACTATAGCACGCCGTTTTTCATCATTTTTGAGGTTTTGAAAAAAATGAAAAAATAAAAACATGGGTTATAGCCCATCGTTTTTTGAAATTTTGATATTTTTTTTTAACCTCGTTTTTCATCATTTTTGAACATGGGCTATAGCCCATACCGTACGGCATACTATAACACGCCGTTTTTCATCATTTTTGAGGTTTAAAAAAAAAAAAAAAAAAAAAACATGGGTTATAGCCCATCGTTTTTTGAAATTTTGATATATTTTTTTAACCTCGTTTTTCATCATTTTTTAACATGGGCTATAGCCCATACCGTACGGCATACTATAGCACGCCGTTTTTCATAATTTTTGAGGTTTTGAAAAAAATGAAAAAAAAATAAACATGGGTTATAGCCCATCGTTTTTTGAAATTTTGATATTTTTTTTTAACCTCGTTTTTAATCATTTTTGAACATGGGCTATAGCCCATACCGTACGGCATACTATAACACGCCGTTTTTCATCATTTTTGAGGTTTTGAAAAAAAAAAAAAAAAAAAAACATGGGTTATAGCCCATCGTTTTTTTTTATAAAAAAAGAAAAATCATTTTTGAACATGGGCTATAGCCCATACCGTACGGCATACTATAGCACGCCGTTTTTCATAATTTTTGAGGTTTTGAAAAAAATGAAAAAAAAAAAACATGGGTTATAGCCCATCGTTTTTTGAAATATTGAAAAGAAAAAACAAAACTAGTTTTTCATCATTTTTGAACATGGGCTATAGCCCATACCGTACGGCATACTATAGCACGCAGTTTTTCATCATTTTTGAGGTTTTGAAAAAAATGGGGGAAAAAAAAACATGGGTTATAGCCCATCGTTTTTTGAAATTTTGAAAAAAGAAAAAAAAACTTGTTTTTCATCATTTTTGAACATGGGCTATAGCCCATACCGTACGGCATACTATAGCACGCCGTTTTTCATCATTTTTGAGGTTTTGAAAAAAATGAAAAAAAAAAAACATGGGTTATAGCCCATCGTTTTTTGAAATTTTGATATTTTTTTTTAACCTCGTTTTTCATCATTTTTGAACATGGGCTATAGCCCATACCGTACGGCATACTATAACACGCCGTTTTTCATCATTTTTGAGGTTTTGAAAAAAAAAAAAAAAAAAAGAAACATGGGTTATAGCCCATCGTTTTTTGAAATAAAATAAAATAAAAAAATAGTTTTTCATCATTTTTTAACATGGGCTATAGCCCATACCGTACGGCATACTATAGCACGCCGTTTTTCATAATTTTTGAGGTTTTGAAAAAAATGAAAAAAAAATAAACATGGGTTATAGCCCATCGTTTTTTGAAATTTTGATATTTTTTTTAACCTCGTTTTTAATCATTTTTGAACATGGGCTATAGCCCATACCGTACGGCATACTATAACACGCCGTTTTTCATCATTTTTGAGGTTTTGAAAAAAATGAAAAAAAAAAAACATGGGTTATAGCCCATCGTTTTTTGAAATTTTGAAAAAAGAAAAAAAAACTCGTTTTTCATCATTTTTGAACATGGGCTATAGCCCATACCGTACGGCATACTATAGCACGCAGTTTTTAATCATTTTTGAGGTTTTGAAAAAAATGGGGAAAAAAAAAACATGGGTTATAGCCCATCGTTTTTTGAAATTTTGATATTTTTTTTTAACCTCGTTTTTCATCATTTTTGAACATGGGCTATAGCCCATACCGTACGGCATACTATAACACGCCGTTTTTCATCATTTTTGAGGTTTTGAAAATTAAAAAAAAAAAAAAAACATGGGTTATAGCCCATCGTTTTTTGAAATAAAAAAAATAAAAAAATAGTTTTTCATCATTTTTGAACATGGGCTATAGCCCATACCGTACGGCATACTATAGCACGCCGTTTTTCATCATTTTTGAGGTTTTGAAAAAAATGAAAAAAAAAAAAACATGGGTTATAGCCCATCGTTTTTTGAAATTTTGATATTTTTTTTTAACCTCGTTTTTCAACATTTTTTAACATGGGCTATAGCCCATACCGTACGGCATACTATAGCATGCCGTTTTTCATCATTTTTGAGGTTTTGAAAAAAATGAAAAATAAAAAAAACATGGGTTATAGCCCATCGTTTTTTGAAATTTTGATATTTTTTTTTAACCTCGTTTTTAATCATTTTTGAACATGGGCTATAGCCCATACCGTACGGCATACTATAACACGCCGTTTTTCATCATTTTTGAGGTTTTGAAAAAAATGAAAAATAAAAAAAACATGGGTTATAGCCCATCGTTTTTTGAAATTTTGATATTTTTTTTTAACCTCGTTTTTAATCATT
This sequence comes from Protomyctophum parallelum, assembly GCF_964188405.1. Taxonomy (NCBI): domain Eukaryota; kingdom Metazoa; phylum Chordata; class Actinopteri; order Myctophiformes; family Myctophidae; genus Protomyctophum; species Protomyctophum parallelum. The sequence goes on along the minus strand of NC_139700.1, from coordinate 33,795,149 downwards.
TTTGAACATGGGCTATAGCCCATACCGTACGGCATACTATAACACGCCGTTTTTCATCATTTTTGAGGTTTTGAAAAAAATGAAAAAAAAAAAAACATGGGTTATAGCCCATCGTTTTTTTTTATAAAAAAAAAAAAATCATTTTTGAACATGGGCTATAGCCCATACCGTACGGCATACTATAGCACGCCGTTTTTCATCATTTTTGAGGTTTTGAAAAAAAAAAAAAAAAAAACATGGGTTATAGCCCATCGTTTTTTGAAATATTGAAAAGAAAAAACAAAACTCGTTTTTCATCATTTCTGAACATGGGCTATAGCCCATACCGTACGGCATACTATAGCACGCAGTTTTTCATCATTTTTGAGGTTTTGAAAAAAATGGGGAAAAAAAAAACATGGGTTATAGCCCATCGTTTTTTGAAATTTTGAAAAAAGAAAAAAAAACTAGTTTTTCATCATTTTTGAACATGGGCTATAGCCCATACCGTACGGCATACTATAGCACGCCGTTTTTCATCATTTTTGAGGTTTTGAAAAAAATGAGAAAAAAAAAACATGGGTTATAGCCCATCGTTTTTTGAAATTTTGATATTTTTTTTTAACCTCGTTTTTCATCATTTTTGAACATGGGCTATAGCCCATACCGTACGGCATACTATAACATGCCGTTTTTCATCATTTTTGAGGTTTCGAAAAAAAAAACAAAAAAAAAAACATGGGTTATAGCCCATCGTTTTTTGAAATAAAAAAAATAAAAAAATAGTTTTTCATCATTTTTGAACATGGGCTATAGCCCATACCGTACGGCATACTATAGCACGCCGTTTTTCATCATTTTTGAGGTTTTGAAAAAAATGAAAAAAAAAAAAACATGGGTTATAGCCCATCGTTTTTTGAAATTTTGATATTTTTTTTTAACCTCGTTTTTCAACATTTTTGAACATGGGCTATAGCCCATACCGTACGGCATACTATAACACGCCGTTTTTCATCATTTTTGAGGTTTTGAAATTAAAAAAAAAAAAAAAGAAACATGGGTTATAGCCCATCGTTTTTTGAAATAAAATAAAATAAAAAAATAGTTTTTCATCATTTTTGAACATGGGCTATAGCCCATACCGTACGGCATACTATAGCACGCCGTTTTTCATCATTTTTGAGGTTTTGAAAAAAATAAAAAAAAAAAAAACATGGGTTATAGCCCATCGTTTTTTGAGATTTTGATATATTTTTTTAACCTCGTTTTTCATCATTTTTTAACATGGGCTATAGCCCATACCGTACGGCATACTATAGCACGCCGTTTTTCATCATTTTTGAGGTTTTGAAAAAAATGAAAAAAAAAAAAACATGGGTTATAGCCCATCGTTTTTTGAAATTTTGATATTTTTTTTAACCTCGTTTTTAATCATTTTTGAACATGGGCTATAGCCCATACCGTACGGCATACTATAACACGCCGTTTTTCATCATTTTTGAGGTTTTGAAAAAAAAAAAAAAAAAAAAAACATGGGTTATAGCCCATCGTTTTTTTTAATAAAAAAAAAAAAATCATTTTTGAACATGGGCTATAGCCCATACCGTACGGCATACTATAGCACGCCGTTTTTCATCATTTTTGAGGTTTTGAAAAAAATGAAAAAAAAAAAACATGGGTTATAGCCCATCGTTTTTTGAAATTTTGAAAAAAGAAAAAAAAACTCGTTTTTCATCATTTTTGAACATGGGCTATAGCCCATACCGTACGGCATACTATAGCACGCAGTTTTTCATCATTTTTGAGGTTTTGAAAAAAATGGGGAAAAAAAAAACATGGGTTATAGCCCATCGTTTTTTGAAATTTTGATATTTTTTTTTAACCTCGTTTTTCATCATTTTTGAACATGGGCTATAGCCCATACCGTACGGCATACTATAACACGCCGTTTTTCATCATTTTTGAGGTTTTGAAAATTAAAAAACAAAACAAAACATGGGTTATAGCCCATCGTTTTTTGAAATAAAAAAAATAAAAAAATAGTTTTTCATCATTTTTGAACATGGGCTATAGCCCATACCGTACGGCATACTATAGCACGCCGTTTTTCATCATTTTTGAGGTTTTGAAAAAAATGAAAAAAAAAAAAACATGGGTTATAGCCCATCGTTTTTTGAAATTTTGATTTTTTTTTTTAACCTCGTTTTTCAACATTTTTTAACATGGGCTATAGCCCATACCGTACGGCATACTATAGCACGCCGTTTTTCATCATTTTTGAGGTTTTGAAAAAAAAGAAAAAAAAAAACATGGGTTATAGCCCATCGTTTTTTGAAATATTGAAAAGAAAAAACAAAACTCGTTTTTCATCATTTCTGAACATGGGCTATAGCCCATACCGTACGGCATACTATAGCACGCAGTTTTTCATCATTTTTGAGGTTTTGAAAAAAATGGGGAAAAAAAAAACATGGGTTATAGCCCATCGTTTTTTGAAATTTTGAAAAAAGAAAAAAAAACTAGTTTTTCATCATTTTTGAACATGGGCTATAGCCCATACCGTACGGCATACTATAGCACGCCGTTTTTCATCATTTTTGAGGTTTTGAAAAAAATGAAAAAAAAAAAACATGGGTTATAGCCCATCGTTTTTTGAAATTTTGATATTTTTTTTTAACCTCGTTTTTCATCATTTTTGAACATGGGCTATAGCCCATACCGTACGGCATACTATAACACGCCGTTTTTCATCATTTTTGAGGTTTCGAAAATTAAAAAAAAAAAAAAAACATGGGTTATAGCCCATCGTTTTTTGAAATAAAAAAAATAAAAAAATAGTTTTTCATCATTTTTGAACATGGGCTATAGCCCATACCGTACGGCATACTATAGCACGCCGTTTTTCATCATTTTTGAGGTTTTGAAAAAAATGAAAAAAAAAAAAACATGGGTTATAGCCCATCGTTTTTTGAAATTTTGATATTTTTTTTTAACCTCGTTTTTCAACATTTTTTAACATGGGCTATAGCCCATACCGTACGGCATACTATAGCACGCCGTTTTTCATCATTTTTGAGGTTTTGAAAAAAATGAAAAAAAAAAAAACATGGGTTATAGCCCATCGTTTTTTGAAATTTTGATATTTTTTTTTAACCTCGTTTTTAATCATTTTTGAACATTTTTGAACAAAAACGGCGTGTTATAGTATGCCGTACGGTATGGGCTATAGCCCATACCGTACGGCATACTATAACACGCCGTTTTTCATCATTTTTGAGGTTTTGAAAAAAATGAAAAAAAAAAAAACATGGGTTATAGCCCATCGTTTTTTTTTATTAAAAAAAAAAAATCATTTTTGAACATGGGCTATAGCCCATACCGTACGGCATACTATAACACGCCGTTTTTCATCATTTTTGAGGTTTTGAAAAAAAAACAAAAAAAAAACATGGGTTATAGCCCATCGTTTTTTGAAATTTTGATATATTTTTTTAACCTCGTTTTTCATCATTTTTTAACATGGGCTATAGCCCATACCGTACGGCATACTATAGCACGCCGTTTTTCATAATTTTTGAGGTTTTGAAAAAAATGAAAAAAAAATAAACATGGGTTATAGCCCATCGTTTTTTGAAATTTTGATATTTTTTTTTAACCTCGTTTTTAATCATTTTTGAACATGGGCTATAGCCCATACCGTACGGCATACTATAACACGCCGTTTTTCATCATTTTTGAGGTTTTGAAAAAAAAAAAAAAAAAAAAACATGGGTTATAGCCCATCGTTTTTTTTTATAAAAAAAGAAAAATCATTTTTGAACATGGGCTATAGCCCATACCGTACGGCATACTATAGCACGCCGTTTTTCATCATTTTTGAGGTTTTGAAAAAAATGAAAAAAAAAAAACATGGGTTATAGCCCATCGTTTTTTGAAATTTTGATATTTTTTTTTAACCTCGTTTTTCATCATTTTTGAACATGGGCTATAGCCCATACCGTACGGCATACTATAACACGCCGTTTTTCATCATTTTTGAGGTTTTGAAATTAAAAAAAAAAAAAGAAACATGGGTTATAGCCCATCGTTTTTTGAAATAAAATAAAATAAAAAAATAGTTTTTCATCATTTTTGAACATGGGCTATAGCCCATACCGTACGGCATACTATAGCACGCCGTTTTTCATCATTTTTGAGGTTTTGAAAAAAATGAAAAAAAAAAAAACATGGGTTATAGCCCATCGTTTTTTGAAATTTTGATATATTTTTTTAACCTCGTTTTTCATCATTTTTTAACATGGGCTATAGCCCATACCGTACGGCATACTATAGCACGCCGTTTTTCATAATTTTTGAGGTTTTGAAAAAAATGAAAAAAAAATAAACATGGGTTATAGCCCATCGTTTTTTGAAATTTTGATATTTTTTTTAACCTCGTTTTTAATCATTTTTGAACATGGGCTATAGCCCATACCGTACGGCATACTATAACACGCCGTTTTTCATCATTTTTGAGGTTTTGAAAAAAAAAAACAAAAAAAAACATGGGTTATAGCCCATCGTTTTTTTTAATAAAAAAAAAAAAATCATTTTTGAACATGGGCTATAGCCCATACCGTACGGCATACTATAGCACGCCGTTTTTCATCATTTTTGAGGTTTTGAAAAAAATGAAAAAAAAAAAACATGGGTTATAGCCCATCGTTTTTTGAAATTTTGAAAAAAGAAAAAAAAACTCGTTTTTCATCATTTTTGAACATGGGCTATAGCCCATACCGTACGGCATACTATAGCACGCAGTTTTTCATCATTTTTGAGGTTTTGAAAAAAATGGGGAAAAAAAAAACATGGGTTATAGCCCATCGTTTTTTGAAATTTTGATATTTTTTTTTAACCTCGTTTTTCATCATTTTTGAACATGGGCTATAGCCCATACCGTACGGCATACTATAACACGCCGTTTTTCATCATTTTTGAGGTTTTGAAAATTAAAAAAAAAAAAAAAACATGGGTTATAGCCCATCGTTTTTTGAAATAAAAAAAATAAAAAAATAGTTTTTCATCATTTTTGAACATGGGCTATAGCCCATACCGTACGGCATACTATAGCACGCCGTTTTTCATCATTTTTGAGGTTTTGAAAAAAATGAAAAAAAAACAAACATGGGTTATAGCCCATCGTTTTTTGAAATTTTGATATTTTTTTTTAACCTCGTTTTTCAACATTTTTTAACATGGGCTATAGCCCATACCGTACGGCATACTATAGCATGCCGTTTTTCATCATTTTTGAGGTTTTGAAAAAAATGAAAAAAAAAAAAACATGGGTTATAGCCCATCGTTTTTTGAAATTTTGATATTTTTTTTTAACCTCGTTTTTAATCATTTTTGAACATGGGCTATAGCCCATACCGTACGGCATACTATAACACGCCGTTTTTCATCATTTTTGAGGTTTTGAAAAAAATGAAAAAAAAAAAAACATGGGTTATAGCCCATCGTTTTTTTTTATTAAAAAAAAAAATCATTTTTGAACATGGGCTATAGCCCATACCGTACGGCATACTATAGCACGCCGTTTTTCATCATTTTTGAGGTTTTGAAAAAAAAGAAAAAAAAAAACATGGGTTATAGCCCATCGTTTTTTGAAATATTGAAAAGAAAAAACAAAACTCGTTTTTCATCATTTCTGAACATGGGCTATAGCCCATACCGTACGGCATACTATAGCACGCAGTTTTTCATCATTTTTGAGGTTTTGAAAAAAATGGGGAAAAAAAAAAACATGGGTTATAGCCCATCGTTTTTTGAAATTTTGAAAAAAGAAAAAAAAACTAGTTTTTCATCATTTTTGAACATGGGCTATAGCCCATACCGTACGGCATACTATAGCACGCCGTTTTTCATCATTTTTGAGGTTTTGAAAAAAATGAAAAAAAAAAACATGGGTTATAGCCCATCGTTTTTTGAAATTTTGATATTTTTTTTTAACCTCGTTTTTCATCATTTTTGAACATGGGCTATAGCCCATACCGTACGGCATACTATAACACGCCGTTTTTCATCATTTTTGAGGTTTCGAAAATTAAAAAAAAAAAAAAAACATGGGTTATAGCCCATCGTTTTTTGAAATAAAAAAAATAAAAAAATAGTTTTTCATCATTTTTGAACATGGGCTATAGCCCATACCGTACGGCATACTATAGCACGCCGTTTTTCATCATTTTTGAGGTTTTGAAAAAAATGAAAAAAAAAAAAACATGGGTTATAGCCCATCGTTTTTTGAAATTTTGATATTTTTTTTTAACCTCGTTTTTAATCATTTTTGAACATTTTTGAACAAAAACGGCGTGTTATAGTATGCCGTACGGTATGGGCTATAGCCCATACCGTACGGCATACTATAACACGCCGTTTTTCATCATTTTTGAGGTTTTGAAAAAAAAAATTAAAAAAAGAAACATGGGTTATAGCCCATCGTTTTTTGAAATAAAAAAAATAAAAAAATAGTTTTTCATCATTTTTGAACATGGGCTATAGCCCATACCGTACAGCATACTATAGCACGCCGTTTTTCATCATTTTTGAGGTTTTGAAAAAAATGAAAAAAAAAAAACATGGGTTATAGCCCATCGTTTTTTGAAATTTTGATATTTTTTTTTAACCTCGTTTTTCATCATTTTTGAACATGGGCTATAGCCCATACCGTACGGCATACTATAGCACGCCGTTTTTCATCATTTTTGAGGTTTTGAAAAAAATGAAAAAAAAAAAAACATGGGTTATAGCCCATCGTTTTTTGAAATTTTGATATTTTTTTTTAACCTCGTTTTTCAACATTTTTTAACATGGGCTATAGCCCATACCGTACGGCATACTATAGCACGCCGTTTTTCATCATTTTTGAGGTTTTGAAAAAAATGAAAAAAAAAAAAACATGGGTTATAGCCCATCGTTTTTTGAAATTTTGATATTTTTTTTTAACCTCGTTTTTAATCATTTTTGAACATGGGCTATAGCCCATACCGTACGGCATACTATAGCACGCCGTTTTTCATCATTTTTGAGGTTTTGAAAAAAATGAAAAAAAAAAAAACATGGGTTATAGCCCATCGTTTTTTGAAATTTTGATATTTTTTTTTAACCTCGTTTTTAATCATTTTTGAACATGGGCTATAGCCCATACCGTACGGCATACTATAACACGCCGTTTTTCATCATTTTTGAGGTTTTGAAAAAAATGAAAAAAAAAAAAACATGGGTTATAGCCCATCGTTTTTTTTTATTAAAAAAAAAAATAATTTTTGAACATGGGCTATAGCCCATACCGTACGGCATACTATAGCACGCCGTTTTTCATCATTTTTGAGGTTTTGAAAAAAAAGAAAAAAAAAAACATGGGTTATAGCCCATCGTTTTTTGAAATATTGAAAAGAAAAAACAAAACTCGTTTTTCATCATTTCTGAACATGGGCTATAGCCCATACCGTACGGCATACTATAGCACGCAGTTTTTCATCATTTTTGAGGTTTTGAAAAAAATGGGGAAAAAAAAAACATGGGTTATAGCCCATCGTTTTTTGAAATTTTGAAAAAAGAAAAAAAAACTAGTTTTTCATCATTTTTGAACATGGGCTATAGCCCATACCGTACGGCATACTATAGCACGCCGTTTTTCATCATTTTTGAGGTTTTGAAAAAAATGAAAAAAAAAAACATGGGTTATAGCCCATCGTTTTTTGAAATTTTGATATTTTTTTTTAACCTCGTTTTTCATCATTTTTGAACATGGGCTATAGCCCATACCGTACGGCATACTATAACACGCCGTTTTTCATCATTTTTGAGGTTTCGAAAATTAAAAAAAAAAAAAAAACATGGGTTATAGCCCATCGTTTTTTGAAATAAAAAAAATAAAAAAATAGTTTTTCATCATTTTTGAACATGGGCTATAGCCCATACCGTACGGCATACTATAGCACGCCGTTTTTCATCATTTTTGAGGTTTTGAAAAAAATGAAAAAAAAAAAAACATGGGTTATAGCCCATCGTTTTTTGAAATTTTGATATTTTTTTTTAACCTCGTTTTTAATCATTTTTGAACATTTTTGAACAAAAACGGCGTGTTATAGTATGCCGTACGGTATGGGCTATAGCCCATACCGTACGGCATACTATAACACGCCGTTTTTCATCATTTTTGAGGTTTTGAAAAAAAAAATTAAAAAAAGAAACATGGGTTATAGCCCATCGTTTTTTGAAATAAAAAAAATAAAAAAATAGTTTTTCATCATTTTTGAACATGGGCTATAGCCCATACCGTACAGCATACTATAGCACGCCGTTTTTCATCATTTTTGAGGTTTTGAAAAAAATGAAAAAAAAAAAACATGGGTTATAGCCCATCGTTTTTTGAAATTTTGATATTTTTTTTTAACCTCGTTTTTCATCATTTTTGAACATGGGCTATAGCCCATACCGTACGGCATACTATAGCACGCCGTTTTTCATCATTTTTGAGGTTTTGAAAAAAATGAAAAAAAAAAAAACATGGGTTATAGCCCATCGTTTTTTGAAATTTTGATATTTTTTTTTAACCTCGTTTTTCAACATTTTTTAACATGGGCTATAGCCCATACCGTACGGCATACTATAGCACGCCGTTTTTCATCATTTTTGAGGTTTTGAAAAAAATGAAAAAAAAAAAAACATGGGTTATAGCCCATCGTTTTTTGAAATTTTGATATTTTTTTTAACCTCGTTTTTAATCATTTTTGAACATGGGCTATAGCCCATACCGTACGGCATACTATAGCACGCCGTTTTTCATCATTTTTGAGGTTTTGAAAAAAATGAAAAAAAAAAAACATGGGTTATAGCCCATCGTTTTTTGAAATAAAAAAAATAAAAAAATAGTTTTTCATCATTTTTGAACATGGGCTATAGCCCATACCGTACGGCATACTATAGCACGCCGTTTTTCATCATTTTTGAGGTTTTGAAAAAAATGAAAAAAAAAAAAACATGGGTTATAGCCCATCGTTTTTTGAAATTTTTTTAACCTCGTTTTTCATCATTTTTTAACATGGGCTATAGCCCATACCGTACGGCATACTATAGCACGCCGTTTTTCATAATTTTTGAGGTTTTGAAAAAAATGAAAAAAAAATAAACATGGGTTATAGCCCATCGTTTTTTGAAATTTTGATATTTTTTTTTAACCTCGTTTTTAATCATTTTTGAACATGGGCTATAGCCCATACCGTACGGCATACTATAACCCGCCGTTTTTCATCATTTTTGAGGTTTTGAAAAAAACGAAAAAAAAAAAAACATGGGTTATAGCCCATCGTTTTTTTTAATAAAAAAAAAAAAATCATTTTTGAACATGGGCTATAGCCCATACCGTACGGCATACTATAGCACGCCGTTTTTCATCATTTTTGAGGTTTTGAAAAAAATGAAAAAAAAAAAACATGGGTTATAGCCCATCGTTTTTTGAAATATTGAAAAGAAAAAACAAAACTCGTTTTTCATCATTTTTGAACATGGGCTATAGCCCATACCGTACGGCATACTATAGCACGCAGTTTTTCATCATTTTTGAGGTTTTGAAAAAAATGGGGAAAAAAAAAACATGGGTTATAGCCCATCGTTTTTTTAAATTTTGAAAAAAGAAAAAAAAACTCGTTTTTCATCATTTTTGAACATGGGCTATAGCCCATACCGTACGGCATACTATAGCACGCCGTTTTTCATCATTTTTGAGGTTTTGAAAAAAATGAAAAAAAAAAAACATGGGTTATAGCCCATCGTTTTTTGAAATTTTGATATTTTTTTTTAACCTCGTTTTTCATCATTTTTGAACATGGGCTATAGCCCATACCGTACGGCATACTATAACACGCCGTTTTTCATCATTTTTGAGGTTTTGAAAATTAAAAAAAAAAAAAAAACATGGGTTATAGCCCATCGTTTTTTGAAATAAAAAAAATAAAAAAATAGTTTTTCATCATTTTTGAACATGGGCTATAGCCCATACCGTACGGCATACTATAACCCGCCGTTTTTCATCATTTTTGAGGTTTTGAAAAAAACGAAAAAAAAAAAAACATGGGTTATAGCCCATCGTTTTTTTTAATAAAAAAAAAAAAATCATTTTTGAACATGGGCTATAGCCCATACCGTACGGCATACTATAGCACGCCGTTTTTCATCATTTTTGAGGTTTTGAAAAAAAAGAAAAAAAAAAAACATGGGTTATAGCCCATCGTTTTTTGAAATATTGAAAAGAAAAAACAAAACTCGTTTTTCATCATTTTTGAACATGGGCTATAGCCCATACCGTACGGCATACTATAGCACGCAGTTTTTCATCATTTTTGAGGTTTTGAAAAAAATGGGGAAAAAAAAAACATGGGTTATAGCCCATCGTTTTTTTTTATAAAAAAAAAAAAATCATTTTTGAACATGGGCTATAGCCCATACCGTACGGCATACTATAACACGCCGTTTTTCATCATTTTTGAGGTTTTGAAAAAAAAACAAAAAAAAAACATGGGTTATAGCCCATCGTTTTTTGAAATTTTGATATATTTTTTTAACCTCGTTTTTCATCATTTTTTAACATGGGCTATAGCCCATACCGTACGGCATACTATAGCACGCCGTTTTTCATAATTTTTGAGGTTTTGAAAAAAATGAAAAAAAAATAAACATGGGTTATAGCCCATCGTTTTTTGAAATTTTGATATTTTTTTTTAACCTCGTTTTTAATCATTTTTGAACATGGGCTATAGCCCATACCGTACGGCATACTATAACACGCCGTTTTTCATCATTTTTGAGGTTTTGAAAAAAAAAACAAAAAAAAAACATGGGTTATAGCCCATCGTTTTTTTTTATAAAAAAAGAAAAATCATTTTTGAACATGGGCTATAGCCCATACCGTACGGCATACTATAGCACGCCGTTTTTCATCATTTTTGAGGTTTTGAAAAAAATGAAAAAAAAAAAACATGGGTTATAGCCCATCGTTTTTTGAAATTTTGATATTTTTTTTTAACCTCGTTTTTCATCATTTTTGAACATGGGCTATAGCCCATACCGTACGGCATACTATAACACGCCGTTTTTCATCATTTTTGAGGTTTTGAAATTAAAAAAAAAAAAAAGAAACATGGGTTATAGCCCATCGTTTTTTGAAATAAAATAAAATAAAAAAATAGTTTTTCATCATTTTTGAACATGGGCTATAGCCCATACCGTACGGCATACTATAGCACGCCGTTTTTCATCATTTTTGAGGTTTTGAAAAAAATGAAAAAAAAAAAAACATGGGTTATAGCCCATCGTTTTTTGAAATTTTGATATATTTTTTTAACCTCGTTTTTCATCATTTTTTAACATGGGCTATAGCCCATACCGTACGGCATACTATAGCACGCCGTTTTTCATAATTTTTGAGGTTTTGAAAAAAATGAAAAAAAAATAAACATGGGTTATAGCCCATCGTTTTTTGAAATTTTGATATTTTTTTTAACCTCGTTTTTAATCATTTTTGAACATGGGCTATAGCCCATACCGTACGGCATACTATAACACGCCGTTTTTCATCATTTTTGAGGTTTTGAAAAAAAAAAAAAAAAAAAAAACATGGGTTATAGCCCATCGTTTTTTTTAATAAAAAAAAAAAAATCATTTTTGAACATGGGCTATAGCCCATACCGTACGGCATACTATAGCACGCCGTTTTTCATCATTTTTGAGGTTTTGAAAAAAATGAAAAAAAAAAAACATGGGTTATAGCCCATCGTTTTTTGAAATTTTGAAAAAAGAAAAAAAAACTCGTTTTTCATCATTTTTGAACATGGGCTATAGCCCATACCGTACGGCATACTATAGCACGCAGTTTTTCATCATTTTTGAGGTTTTGAAAAAAATGGGGAAAAAAAAAACATGGGTTATAGCCCATCGTTTTTTGAAATTTTGATATTTTTTTTTAACCTCGTTTTTCATCATTTTTGAACATGGGCTATAGCCCATACCGTACGGCATACTATAACACGCCGTTTTTCATCATTTTTGAGGTTTTGAAAATTAAAAAAAAAAAAAAAACATGGGTTATAGCCCATCGTTTTTTGAAATAAAAAAAATAAAAAAATAGTTTTTCATCATTTTTGAACATGGGCTATAGCCCATACCGTACGGCATACTATAGCACGCCGTTTTTCATCATTTTTGAGGTTTTGAAAAAAATGAAAAAAAAAAAAACATGGGTTATAGCCCATCGTTTTTTGAAATTTTGATATTTTTTTTTAACCTCGTTTTTAATCATTTTTGAACATGGGCTATAGCCCATACCGTACGGCATACTATAACACGCCGTTTTTCATCATTTTTGAGGTTTTGAAAAAAATGAAAAAAAAAAAAACATGGGTTATAGCCCATCGTTTTTTTTTATTAAAAAAAAAAATCATTTTTGAACATGGGCTATAGCCCATACCGTACGGCATACTATAGCACGCCGTTTTTCATCATTTTTGAGGTTTTGAAAAAAAAGAAAAAAAAAAACATGGGTTATAGCCCATCGTTTTTTGAAATATTGAAAAGAAAAAACAAAACTCGTTTTTCATCATTTCTGAACATGGGCTATAGCCCATACCGTACGGCATACTATAGCACGCAGTTTTTCATCATTTTTGAGGTTTTGAAAAAAATGGGGAAAAAAAAAACATGGGTTATAGCCCATCGTTTTTTGAAATTTTGAAAAAAGAAAAAAAAACTAGTTTTTCATCATTTTTGAACATGGGCTATAGCCCATACCGTACGGCATACTATAGCACGCCGTTTTTCATCATTTTTGAGGTTTTGAAAAAAATGAAAAAAAAAAACATGGGTTATAGCCCATCGTTTTTTGAAATTTTGATATTTTTTTTTAACCTCGTTTTTCATCATTTTTGAACATGGGCTATAGCCCATACCGTACGGCATACTATAACACGCCGTTTTTCATCATTTTTGAGGTTTCGAAAATTAAAAAAAAAAAAAAAACATGGGTTATAGCCCATCGTTTTTTGAAATAAAAAAAATAAAAAAATAGTTTTTCATCATTTTTGAACATGGGCTATAGCCCATACCGTACGGCATACTATAGCACGCCGTTTTTCATCATTTTTGAGGTTTTGAAAAAAATGAAAAAAAAAAAAACATGGGTTATAGCCCATCGTTTTTTGAAATTTTGATATTTTTTTTTAACCTCGTTTTTAATCATTTTTGAACATTTTTGAACAAAAACGGCGTGTTATAGTATGCCGTACGGTATGGGCTATAGCCCATACCGTACGGCATACTATAACACGCCGTTTTTCATCATTTTTGAGGTTTTGAAAAAAAAAATTAAAAAAAGAAACATGGGTTATAGCCCATCGTTTTTTGAAATAAAAAAAATAAAAAAATAGTTTTTCATCATTTTTGAACATGGGCTATAGCCCATACCGTACAGCATACTATAGCACGCCGTTTTTCATCATTTTTGAGGTTTTGAAAAAAATGAAAAAAAAAAAAACATGGGTTATAGCCCATCGTTTTTTGAAATTTTGATATTTTTTTTTAACCTCGTTTTTAATCATTTTTGAACATGGGCTATAGCCCATACCGTACGGCATACTATAACACGCCGTTTTTCATCATTTTTGAGGTTTTGAAAAAAATGAAAAAAAAAAAAACATGGGTTATAGCCCATCGTTTTTTTTTATTAAAAAAAAAAATCATTTTTGAACATGGGCTATAGCCCATACCGTACGGCATACTATAGCACGCCGTTTTTCATCATTTTTGAGGTTTTGAAAAAAAAGAAAAAAAAAAACATGGGTTATAGCCCATCGTTTTTTGAAATATTGAAAAGAAAAAACAAAACTCGTTTTTCATCATTTCTGAACATGGGCTATAGCCCATACCGTACGGCATACTATAGCACGCAGTTTTTCATCATTTTTGAGGTTTTGAAAAAAATGGGGAAAAAAAAAACATGGGTTATAGCCCATCGTTTTTTGAAATTTTGAAAAAAGAAAAAAAAACTAGTTTTTCATCATTTTTGAACATGGGCTATAGCCCATACCGTACGGCATACTATAGCACGCCGTTTTTCATCATTTTTGAGGTTTTGAAAAAAATGGAAAAAAAAAACATGGGTTATAGCCCATCGTTTTTTGAAATTTTGATATTTTTTTTTAACCTCGTTTTTCATCATTTTTGAACATGGGCTATAGCCCATACCGTACGGCATACTATAACACGCCGTTTTTCATCATTTTTGAGGTTTCGAAAATTAAAAAAACAAAAAAAACATGGGTTATAGCCCATCGTTTTTTGAAATAAAAAAAATAAAAAAATAGTTTTTCATCATTTTTGAACATGGGCTATAGCCCATACCGTACGGCATACTATAGCACGCCGTTTTTCATCATTTTTGAGGTTTTGAAAAAAATGAAAAAAAAAAAAACATGGGTTATAGCCCATCGTTTTTTGAAATTTTGATATTTTTTTTTAACCTCGTTTTTAATCATTTTTGAACATTTTTGAACAAAAACGGCGTGTTATAGTATGCCGTACGGTATGGGCTATAGCCCATACCGTACGGCATACTATAACACGCCGTTTTTCATCATTTTTGAGGTTTTGAAAATAAAAAATAAAAAAAGAAACATGGGTTATAGCCCATCGTTTTTTGAAATAAAAAAAATAAAAAAATAGTTTTTCATCATTTTTGAACATGGGCTATAGCCCATACCGTACAGCATACTATAGCACGCCGTTTTTCATCATTTTTGAGGTTTTGAAAAAAATGAAAAAAAAAAAACATGGGTTATAGCCCATCGTTTTTTGAAATTTTGATATTTTTTTTTAACCTCGTTTTTCATCATTTTTGAACATGGGCTATAGCCCATACCGTACGGCATACTATAGCACGCCGTTTTTCATCATTTTTGAGGTTTTGAAAAAAATGAAAAAAAAAAAAACATGGGTTATAGCCCATCGTTTTTTGAAATTTTGATATTTTTTTTTAACCTCGTTTTTCAACATTTTTTAACATGGGCTATAGCCCATACCGTACGGCATACTATAGCACGCCGTTTTTCATCATTTTTGAGGTTTTGAAAAAAATGAAAAAAAAAAAAACATGGGTTATAGCCCATCGTTTTTTGAAATTTTGATATTTTTTTTTAACCTCGTTTTTAATCATTTTTGAACATGGGCTATAGCCCATACCGTACGGCATACTATAGCACGCCGTTTTTCATCATTTTTGAGGTTTTGAAAAAAATGAAAAAAAAAAAAACATGGGTTATAGCCCATCGTTTTTTGAAATTTTGATATTTTTTTTTAACCTCGTTTTTAATCATTTTTGAACATGGGCTATAGCCCATACCGTACGGCATACTATAACACGCCGTTTTTCATCATTTTTGAGGTTTTGAAAAAAATGAAAAAAAAAAAAACATGGGTTATAGCCCATCGTTTTTTTTTATTAAAAAAAAAAATCATTTTTGAACATGGGCTATAGCCCATACCGTACGGCATACTATAGCACGCCGTTTTTCATCATTTTTGAGGTTTTGAAAAAAAAGAAAAAAAAAAACATGGGTTATAGCCCATCGTTTTTTGAAATATTGAAAAGAAAAAACAAAACTCGTTTTTCATCATTTCTGAACATGGGCTATAGCCCATACCGTACGGCATACTATAGCACGCAGTTTTTCATCATTTTTGAGGTTTTGAAAAAAATGGGGAAAAAAAAAACATGGGTTATAGCCCATCGTTTTTTGAAATTTTGAAAAAAGAAAAAAAAACTAGTTTTTCATCATTTTTGAACATGGGCTATAGCCCATACCGTACGGCATACTATAGCACGCCGTTTTTCATCATTTTTGAGGTTTTGAAAAAAATGAAAAAAAAAAACATGGGTTATAGCCCATCGTTTTTTGAAATTTTGATATTTTTTTTTAACCTCGTTTTTCATCATTTTTGAACATGGGCTATAGCCCATACCGTACGGCATACTATAACACGCCGTTTTTCATCATTTTTGAGGTTTCGAAAAAAAAAAAAAAAAAAAAAACATGGGTTATAGCCCATCGTTTTTTGAAATAAAAAAAATAAAAAAATAGTTTTTCATCATTTTTGAACATGGGCTATAGCCCATACCGTACGGCATACTATAGCACGCCGTTTTTCATCATTTTTGAGGTTTTGAAAAAAATGAAAAAAAAAAAAACATGGGTTATAGCCCATCGTTTTTTGAAATTTTGATATTTTTTTTTAACCTCGTTTTTAATCATTTTTGAACATTTTTGAACAAAAACGGCGTGTTATAGTATGCCGTACGGTATGGGCTATAGCCCATACCGTACGGCATACTATAACACGCCGTTTTTCATCATTTTTGAGGTTTTGAAAAAAAAAATTAAAAAAAGAAACATGGGTTATAGCCCATCGTTTTTTGAAATAAAAAAAATAAAAAAATA
Source organism: Protomyctophum parallelum (assembly GCF_964188405.1). NCBI lineage: Eukaryota > Metazoa > Chordata > Actinopteri > Myctophiformes > Myctophidae > Protomyctophum > Protomyctophum parallelum. Next base: position 33,778,644 of record NC_139700.1, on the reverse strand, counting down.
GTTTTTCATCATTTTTGAACATGGGCTATAGCCCATACCGTACAGCATACTATAGCACGCCGTTTTTCATCATTTTTGAGGTTTTGAAAAAAATGAAAAAAAAAAAACATGGGTTATAGCCCATCGTTTTTTGAAATTTTGATATTTTTTTTTAACCTCGTTTTTCATCATTTTTGAACATGGGCTATAGCCCATACCGTACGGCATACTATAGCACGCCGTTTTTCATCATTTTTGAGGTTTTGAAAAAAATGAAAAAAAAAAAAAACATGGGTTATAGCCCATCGTTTTTTGAAATTTTGATATTTTTTTTTAACCTCGTTTTTCAACATTTTTTAACATGGGCTATAGCCCATACCGTACGGCATACTATAGCACGCCGTTTTTCATCATTTTTGAGGTTTTGAAAAAAATGAAAAAAAAAAAAACATGGGTTATAGCCCATCGTTTTTTGAAATTTTGATATTTTTTTTTAACCTCGTTTTTAATCATTTTTGAACATGGGCTATAGCCCATACCGTACGGCATACTATAGCACGCCGTTTTTCATCATTTTTGAGGTTTTGAAAAAAATGAAAAAAAAAAAACATGGGTTATAGCCCATCGTTTTTTGAAATAAAAAAAATAAAAAAATAGTTTTTCATCATTTTTGAACATGGGCTATAGCCCATACCGTACGGCATACTATAGCACGCCGTTTTTCATCATTTTTGAGGTTTTGAAAAAAATGAAAAAAAAAAAAACATGGGTTATAGCCCATCGTTTTTTGAAATTTTTTTAACCTCGTTTTTCATCATTTTTTAACATGGGCTATAGCCCATACCGTACGGCATACTATAGCACGCCGTTTTTCATAATTTTTGAGGTTTTGAAAAAAATGAAAAAAAAATAAACATGGGTTATAGCCCATCGTTTTTTGAAATTTTGATATTTTTTTTTAACCTCGTTTTTAATCATTTTTGAACATGGGCTATAGCCCATACCGTACGGCATACTATAACCCGCCGTTTTTCATCATTTTTGAGGTTTTGAAAAAAACGAAAAAAAAAAAAACATGGGTTATAGCCCATCGTTTTTTTTAATAAAAAAAAAAAAATCATTTTTGAACATGGGCTATAGCCCATACCGTACGGCATACTATAGCACGCCGTTTTTCATCATTTTTGAGGTTTTGAAAAAAATGAAAAAAAAAAAACATGGGTTATAGCCCATCGTTTTTTGAAATATTGAAAAGAAAAAACAAAACTCGTTTTTCATCATTTTTGAACATGGGCTATAGCCCATACCGTACGGCATACTATAGCACGCAGTTTTTCATCATTTTTGAGGTTTTGAAAAAAATGGGGAAAAAAAAAACATGGGTTATAGCCCATCGTTTTTTTAAATTTTGAAAAAAGAAAAAAAAACTCGTTTTTCATCATTTTTGAACATGGGCTATAGCCCATACCGTACGGCATACTATAGCACGCCGTTTTTCATCATTTTTGAGGTTTTGAAAAAAATGAAAAAAAAAAAACATGGGTTATAGCCCATCGTTTTTTGAAATTTTGATATTTTTTTTTAACCTCGTTTTTCATCATTTTTGAACATGGGCTATAGCCCATACCGTACGGCATACTATAACACGCCGTTTTTCATCATTTTTGAGGTTTTGAAAATTAAAAAAAAAAAAAAAACATGGGTTATAGCCCATCGTTTTTTGAAATAAAAAAAATAAAAAAATAGTTTTTCATCATTTTTGAACATGGGCTATAGCCCATACCGTACGGCATACTATAACCCGCCGTTTTTCATCATTTTTGAGGTTTTGAAAAAAACGAAAAAAAAAAAAACATGGGTTATAGCCCATCGTTTTTTTTAATAAAAAAAAAAAAATCATTTTTGAACATGGGCTATAGCCCATACCGTACGGCATACTATAGCACGCCGTTTTTCATCATTTTTGAGGTTTTGAAAAAAATGAAAAAAAAAAAACATGGGTTATAGCCCATCGTTTTTTGAAATATTGAAAAGAAAAAACAAAACTCGTTTTTCATCATTTTTGAACATGGGCTATAGCCCATACCGTACGGCATACTATAGCACGCAGTTTTTCATCATTTTTGAGGTTTTGAAAAAAATGGGGAAAAAAAAAACATGGGTTATAGCCCATCGTTTTTTTAAATTTTGAAAAAAGAAAAAAAAACTCGTTTTTCATCATTTTTGAACATGGGCTATAGCCCATACCGTACGGCATACTATAGCACGCCGTTTTTCATCATTTTTGAGGTTTTGAAAAAAATGAAAAAAAAAAAACATGGGTTATAGCCCATCGTTTTTTGAAATTTTGATATTTTTTTTTAACCTCGTTTTTCATCATTTTTGAACATGGGCTATAGCCCATACCGTACGGCATACTATAACACGCCGTTTTTCATCATTTTTGAGGTTTTGAAAATTAAAAAAAAAAAAAAAACATGGGTTATAGCCCATCGTTTTTTGAAATAAAAAAAATAAAAAAATAGTTTTTCATCATTTTTGAACATGGGCTATAGCCCATACCGTACGGCATACTATAGCACGCCGTTTTTCATCATTTTTGAGGTTTTGAAAAAAATGAAAAAAAAAAAAACATGGGTTATAGCCCATTGTTTTTTGAAATTTTGATTTTTTTTTTTAACCTCGTTTTTCAACATTTTTTAACATGGGCTATAGCCCATACCGTACGGCATACTATAGCACGCCGTTTTTCATCATTTTTGAGGTTTTGAAAAAAATGAAAAAAAAAAAAACATGGGTTATAGCCCATCGTTTTTTTGAAATTTTGATATTTTTTTTAACCTCGTTTTTAATCATTTTTGAACATGGGCTATAGCCCATACCGTACGGCATACTATAACACGCCGTTTTTCATCATTTTTGAGGTTTTGAAAAAAATGGAAAAAAAAAAAACATGGGTTATAGCCCATCGTTTTTTTTTATTAAAAAAAAAAATCATTTTTGAACATGGGCTATAGCCCATACCGTACGGCATACTATAGCACGCCGTTTTTCATCATTTTTGAGGTTTTGAAAAAAATGGAAAAAAAAAAAACATGGGTTATAGCCCATCGTTTTTTGAAATTTTGATTTTTTTTTTAACCTCGTTTTTAATCATTTTTGAACATGGGCTATAGCCCATACCGTACGGCATACTATAGCACGCCGTTTTTCATAATTTTTGAGGTTTTGAAAAAAATGAAAAAAAAAAAAAACATGGGTTATAGCCCATCGTTTTTTGAAATTTTGATATATTTTTTTAACCTCGTTTTTCATCATTTTTGAACATGGGCTATAGCCCATACCGTACGGCATACTATAGCACGCAGTTTTTCATCATTTTTGAGGTTTTGAAAAAAAAAAAAAAAAAAAGAAACATGGGTTATAGCCCATCGTTAAAAAAAAAAAAATTAACCTCGTTTTTCATCATTTTGGACCATATCGTACGGCATACTATAGCACGCCGTTTTTCATAATTTTTGCCATTGAGCCCCATTGTAAATTTGAAAGCACTATATTTCTAAAACTATGAAACATTTCAAACATTTTCAAACATGTCCACCGTAAGATGAACCTAAGTAGGCTAGAATGGGGTTGCTAGGTGTAAGTATATAGGACTATTAGCATGCCAAATTTTGTGCTATTGCCATAGAGAATGCATTGGGCGTTTAAGTTAAATAACTCATAAACTACAAAACATAAAAATAAAAAAAAGTTCCAGCATGTGTCTCCACAGTAAGCTGAATAATAAAAAGTGTGAATGGAGTTTCTAGGTGAAAGTGACTTTTGACGTGCCTATAGAGCTGCCATTGAGCCCCATGTTAAATGTCTCAAATTTGAAAGCACTATATTTCTAAAACTATGAAACATTTCAAAGATTCCTTTTCAGGCAAACATGTCCACCGTAAGATGAACCTAAGTAGGCTAGAATGGGGTTGCTAGGTGTAAGTATGTAGGACTAGTACTGCATGCCAAAGTTTGTGCTATTGCCATAGAGAATGCATTGTGTTGCGGAGGATGAGAGGAATGCTCTCATCCTCCGCAACACCCATTCTCATACACCGCTATACACCGCAAGGATATGGGCTATAGCCCATATCGTACGGCATACTATACTGTAGCACGCCGTTTTTCATCATTTTTGAGGATTTGGAAAAAAATTAAAAATTAAAAAAACGATGGGTTATAGCCCATCGTTTTTTGAAAAGAAAATTAACCTAGTTTTTCATCATTTTTTAACATGGGCTATAGCCCATACCGTACGGCATACTATAGCACGCCGTTTTTCATCATTTTTGAGGTTTTGAAAAAAAAGGAAAAAAAAAGAAAAAAAACATGGGTTATAGCCCATCGTTTTTTTAAATTTTGATATATTTTTTTAACCTCGTTTTTCATAATTTTTTAACATGGGCTATAGCCCATACCGTACGGCATACTATAGCACGCCGTTTTTCTACATTTTTGAGGTTTTGAAAAAAATGGAAAAAAAAAACATGGGTTATAGCCCATCGTTTTTTGAAATATTGAAAAGAAAAAACAAAACTCGTTTTTCATCATTTTTGAACATGGGCTATAGCCCATACCGTACGGCATACTATAGCACGCCGTTTTTCATCATTTTTGAGGTTTTGAAAAAAAAGAAAAAAAAAAAACATGGGTTATAGCCCATCGTTTTTTGAAATTTTGATATTTCTTTTTAACCTCGTTTTTCATCATTTTTGAACATGGGCTATAGCCCATACCGTACGGCATACTATAACACGCCGTTTTTCATCATTTTTGAGGTTTTGAAAAAAAAAAAAAACATGGGTTATAGCCCATCGTTTTTTTAAATAAAAAAAAATAAAAAAATAGTTTTTCATCATTTTTGAACATGGGCTATAGCCCATACCGTACGGCATACTATAGCACGCCGTTTTTCATCATTTTTGAGGTTTTGAAAAAAAAAACAAAAAAAAACATGGGGTATAGCCCATCGTTTTTTGAAATTTTGATATTTTTTTTTAACCTCGTTTTTCATCATTTTTGAACATGGGCTATAGCCCATACCGTACGGCATACTATAGCACGCCGTTTTTCATCATTTTTGAGGTTTTGAAAAAAATGAAAAAAAAAAAACCATGGGTTATAGCCCATCGTTTTTTTAAATTTTGATATTTTTTTTTAACCTCGTTTTTAATCATTTTTGAACATGGGCTATAGCCCATACCGTACGGCATACTATAGCACGCCGTTTTTCATAATTTTTGAGGTTTTGAAAAAAAAAAAAAAAAAAAAAACATGGGTTATAGCCCATCGTTTTTTGAAATTTTGATATATTTTTTTAACCTCGTTTTTCATCATTTTTGAACATGGGCTATAGCCCATACCGTACGGCATACTATAGCACGCAGTTTTTCATCATTTTTGAGGTTTTGAAAAAAAAAAAAAAAAAAAAAAAAACATGGGTTATAGCCCATCGTTAAAAAAATAAATAATTAACCTCGTTTTTCATCATTTTGGACCATATCGTACGGCATACTATAGCACGCCGTTTTTCATAATTTTTGCCATTGAGCTCCATTGTAAATTTGAAAGCACTATATTTCTAAAACTATGAAACATTTCAAACATTTTCAAACATGTCCACCGTAAGATGAACCTAAGTAGGCTAGAATGGGGTTGCTAGGTGTAAGTATATAGGACTATTAGCATGCCAAATTTTGTGCTATTGCCATAGAGAATGCATTGGGCGTTTAAGTTAAATAACTCATAAACTACAAAACATAAAAATAAATAAAAGTTCCAGCATGTGTCTCCACAGTAAGCTGAATAATAAAAAGTGTGAATGGAGTTTCTAGGTGAAAGTGACTTTTGACGTGCCTATAGAGCTGCCATTGAGCCCCATGTTAAATGTCTCAAATTTGAAAGCACTATATTTCTAAAACTATGAAACATTTCAAAGATTCCTTTTCAGGCAAACATGTCCACCGTAAGATGAACCTAAGTAGGCTAGAATGGGGTTGCTAGGTGTAAGTATGTAGGACTAGTAGCATGCCAAAGTTTGTGCTATTGCCATAGAGAATGCATTGTGTTGCGGAGGATGAGAGGAATGCTCTCATCCTCCGCAACACCCATTCTCATACACCGCTATACACCGCAAGGATATGGGCTATAGCCCATATCGTACGGCATACTATACTGTAGCACGCCGTTTTTCATCATTTTTGAGGATTTGGAAAAAAATAAAAAATAAATAAAAACGATGGGTTATAGCCCATTGTTTTTTTTTTTATCTTTGAAAAAAATAATATCCTCGTTTTTCATCATTTTGGACCATGGGCTATAGCCCATATCGTACGGCATACTATAGCGCGCCGTTTTTCATCATTTTTGAGGATTTGAAAAAAATGAAAAAAACATGGGTTATAGCCCATCGTTTTTTGAAAAAAAAATTAACCTAGTTTTTCATCATTTTTTAACATGGGCTATAGCCCATACCGTTTTTTGAAATTTTGAAAAAAGAAAAAAATAACTAGTTTTTCATCATTTTTGAACATGGGCTATAGCCCATACCGTACGGCATACTATAGCACGCCGTTTTTCATCATTTTTGAGGTTTTGAAAAAAATTGGAAAAAAAAACATGGGTTATAGCCCATCGTTTTTTGAAATATTGAAAAGAAAAACAAAAACTAGTTTTTCATCATTTTTGAACATGGGCTATAGCCCATACCGTACGGCATACTATAGCACGCCGTTTTTCATCATTTTTGAGGTTTTGAAAAAAATGGGGAAAAAAAAAACATGGGTTATAGCCCATCGTTTTTTGAAATTTTGAAAAAAGAAAAAATAACTCGTTTTTCATCATTTTTGAACATGGGCTATAGCCCATACCGTACGGCATACTATAGCACGCCGTTTTTCATCATTTTTGAGGTTTTGAAAAAAAGGAAAAAAAAAAAACATGGGTTATAGCCCATCGTTTTTTGAAAAAAAAAAAAGAAAAAATCGTTTTTCATCATTCTTGAACATGGGCTATAGCCCATACCGTACGGCATACTATAGCACGCCGTTTTTCATCATTTTTGAGGTTTAAAAAAAAAACAAAAAAAAAAAACATGGGTTATAGCCCATCGTTTTTTGAAATTTTGATATTTTTTTTAACCTCGTTTTTCATCATTTTTGAACATGGGCTATAGCCCATACCGTACGGCATACTATAGCACGCCGTTTTTCATCATTTTTGAGGTTTTGAAAAAAATGAAAAAAAAAAAAACATGGGTTATAGCCCATCGTTTTTTGAAATATTGAAAAGAAAAAACAAAACTCGTTTTTCATCATTTTTGAACATGGGCTATAGCCCATACCGTACGGCATACTATAGCACGCCGTTTTTCATCATTTTTGAGGTTTTGAAAAAAATGAAAAAAAAAAAACATGGGTTATAGCCCATCGTTTTTTGAAATTTTGATATTTCTTTTTAACCTCGTTTTTCATCATTTTTGAACATGGGCTATAGCCCATACCGTACGGCATACTATAACACGCCGTTTTTCATCATTTTTGAGGTTTTGAAAAAAAGAAAAAAAAAAAAAAACATGGGTTATAGCCCATCGTTTTTTTAAATAAAAAAAAATAAAAAAATAGTTTTTCATCATTTTTGAACATGGGCTATAGCCCATACCGTACGGCATACTATAGCACGCCGTTTTTCATCATTTTTGAGGTTTTGAAAAAAAACAAAACAAAAAAAACATGGGGTATAGCCCATCGTTTTTTGAAATTTTGATATTTTTTTTTAACCTCGTTTTTCATCATTTTTGAACATGGGCTATAGCCCATACCGTACGGCATACTATAGCACGCCGTTTTTCATCATTTTTGAGGTTTTGAAAAAAATGAAAAAAAAAAAACCATGGGTTATAGCCCATCGTTTTTTGAAATTTTGATATATTTTTTTAACCTCGTTTTTAATCATTTTTGAACATGGGCTATAGCCCATACCGTACGGCATACTATAGCACGCCGTTTTTCATAATTTTTGAGGTTTTGAAAAAAATGAAAAAAAAAAAAACATGGGTTATAGCCCATCGTTTTTTGAAATTTTGATATATTTTTTTAACCTCGTTTTTCATCATTTTTGAACATGGGCTATAGCCCATACCGTACGGCATACTATAGCACGCAGTTTTTCATCATTTTTGAGGTTTTGAAAAAAAAAAAAAACATGGGTTATAGCCCATCGTTAAAAAAATAAATAATTAACCTCGTTTTTCATCATTTTGGACCATATCGTACGGCATACTATAGCACGCCGTTTTTCATAATTTTTGCCATTGAGCTCCATTGTAAATTTGAAAGCACTATATTTCTAAAACTATGAAACATTTCAAACATTTTCAAACATGTCCACCGTAAGATGAACCTAAGTAGGCTAGAATGGGGTTGCTAGGTGTAAGTATATAGGACTATTAGCATGCCAAATTTTGTGCTATTGCCATAGAGAATGCATTGGGCGTTTAAGTTAAATAACTCATAAACTACAAAACATAAAAATAAATAAAAGTTCCAGCATGTGTCTCCACAGTAAGCTGAATAATAAAAAGTGTGAATGGAGTTTCTAGGTGAAAGTGACTTTTGACGTGCCTATAGAGCTGCCATTGAGCCCCATGTTAAATGTCTCAAATTTGAAAGCACTATATTTCTAAAACTATGAAACATTTCAAAGATTCCTTTTCAGGCAAACATGTCCACCGTAAGATGAACCTAAGTAGGCTAGAATGGGGTTGCTAGGTGTAAGTATGTAGGACTAGTAGCATGCCAAAGTTTGTGCTATTGCCATAGAGAATGCATTGTGTTGCGGAGGATGAGAGGAATGCTCTCATCCTCCGCAACACCCATTCTCATACACCGCTATACACCGCAAGGATATGGGCTATAGCCCATATCGTACGGCATACTATACTGTAGCACGCCGTTTTTCATCATTTTTGAGGATTTGGAAAAAAATAAAAAATAAATAAAAACGATGGGTTATAGCCCATTGTTTTTTTTTTTATCTTTGAAAAAAATAATATCCTCGTTTTTCATCATTTTGGACCATGGGCTATAGCCCATATCGTACGGCATACTATAGCACGCCGTTTTTCATCATTTTTGAGGATTTGAAAAAAATGAAAAAAACATGGGTTATAGCCCATCGTTTTTTGAAAAAAAAATTAACCTAGTTTTTCATCATTTTTTAACATGGGCTATAGCCCATACCGTTTTTTGAAATTTTGAAAAAAGAAAAAAATAACTAGTTTTTCATCATTTTTGAACATGGGCTATAGCCCATACCGTACGGCATACTATAGCACGCCGTTTTTCATCATTTTTGAGGTTTTGAAAAAAATTGGAAAAAAAACATGGGTTATAGCCCATCGTTTTTTGAAATATTGAAAAGAAAAACAAAAACTAGTTTTTCATCATTTTTGAACATGGGCTATAGCCCATACCGTACGGCATACTATAGCACGCCGTTTTTCATCATTTTTGAGGTTTTGAAAAAAATGGGGAAAAAAAAAACATGGGTTATAGCCCATCGTTTTTTGAAATTTTGAAAAAAGAAAAAATAACTCGTTTTTCATCATTTTTGAACATGGGCTATAGCCCATACCGTACGGCATACTATAGCACGCCGTTTTTCATCATTTTTGAGGTTTTGAAAAAAAGGAAAAAAAAAAAAACATGGGTTATAGCCCATCGTTTTTTGAAAAAAAAAAAAGAAAAAATCGTTTTTCATCATTCTTGAACATGGGCTATAGCCCATACCGTACGGCATACTATAGCACGCCGTTTTTCATCATTTTTGAGGTTTAAAAAAAAAAAAAAAAAAAAATATGGGTTATAGCCCATCGTTTTTTGAAATTTTGATATTTTTTTTAACCTCGTTTTTCATCATTTTTGAACATGGGCTATAGCCCATACCGTACGGCATACTATAGCACGCAGTTTTTCATCATTTTTGAGGTTTTGAAAAAAAAAAAAAAAAAACATGGGTTATAGCCCATCGTTTAAAATAAAATAAAAATTAACCTCGTTTTTCATCATTTTGGACCATATCGTACGGCATACTATAGCACGCCGTTTTTCATAATTTTTGCCATTGAGCCCCATTGTAAATTTGAAAGCACTATATTTCTAAAACTATGAAACATTTCAAAGATTCCTTTTCAGGCAAACATGTCCACCGTAAGATGAACCTAAGTAGGCTAGAATGGGGTTGCTAGGTGTAAGTATATAGGACTATTAGCATGCCAAATTTTGTGCTATTGCCATAGAGAATGCATTGGGCGTTTAAGTTAAATAACTCATAAACTACAAAACATAAAAATAAAAAAAAGTTCCAGCATGTGTCTCCACAGTAAGCTGAATAATAAAAAGTGTGAATGGAGTTTCTAGGTGAAAGTGACTTTTGACGTGCCTATAGAGCTGCCATTGAGCCCCATGTTAAATGTCTCAAATTTGAAAGCACTATATTTCTAAAACTATGAAACATTTCAAAGATTCCTTTTCAGGCAAACATGTCCACCGTAAGATGAACCTAAGTAGGCTAGAATGGGGTTGCTAGGTGTAAGTATGTAGGACTAGTAGCATGCCAAAGTTTGTGCTATTGCCATAGAGAATGCATTGTGTTGCGGAGGATGAGAGGAATGCTCTCATCCTCCGCAACACCCATTCTCATACACCGCTATACACCGCAAGGATATGGGCTATAGCCCATATCGTACGGCATACTATACTGTAGCACGCCGTTTTTCATCATTTTTGAGGATTTGGAAAAAATTAAAAAAACGATGGGTTATAGCCCATTGTTTTTTTAAATTTTTGAAAAAAATAATATCCTCGTTTTTCATCATTTTGGACCATGGGCTATAGCCCATATCGTACGGCATACTATAGCACGCCGTTTTTCATCATTTTTGAGGATTTGGAAAAAATTAAAAAAACGATGGGTTATAGCCCATTGTTTTTTTAAATTTTTGAAAAAAATAATATCCTCGTTTTTCATCATTTTGGACCATGGGCTATAGCCCATATCGTACGGCATACTATAGCACGCCGTTTTTCATCATTTTTGAGGATTTGAAAAAAATGAAAAAAACATGGGTTATAGCCCATCGTTTTTTGAAATTTTGAAAAAAGAAAAAAAAAACTAGTTTTTCATCATTTTTTAACATGGGCTATAGCCCATACCGTACGGCATACTATAGCAAGCCGTTTTTCATCATTTTTGAGGTTTTGAAAAAAACGAAAAAAAAAAAAACATGGGTTATAGCCCATCGTTTTTTGATATTTTTTTTAACCTCGTTTTTCATCATTTTTGAACATGGGCTATAGCCCATACCGTACGGCATACTATAGCACGCCGTTTTTCATCATTTTTGAGGTTTTGAAAAAAAAATAACATGGGTTATAGCCCATCGTTTTTTGAAATTTTGATATTTTTTTTTAACCTCGTTTTTCATCATTTTTGAACATGGGCTATAGCCCCTACCGTACGGTATACTATAGCACGCTGTTTTTCATCATTTTTGAGGATTTGAAAAAAATGGAAAAAAATGAAAAAAACATGGGTTATAGCCCATCGTTTTTTTTAATTTTTGAAAAAAATAATATCCTCGTTTTTCATCATTTTGGACCATGGGCTATAGCCCATATCGTACGGCATACTATAGCACGCCGTTTTTCATCATTTTTGAGGTTTTGAAAAAAAAGAAAAAAAAAAGAAAAAAAACATGGGTTATAGCCCATCGTTCTTTTAAATTTTGATATTTTTTTTTAACCTCGTTTTTCATAATTTTTTAACATGGGCTATAGCCCATACCGTACGGCATACTATAGCACGCCGTTTTTCATAATTTTTGAGGTTTTGAAAAAAACAAACAAAAAAAACATGGGTTATAGCCCATCGTTTTTTGAAATTTTGAAAAAAGAAAAAAAAAACTCGTTTTTCATCATTTTTGAACATGGGCTATAGCCCATCGTTAAAAAAAAAAAAAAATTACCTCGTTTTTCATCATTTTGGACCATATCGTACGGCATACTATAGCACGCCGTTTTTCATCATTTTTGCCATTGAGCCCCATTGTAAATTTGAAAGCACTATATTTCTAAAACTATGAAAGATTTCAAAGATTCCTTTTCAGGCAAACATGTCCACCGTAAGATGAACCTAAGTAGGCTAGAATGGGTTTGCTAGGTGTAAGTATGTAGGACTAGTAGCTTGCCAAATGTTGTGCTATTGCCATAGAGAATGCATTGGGCATTTAAGTTAAATAACTCATAAACTACAAAACATAAAAATAAAAAAAAGTTCCAGCATGTGTCTCCACAGTAAGCTGAATAATAAAAAGTGTGAATGGAGTTTCTAGGTGAAAGTGACTTTTGACGTGCCTATAGAGCTGCCATTGAGCCCCATGTTAAATGTCTCAAATTTGAAAGCACTATATTTCTAAAACTATGAAACATTTCAAAGATTCCTTTTCAGGCAAACATGTCCACCGTAAGATGAACCTAAGTAGGCTAGAATGGGGTTGCTAGGTGTAAGTATGTAGGACTATTAGCATGCCAAATTTTGTGCTATTGCCATAGAGAATGCATTGGGCGTTTAAGTTAAATAACTCATAAACTACAAAACATAAAAATAAAAAAAAGTTCCAGCATGTGTCTCCACAGTAAGCTGAATAATAAAAAGTGTGAATGGAGTTTCTAGGTGAAAGTGACTTTTGACGTGCCTATAGAGCTGCCATTGAGCCCCATGTTAAATGTCTCAAATTTGAAAGCACTATATTTCTAAAACTATGAAACATTTCAAAGATTCCTTTTCAGGCAAACATGTCCACCGTAAGATGAACCTAAGTAGGCTAGAATGGGGTTGCTAGGTGTAAGTATGTAGGACTATTAGCATGCCAAATTTTGTGCTATTGCCATAGAGAATGCATTGGGCGTTTAAGTTAAATAACTCATAAACTACAAAACATAAAAATAAAAAAAAGTTCCAGCATGTGTCTCCACAGTAAGCTGAATAATAAAAAGTGTAAATGGAGTTTCTAGGTGAAAGTGACTTTTGACGTGCCTATAGAGCTGCCATTGAGCCCCATGTTAAATGTCTCAAATTTGAAAGCACTATATTTCTAAAACTATGAAACATTTCAAAGATTCCTTTTCAGGCAAACATGTCCACCATAAGATGAACCTAAGTAGGCTAGAATGGGGTTGCTAGGTGTAAGTATGTAGGACTAGTAGCATGCCAAAGTTTGTGCTATTGCCATAGATAGAGAATGCATTGTGTTGCGGAGGATGAGAGGAATGCTCTCATCCTCCGCAACACCCATTCTCATACACCGCTATACACCGCAAGGATATGGGCTATAGCCCATATCGTACGGCATACTATACTGTAGCACTTCGTTTTTCATCATTTTTGAGGATTTGGGCAAAATTAAAAAATTAAAAAAACAATGGGTTATAGCCCATTGTTTTTTTTAATTTTTGAAAAAAATAATATCCTCGTTTTTCATCATTTTGGACCATGGGCTATAGCCCATATCGTACGGCATACTATAGCACGCCGTTTTTCATCATTTTTGAGGATTTGAAAAAAAAAAAAAAAAAAAAAAAAAACATGGGTTATAGCCCATCGTTTTTTGAAAAAAAGATTAACCTAGTTTTTCATAATTTTTGAACATGGGCTATAGCCCATACCGTACGGCATACTATAGCACGCCGTTTTTCATCATTTTTGAGGTTTTGAAAAAAATGAAAAAATAAATAAACATGGGTTATAGCCCATCGTTTTTTGAAATTTTGATATTTTTTTTAACCTCATTTTTCATCATTTTTGAACATGGGCTATAGCCCATACCGTACGGCATACTATAGCACGCCGTTTTTCATCATTTTTGAGGTTTAGAAAAAAGAAAAAAAAAACATGGGTTATAGCCCATTGTTTTTTGATTTTTTTTATTTTTTTTTAACCTCGTTTTTCATCATTTTTGAACATGGGCTATAGCCCCTACCGTACGGTATACTATAGCACGCTGTTTTTCATCATTTTTGAGGATAAAAAAAAAAACAAAACAAATTAACCTCGTTTTTCATCATTTTTGAACATGGGCTATAGCCCATTCCGTACGGCATACTATAGCACGCCGTTTTTCATCATTTTTGAGGTTTTGAAAAAAAAGAAAAAAAAAAAGAAAACATGGGTTATAGCCCATCGTTTAAAAAAAAAATTAACCTTGTTTTTCATCATTTTGGACCATATCGTACGGCATACTATAGCACGCCGTTTTTCATCATTTTTGCCATTGAGCCCCATTGTAAATTTGAAAGCACTATATTTCTAAAACTATGAAACATTTCAAAGATTCCTTTTCAGGCAAACATGTCCACCGTAAGATGAACCTAAGTAGGCTAGAATGGGGTTGCTAGGTGTAAGTATGTAGGACTAGTAGCATGCCAAATGTTGTGCTATTGCCATAGAGAATGCATTGGGCGTTTAAGTTAAATAACTCATAAACTACAAAACATAAAAATTAAAAAAAGTTCCAGCATGTGTCTCCACAGTAAGCTGAATAATAAAAAGTGTGAATGGAGTTTCTAGGTGAAAGTGACTTTTGACGTGCCTATAGAGCTGCCATTGAGCCCCATGTTAAATGTCTCAAATTTGAAAGCACTATATTTCTAAAACTATGAAACATTTCAAAGATTCCTTTTCAGGCAAACATGTCCACCGTAAGATGAACCTAAGTAGGCTAGAATGGGGTTGCTAGGTGTAAGTATGTAGGACTATTAGCATGCCAAATTTTGTGCTATTGCCATAGAGAATGCATTGGGCGTTTAAGTTAAACTAGAAAGCAGTTCCCTGCAGAAACTGCGTGGGCTCGCCAAAAGACGCAATGTATATAATGTACAGTAGAAAATGTATTAAAGCTGAAGGAAAAGTTTAAAAAAGAATGTATAAAAATTGGTAAAAAGAATAAGCATAAATAACTGCATAAAGCGGAATAAAGTATGTGGAAGTAGTACGATGCCCAAAAAGTGGCAGAATAAAGTAAGTAAAGTATTACTGTCTACTAATGATTTGTAATGTAAGAATAATGCTTTACAATGTATTCTTGATGAATTAAGAAAAGGTCAAAAAGAAAAAGAAAAAAAAGAGTAAATCCAATGGAGTATACATATAAAAGCATTCATGAGCTTAACAGAAATAGCATACTTTTACATGTAAAAAGAAGGTTCAAATAGCATATAGGCCTATCTTTAAAAACACAATGATTATTGATAATGGTCTAAGATTTTTCTTTAAATGTAAAAAAAGAATAATATTAAGTTCTTTATTAAAAGTTTTTTTCTTTTTAAGTTTAAAAAAAAGTTAAAGTTTTTATTTTTAAATGTTTTTAATTTTTTTAATTTAATTTTTTTTTTCAATTTTTTCAATTTTTTTCATTTTTTTTTTTTTTTTTTATTTATTAGTTTTATTATTTATTTATTCATTTATTTATTTTTTTAATTATTTTTAATTTTCTTTAATTTTTTTTTTTTTTTTTTTTTTTTTTATGAAAGTATTTTTTTATAAACGTGTGTGCGTGTGTGTGTGTGTGTGTGTGCGTGCGTGCGTGCGTGCGCTTGCGAGAGCTGTGTAAAGGCCAGCCAATAGGAAGACAGGGTGTGTGTGTGCGTGCGTGCGTGCTCTTGCGAGAGCTGTGTAAAGGCCATCCAATTGCACAAATAGCAGACCTACAAGCCCACAAGGTATCGCAGAGCAACTCATTGAGATCTTGTAACTTTAATTTCAGCCCTGTAATTAAGCCCTTATATGTCTCAGCTGTGGAAGTGTAAAAGACTGGGAGTGGCGCGCAACTTGAAGGTCTGATATTTTACAATGGTCCTGAATGGGGGGAAACTATGCCAGAACAAATTGCTCTATCGCAAAAAGTAAAAGTCGAATGCAAATATTTTTTTCGCTGTGAGTGGCCTGAGATATTGAGGTACACCATGTGCGATTGTGGTGTTGGTAAGATCGAAAATGTGAGTTAAGAATTGTCATCGCGATAATTTCCTCGTAAGAATTTTACAATGGAGGTCAATGAGCAGCATGACTGTATTTGTGTCACTTAAAAGGCCGTAGTTCACATTCTGTATGTCTCTGTGCTTTGGTGGTCACATTGTGTGAAAGAGGACATGTGTGGCTACAAAATGACCAAAGAACATGCGTGTAAAATGAATATTTTGGCCGGGACGACAATTTGTTTGGTAAATTTTCAAGGAAAGATTTTCTGTCTTCCGCACTCTAGTGAAAGAAGCCCCGCACTCTAAGTTGGCACTAATTAGGCGAAACGGCCTGCGATTGAACTGCGATTTCGGAGAAACCGTTAAACGTATTCGAATACGGTTTGAACCACGAAAAAGTCCAGAGTCGTGTGAGCTTTCTAAAGTTTAAATCACGTTTCTACGACAAAGTATGCCAGAGTAATGAGGCTGCAAAAGTGAGGTTGATTTAGAGATAAATCCCATACATTGTCAATGGGAGGAAAAAACTATAAATAAAGTTAAATATTTTAAAAAGTATAAACTTTTTCAAAACAACTTTTTCACCAATGAAAGTTCAAAGATAGATGAACATTATAAAGTTTGAATGAAGTTTCAAAGTGAAAGTATGACGGAGTAATAAGAGCTAATCTGTGAAAAATGGGACCTTTCTTCCATCGACTCTGAATGTAAAAAAAAGTAAAAAAGTTAAAAAGTATAAAAAGTATAAAACTTTGTAAACATTCTAATTGGAGCATAAATAACTGCAAAGAGCTGAACAGTTTGAAGTTTGAACTAAATTTCTAGCATAAAGTATGCGGAAGTAGTTAGGTGCCAAAACAAGGGTGGAATAAAGAAGAATAAACAAACAAACAAATAAATATAGGCTGGCAATAACTATTGTGTGCTCGCTGTGGCGAGCCCACAATAAATATAGGCTGGCAATAAGTATTGTGTGCTCGCTGTGGCGAGCCCACAAATATAAACTGAGAGTAACTAGTGTGTGCTCGCTGTGGCGAGCCCACAATAACTCATAAACTACAAAACATTTCAAAATAAAAAAGTTCCAGCATGTGTCTCCACAGTAAGCTGAATAATAAAAAGTGCATGTGAATTGAGTTTCTAGGTGAAAGTGATTTTTGACGTGCCAATGTCTGCCATTGAGCCCCATTGGAAATTTGAAAGCAGTGCTTTCAAAGCACTATATTTCTAAAACTATGAAACATTTCAAAGATTCCTTTTCAGGCAAACATGTCCACCGTAAGATGAACCTAAGTAGGCTAGAATGGGGTTGCTAGGTGTAAGTATGTAGGACTAGTAGCAGCCAAAGTTTGTGCTATTGCCATAGAGAATGCATTGGGCGTTTAAGTTAAATAACTCATAAACTACAAAACATTTCAAAATAAAAAAGTTCCAGCATGTGTCTCCACAGTAAGCTGAATAATAAAAAGTGTGAATGGAGTTTCTAGGTGAAAGTGATTTTTGAAGTGCCAATGTCTGCCTATAAATGTCTCAAATTTGAAAGCACTATATTTCTAAAACTATGAAAAATTTCAAAGATTCCTTTTCACGTAAACATGTCCACCGTAAGATGAACCTAAATAGGTTTGAATGGGGTTTCTAGGTGTAAGTATGTAGGACTAGTAGCAATTTGTGATTTTGGAGGATTGGAAAGAATGATTTTCACCTTTTTTCAAATCCTCCGAAATCGTGAAAAACAACATACTATAGTATGCCCTCCGAGACCATGGACTATAGCCTTTCGCTAGTAAATGACCATGACCAGTATAAATGACCTTGACAAGTATAAATGACCTTGACCAGTATAAATGACCTTGACAAGTATAAATTACCTTGACTAGTATAAATGACCTTCACCAGTATAAATAACCTTCACCAGTATGCGGTCTGTGACCATGGACTATAGCCTTTCGCTTTTCGAGTTTTTCAAATCCTCCAAAATCGTAAAAAAACGATGGACTATAGCCTTTCGCTTTTCCGCGATTTTCACCTTTTTTTCAAATCCTCCGAAATCGTGAAAAACGACATACTATAGTATGCCCTCCGAGACCATGGACTATATATAGCCTTTCGCTTTTCCGCGATTTTCAACTTTTTTTCAAATCCTCCGAAATCGTAAAAAACGATGGACTATAGCCTTTTGCTTTTCCGCGATTTTCACCTTTTTTTCAAATCCTCCGAAATCGTGAAAAACGACATACTTTAATATGCCCTCCGACACCATGGACTATAGCCTTTTGCTTATCCTTGATTTTCACCTTTTTTCAAATCCTCAACAATGAAGAATCGCGCACTATAGCATGCCACTTAATGACCTTGACCAATATCAATGACCTTGAGCAGTATAAATTACCTTCATAAGACTAGTAAATGACCTTGACCAGTATAAATGACCTTGACAAGTACAAATGACCTTTACTAGTATAAATGACCTTCATGAGACTAGTAAATGACCTTGACCAGTATAAATTACCTTTACCAGTATAAATGACCTTGACCAGTATGCTGTCCGTGACCATGGACTATAGCCTTTCGCTTTTCCTTGATTTTCACCTTTTTTTTTAATCCTCAATGATGAAGAATCGTGCACTATAGCGCGCCGCTCAATGACCTCTCAGACCATTGACCAATGAACCATGTAAATACAACACATTGAGCAGGGCACTGCAGGGAGTTGAACCCCATTCCGGTAAACCAGAAGTACGACACCAGTGCCTTAGTTTTTGTGTTGTCATTTACAGGTCCTTTCGTTGAAATGTAAATTTTACTCTCTTTCTGCCTGGCCCGGTCTGCCCCGCCCTGCCTTGCAGCAACAGAACCAGCCGGCCTGGTTCTGTAGCTGGCCTGTAAAAGCATGTTCTAGTAGCCGAGTGGTTACTATTGGTGGTTTGTGCGCGACGGCCGGTCGCGGATAGTTGGCACAGCCGGACAGCCAATGAAACGAAGGCTTGCCTTTGTTGCCATCTATATATATTACATCGGTAGCGAAGTTTAGGACAGCGCCACGGCCCGTCCACACCCACTCTGTGGCCAGACATATATTACATCGGTAGCGAAGTTTAGGACAGCGCCACGGCCCGTCCGCACCCACGTTGTGGCCGGAAAGGGTACTGCGCCCGTAGTGAATTTTCACTACCATAGAGAATGCATTGGGAGCCGTTTAGGGCCATTTAGCTAAACTATACGCGGCGGCCGTGCGACGGGGCCTGGGTTCTCCTCCCCGTCGAGGAGTGAGAGTGTTTTCCTTAACAAACAAATTTGTTTTTGCATCTAGTCGAGGTCCATTATTCATTCAGTATCTGAGCCACGGTCCACCATTTGAGGCCATTTAGCCCCTCAGACCCATTTGAACCACTGACCACCATTGTGAGAGTCTATAATGTAGAGTGGTGGTTCGTGGCTCAAATACTGAATGAATAATGGACCTCAACTACATGCAAAAACAATTGTGTTTGTTTATAAGTGATAACATGTTTGAACAAAAACAACAACGTTAAGTATTAAATAACATTTCATTATTTACCTGCTGTCTGCAGACGACGACGGACACGATGCGTGACGTGGCACTCTCAAACAAACACTGACCAAACCCGCCCCAACACGTCTGCACATGAATAGTGGAGGGGCGGAGCTTCGCGCCAGATCAGTCTCTATCCTTTTAATACTCTATGGTTTTTTTCCCGCAAGTTTCTTGTAGTCATATTGTAGTCCTCCTACGTTACACCCGCTTCTCATTGTAAATACTAAATAGCTACATATGAACGCGTGAATCTTTTTTTACAATAACGTTATTTTTCAGAAAGGAAGCCATTGAGGGTTAAAATGGGTCTTAATACTTCCAACTCGAGTAGTATTATTAATGTAACTGTAAAGTGTCCACGACAAAGAAAATATATGACGTGTAAGTTTCCTTGAGTAGAACCTAGGAGAGTAAGACCCGGAAGTGGTTGCGGAAGAGCGGCTGACTTCATGGCTTAAATAGTCAATATAGAAGCAGAACCCCATACTGGCAGCATCCTCAGTGGTCTAGTGGACTCCACATCCTGCTTGGGAGTACAAACTTCATAACTTAGCGAGTTCAAGCCCCTCTGATACTTTTCCAACAACCACGGATTACTTGTTTTTGTGAGGTTACGGTTAGGCATTAGGCCACGGACCCCCATTTAATGGTATTTCTATCTTGGGGACCCCCAATTTATATTGTAAAATCAAGGTTAATGTAACTCTGAGAAACTCTAGAAATGTGTACATTCTGTCAGATCCTTTAGCTATAAATGGAATGACTTTCTGGCCACAACGTGGGTGTCTGCCCAATGCCTCCCCAGTGTCTGCCCAGTGCCTCCGCAGTGTCTGGGACCGCATACTATAGGGCAGGGGTTCTCAACTTTTTTGGCTGGGGACCCCCAGCTTTGGCCATGTCTCGCGACCCCCGCCTCGCCCCCCTCCCCACCACCAATACAAACTGACTGCAAAAATAATAATATAGTAAATAAATGAATACTGAAACCAGATATAATCATTAAAGAAAGTTTATGCATGCACTGGAAACGAGATGACTGGAAACGCCGATGGAGGGCTCGTCTGAGGACGACGTATAGATGTGTACTATGTAAACTCTTAATTTCCAATGTAAACTCTTAATTTCCAAAAAGATCAATAAGAAGTTCCTCCCTGTCCCCAGTTAAACACCCAAAGCATTCTCAATGGCAATAGCACAAACATTTGCAAGCTACTAGTCCTATACTTACACCTAGAAACCCCATTCAAACCCATTTAGGTTCATCTTACGGTGGACATGTTTGCCTGAAAAGGAATCTTTGAAATGTTTCATAGTTTTAGAAATATATAGTGCTTTCAAAATTGAGATATTTTCAATGGGGCTCAATTGCAGATATTGGCAAAAGCACTTTCACCTAGAAACACCATTCACACTTCTATTAATCAGCTTACTGTGGGCATGCACACATGCTGGAACTTTGACTTTGAAATGTTTTGTAGTTTGAGTTATTTAACTTAAACGCTATTACGACCTTAGTGACCCTAAATTGGGTCTAGGCTCCAAAGGAGTAATATATGTGGCCATCACAAGGATCACAAACCAGGTAAGCAAAAAAAGTTACATTCATTGAAAACAAAGAGCTTTACAACACTAGGATAGGGCAAGCGTGTAAGACATCAGGGTGGCCAAAGCCAAAACAACAAACAAAAACCCCAACCCTAACTGGAAAGAAAAGGAGCTAAGCTACAACAAAAATAAATTACAATTATAAGCTCCCTGACTAAACATAAACAGAGTAAAAAAGGGGGAATAAAATAAATGGCAGCACACCCTTACCAATCGCTTCCCTCTTTGGAACACAAGAAGGTGGTTTGCAACAAGATAGCCTACTGTGGTCTGTACTTTAAACACCAAGTAAATAAAGATATAGCACTAAGGAGATATGGCACAGACTACAGCCTACAACAAGATCAGCACAGGTGACGGATAGTAACAAGACTGACGAGGAGCTTCTCCCAGCCTTTTATGCTGGTGGCTGGCTGATGAGATGAGGCCCAGGTGTGCCTCCAAACAAGCCATTCCTCCAATCACCATGTAGCACTGAAAAACACTGACAGTGGATTACACACAAATCACAACAACACTAATAGTACAGCAGATAATAGGAACGATCTTTCACTTGGTGATACAAGCGTGAAATTTGGCATGGGTCACCTCTTTAACTTTGTTAACCGAACCAACCATTTTTCAAGATGGCCGCCAAATAAAAAAGGCCTTTTGTGGCGGTTCTGGACAACCATGGGTGCGGCCGACTCAAGACCGGGCACTGCACTCCCTGTGGGTATGTGGAACGTGTGTGTCGAATTTGAAGTCGGTGGAGCGAACGGTTCTCGAGTTACGTGGATTACAGATGTACACACGCACACAAAATTCGTGCAATATAGCAGATCATTGGAACGGTTGTTCGCTTGGTGATACAAGCGTGACATTTGTCATGATCCTTCCTTTGGGTCAACTCTTTAACTTTTTTAACCGAGCCATCCAAGAATCCAATATGGCGGTGCTATTTCAAGATGGCCGCCACATCTAAATGTTAGCCTATGTCTACATTTCTTACAAATTTTAGTACATTTTTCACCATTATAGATACATAGATAGATAGTTTAATTTTTTTATATATATTTTTTTATTCTTTATATTATCTTTTTATTTTTTTGTTATTATTTTTAGTTTTCATACTGAAAAATGGTAGCATGCTAATGCTAACTTAATGCTAACATGGTAGCATGCAAATGCTAACATAATAATGCTAACATGGTAATATGCTAGCATGCTAACATAGCATGCTAACATGCTAATGCTAACATGCTAGTGCTAACATGTTGACATGATAATGCCAACATGCTAATGCTAACATGCAACATGCTAGTACTGACATGCTGCTAATGCTAACATGCTAATGCTAACATGCAACAACATCAGCATGTTAGCATGTTAGTGCTAGCATGTTAGCATTAGCATGTTAGCATTAACAGCATGTTAGCACTAGCATGCTAGCAGGTTAGCATGTTAACATTAGCATGTTATCATTAGCATGTTAGCATTAGCAGCATGGCAGTACTAGCATGTTAGCATGTTGCATGTTAGCATTAGCATGTTAATAGAAAAAATAGAGTCTGCAACACTGGTATGAAAAACTCAGCTCCACTGGTTTATTTGATTCAACGTTTCGATCCCTTAGGATCTTCTTCAGGAATAGTGTGACAGGGAATGGGTGTGTACCTATATACAGGAAGGGGTACAACTGATTGGCTCTAACGATGGGTGGTGACTCATGCCACCTAAGCCCAAACCAATTAGCCATTTTCCAATGTCACAATAATAATAATAAACATGACAGGTTTAAATATACACAAATACAAAAATACAACAGGTACAGAATGTGTACACAATATGCAATATTTAAGCACAATAATACACATTGATTTCAGGATAGGACACAAAAAGATTGTCATGGATAACAAAAATCTAATTTGAAATTCCAGATGACTCATTTATTAATTGTTTGGTGTTGAAAATAAAAAAAGGATAAAGTCCCAAAGCTCCTAGTGAGGAAGCTGAGACCATTACTTTAATTATCACCAATTGTGTCCGATGCTGAGAACAAATGAGGATGAGGACTAGTAGTTCTTCAGGAGGGGCACTCCATCAGAGTACATCATCCGACAACCTACAGATAAGGAAGAGAACATGTGAGATACAAATAGTACAACAGGTGAGTGCCTAAACATAATAAAGTGTGGGGCATGCACACTGTACTACTGCAAGAGTTAAAATCATGTTAAAAACCTTCAAGTAAAAAGGGGGATAAATTCACCACAAATGTACTCAAAGGTATACTGGATTGAGAGACTCATAATAAATGTACAATTATAGGAATGGTCTGATGTCGAAAGACTCATTCAAGCCCTTATTAACAGTATTGAGGGTTGACATCCAAAAAGTTTCACGCTGAAGGAGTAGAACATCAATGTCTCCACCCCTAGGTGGCAGTTGGACCCTTTCAATACCAATATACCTCAAGGAGGAAATACAATGTTGGGCTTGGTGGAAATGTAGGGCTACAGGATTTTTGAAATTTTTGTTTCTTATGTCACTCCTATGTTCCGAAATTCTGGTTTTAAGGGGTCTTAGAGTTTTGCCTATGTAGGCAAGCCCACACACACACTTAAGCATATAGACCACATTATTTGTCGTACAGCTGATAATGCCCTTGACTTTAAAAGTCTTGCCTGTAGTAGGGTGATTAAATGTATGACATTTGGATGTGAAACCACATTGTGCACATCTGCCACACTTGTAATTGCCATCTGGAACATCAGACAAAAAATGTGTGGGTGTCTCCTGACGTAAATGTGACCTAACCAAGAGGTTCTTAAGATTAGGTGGTCTTTTGTAGACTATGCGAGGAGGGGCAGAAAAGGTTCTTCCTAGGGAGGGATCTGACCTCAAGATATGCCAGTGCTTTCTGATCGTTGCTTCGAAATGTCTACCTAATGGAGAATACTGTGTATAACAGTTAATTTGTTGGGCTTTATCAGTCTTCTCCTTTGTTTTAAGACAATCTAATTGGGTACATTCACTGAATTTGTCTATGGCAGGTTTGATCCATTCATCTGGGTACCCACGTTGTTCAAAACGATTTTGGAGGTCATTTGCATGTGTAGTGAATGATTGATCTGAGCTGCAGATCCTACGTACCCGTTTGAACTGACCCATAGGGATGCCCCTCTTCAATGGGGTCGGATGATAACTTTCACCATGCAACAGGGCATTTCGGTCTGTCGGTTTCCTATACAGATCCATGTTTAGTCTGTTGTTTTCTTTAATGACAAGAATGTCAAGAAAATTCATTCGGCAACGATCAGAGGCCATGGTGAACCTTAAAGAATGACTGCTGTCATTTAAAAAGTTGTGGAAGGCTGTCAACTCTGTAGAAGAACCAGTCCAGATAAGGAATATATCATCTATATAACGTTTCCACAACTGAATGTGTTGTAGAAACGGATTGTGACTGGAATCAAAAATAAACTCAGTTTCAAGGAGCCCAACGAAAAGGTTAGCGTAATTGGGTGCCATCTTACTACCCATAGCTGTACCACATTTTTGTAAGTAAAAGTCATTTTCAAACAAGAAAAAGTTTTTAGTAAGCACTATTTCAGTGAGATCTTTCAAACATTTAGTGCTGGGGATAACTTCAACCCTCTGATTGAGAAAGTGTTCAATTCCCTCTAGACCACCTTGGTGTGGGATGTTCGTATATAAACTTTCCACATCTAGTGTAACAAGAAAAGAGTCATTGTCAACTGATTCTATGGTTTGTAGGACCTGAATGAAATCACTTGAGTCCCTTAAGTAAGAGGGTAGTGCAAAAACATGTGGCTTAAGGAAATAATCAATAAATGAAGAAATCTTCTCTGTAAGAGAGCCTATCCCTGAAACAATAGGTCTGCCTGGAGGTACATCAGTAAAGTTTTTATGAATTTTGGGCAGGGTATATATCACTGGTGTAACAGGGCAGTCAACCTTCATATAGTTGAATTCATTCTTATTGAGATCTCCTGTTTCTAAATAGTGCTCAAGAATTCTGTGAATATAGTTCCTGAACTCTACAGTGGGGTTGCCATTCAATTTTTGGTAAAACACATCATTATTGAGCTGTCTATGTATTTCACCAACATATGCTACTCTGTCCAAGAGGACAATAGCACCCCCTTTGTCAGCAGACTGTACAACAACAGATTTATCATTTTTTAATTCTAACAAAGCATCACGTTGTGACTTGGCCATGTTATTAGTGACCTTATACTGTTGTTTCTTAGATAAGAGTTGTGACACTTCACTTTCAACCAGTCTGCAATATGTGTCTATGGATGAGTTCCTATGTTTAGGTGGAATAAATGTAGATCTTTTCTTAAACTGTTTCAAAGGCCCTATATTGGGCTCAGCAATATCATCAGGGTTAACTAATGGAGGCTGTGTATTCTCTGAGATAACCTCCTGTACCCTGTTACCGTTTACATTCGAAAAGAATTCCCTCAGTCTAAGATTGCGGAAGAATTTTTGAAAGTCTACTAAAGTGTCAAAATCATTACATTGGGTAGTAGGTACAAAAGACAAGCCCTTACTAAGAGCTGCTAAGCATGTGTCTGTAATGGACCTACTTGACAAGTTGATTACATTGCACTCCGTTTGTGGCTGCGAGTCCAATGAGGGTCTCTTTTACTTCTTCCCCTGGCCCCTCCTGCACCTCTTCCTCCTCGGAGGGGGGGGTGGGGGGGTCGTGTGTTGCCGTGTGGATGGTCGTCTAAAAAAGGGCCACTCTGGGACTGGGTGTAGTGACTGCTGGAGTCGGAGTCGAAATCAATGTGTATTATTGTGCTTAAATATTGCATATTGTGTACACATTCTGTACCTGTTGTATTTTTGTATTTGTGTATATTTAAACCTGTCATGTTTATTATTATTATTGTGACATTGGAAAATGGCTAATTGGTTTGGGCTTAGGTGGCATGAGTCACCACCCATCGTTAGAGCCAATCAGTTGTACCCCTTCCTGTATATAGGTACACACCCATTCCCTGTCACACTATTCCTGAAGAAGATCCTAAGGGATCGAAACGTTGAATCAAATAAACCAGTGGAGCTGAGTTTTTCATACCAGTGTTGCAGACTCTATTTTTTCTATTGTACTGCCTTTTGTCTAGCACCTGGGCTAGAGTGGAGGTGCATGCTCTATTTCCAGCATTAGCATGTTGGCATTATCATGTTAGCATGCTATGTTAGCATGCTAGCATATTACCATATTAACATTATTATGTTAGCATTAGCATGCTACCATGTTAGCATTAAGTTAGCATTAGCATGCTACCATTTTCAGTATGAAAACTAAAAATAATAACAACAAAAAATAATAATATAAAGAATAAAAAAAATCTATTAAAAAGAAAAAAAATATGTGGCGGCCATCTTGAAATAGCACCGCCATATTGGATTCTTGGATGGCTCGGTTAAAAAAGTTAAAGAGGTGACCCAGAGGCATGTTCATGCCAAATTTCACGCTTGTATCACCAAGCGAACAACCGTTCCAATGATCTGCTATATTGCACGAATTTTGTGTGCGTGTGTACATCTGTAATCCACGTAACCCGAGAACTGTTCGCCCCACCGACTTCAAATTCGATACACACGTTCCACACACCCACAGGAAGTGCAGTGCCCGGTCTTGTGTCGGCCGCACCCATGATATTGGCACAAAAAAGCACTTTCACCTAGAAACTCCATTCACACTTTCTATTATTCAGCAGCTTACTGTGGGCACACATGCTGGAACCTTTTACTTTGAAATGTTTTGTAGTTTCTGAGTTATTTAAGATGCATTTGTGATATATTAATAAAATGCTTTTTATATTTTAATATAAAATAAAACGAAAATGAATGGTTGGAACTAGGGGTGTAACGATACATTTTAACATATGATGATACATGGTTGACAATGCGATACATGGACGATATTCGTTCATTATGGCGATACGATACGATTCAATGATTTGAAATTGATACAGTAACTATTTAAAATACATTGACATTATTTTAAACTAAGTAATTAATCCCCTCTTTTTCTTTTATCTTCTAAAAATTGCTTAATACCATGCACAATAATGTAGTATTGATTATTTGCATAGCAAAACGATTCGATACCGATGATTTGCATTGCAAAACGATACGATACATTATCAATGATGCTGTTTTCATTTCGATATACTTCGATTCATTCAATTAAAATCGATTTTTTGATGCAGTTACTATATCGTTACACCCCTAGTTGGAACGGATTCAGCGCCCCAAAACAAAACCTATTTACACACCTCACAAGCTCATATTGGCCAATTTTAAAATGTCCTGCTGCCAGCGCGAACCTCCGGGTACCCCAGCTATGATTGGCTCCCACAAAGTTTCCCAAGGGGGTTGGCTTGGAACAACACATTTTTCTGTGATAGTAGACACCTTTATGAACACATCTGTGTCTTATTGAGTGTGAAGAAGAATCAAATGCTGCTTTCACTGGCTGACCAGGCATCAGATTACTGCAGCACAATAGGCATCTCTGTCTGTTAAAGATGGAGTGCCGTGATTTTTCTTCCTCCTATAAACATGATGATCAGGTACTATGATTCTTTTCAAAGAAAGTGTACATAAAGTGTTAAAATGTTTTTATGTGGCCACACCCAGTAGTGGGGTTCCGTCACCATGTTAAATTTAGTTTTCATTTAAAACGTAAAATGTAAAAGTTTCACTTTCACTAATAATTTGAAGGCGAGGCCTCTAAGGGGCGTAGGCAGCTGCCAACCCCCCATCAGC
This sequence comes from Protomyctophum parallelum, assembly GCF_964188405.1. NCBI lineage: Eukaryota > Metazoa > Chordata > Actinopteri > Myctophiformes > Myctophidae > Protomyctophum > Protomyctophum parallelum. The sequence continues at coordinate 33,750,627 of NC_139700.1, read as the reverse complement.
CCTACCAAAATATGTTAACTGTTGTAACTTTTGATTGAATTATTCAATCTGAACACATGAGTTATGTATGGCTTCATAATCAGGAGTAGCATTTGGTACTTAGACCATATTACACATTGAAAGTCTGAAAATCACTTAAACATTTACAATCTGTTCTTTATCCTTAGCGCTTATAGTTAGTTAATTAAATACCAATGAGTCCATTTGGTTACATTTGTGTACTTTTCGGAGCTACTGTACATTAAAACTGACGGTGCACGTCAACCGTTCATTTTTTTATCCCACAATTTTGTAACCAATTTTTCACCCCCGTGTCAATTATCTAATGTGATCCTGGGCTCTACACACCCTCCGCCAACCTAGTCCCCATATATGGGGGACATGGGGAGAGCAACGGACTTGAACTCATTCTTCCTTCATGCATGAGTGTCCAAGTTGCTCCTTTCCACCTGACAGGGGGGAGTTTCCCTGGTTGGACGTAGCGCGTGGAAGGAACACGTTATTCCAACCAGTTCCTTTCCCCTCCATCAGGCACGCCGGCTGACCAGGGGGAGGCAGTTTAGAGACCAGGATTACTGCATGTTTTTTGTGAGGGTACGTACCCTAGGGGACACAGGGGGAACATGCAAACTCCACACAGAAGACCCTTTCACCAACCCCGCCTCGGGTATGGGCACTGACGACGCAGAGGAGGAAACACGCCGCGAGCACCCACAGCGCCCCGAGCGGGAATCCAACCCAGGACCTTTTAGCTGTGAGGCGACTACCACTGTGCCTCCGTGCCACTCTAATGGTTCTAGGAATAGATGGAAACCACGACAGCCCCACTGCCTCAGAATCCCTCCATTCAAACATCCTGCAACGGGAGCAGAACTGCGATGCAATCCTCAACTGGGTTCGGGCTTGCGTTGAAGTCGGTCAATACCGTAGTGTTGCTTTTGACAGGACAGCTAGGTGTACTATTTGCAGTGGGACTGGGACAGCATCGCTGTCATCAATTACTTTTTGTATCGCAGGTCGCATTCACCCAAAGAGGGGGGTGAGATAAGTGAGTAGCTCCTAGTGTATTTCTATCTCGTAGTGTCTCTCTATTGACAGCAAGATTGGAACCTCCACTTGCCCATGTCTTGTGGGCTGACAGAACACAGTGCAGAAGTCCATGCATTTCGCCCCAGCGGCTTGAATTACAGACCCTGGTGGGCCTCATGTTCAAGGTGTTTGACCCCTCCCACATCAAAGATTCAGGTCAAATGGACCGGACTATGTACTCTATTGGCCAGGTTGCCCATGGGCTACAGGGTGCAGCTGTTGCGGGCTATAAGGTGGTCATCCACCAGGTCTGCCTGGTATACCTTACCACCCCCGTCTGAAAGCAGAGAGCTCCTCCACACCGGACATCAATACCCAGGCTCCCCCTCCTCCTGGAAAGATAAGGAGGTATCGGTCTCAGCACCTCTGGGACTATTAGTACTGGGATGGAAACAACCCTCAGGCACGCTGGGCAATACCTGCTACTGAAAGTGTCTAACCGGAAGTAACAATGGTAACACCCAAGGAAGTGATGCAGATCTGTTTACATTGCCTGTGCATGAAACCTGACTAACCCCCCTCATCTTATGTAATGTCAGTGCCGCTATTCCAAAGCCCCCTCATGTACATTTTTTAACTATTTTCAGCTATGGCATAATATGTTTTTTGGTACGTAGATCTTGTTGAGCTGGTCATTTTGAAAGTCAAAAAAGTGTGAGTAGAGTAGAATCCAATTTTGTAAGATTTTATTTCTATGTTGTTTATAGTGGCATCATTGGGATAATATTAATTCTCACTTTCATATAATTAAGCAATAATCAGGCATACATTTCAATTTAATATTAAAATTGTACAATGGTTGAGGTAGTAATAAAAACACAAACTGAGGTTAAGATCCCTCTTATAGACCTTATTTATATATTTTTATATATTTATTAATATATTATATTTATTTAAGTAAAATAAATGAAACATTAGGTCAATCAGTGTGTGAACAACCAGGGCCGGATTTACCACTGGGCTAGGGTGGGCTGCAGCCAAGGAGCCCCCAACTTTAATGATGAAATTGTAAAGTATTGCAATCCAATTCAAGAGATTTGCGTTTAGGCCCCCTACACTACACACTGCACAATATTTGCTCCGATTATGCTGCCGGGGAGCTTTTTTGGCGCTCGCTGACAAAACCCTTAATCGGAAACAAGATTGGGCTTTGATCGCCAAGGTTTTGCTCGCTGCGTGTGAAAGGCTACTGGTAGCCTTGATTAGCCTAATTGGTCTATTGCTGTTAAATAGGTATAAAACCAACACATCTCACTTGAATAATGTTGATAAAACCGTGTTGGATTCTATGCTGCTATATGTAACCGGGTCTGGATCGCATCTCGGTACCCTGCAGTGTGTGATCCCTAGTCGGCGATAGGGCATCCACTTCTAGTCACTTTTACTAGTTGACTAGTTGACTAGTTGCCTACTACTACTAGTCAGTCGACTAGTTTTTTAACTACCTATTACTTCATTATTTTTGGAAATAAATATTTGTACATTTAAAAAATGTGTACATTGGTGACTATAACTATAATCTAACTGATCTTGAGGCCTAGAAAATCGGAGGGGAAAAAAGAAACTAGTCAACTAGTACCAACAAGGTCGACTAGTGGATTTACTAGTCGACTAGTCGCTTAATGCCCTAGTCGGCGATCAATCGTTTAGTGTGATCTGATGACTCCCCGACAACTATAAAAGTCCTAGTGTGTAGGGGCTTTTAGTTTATATTTAGTTTTATTAGGGTGATTTTGCTGCTTCCGGCTAAAACGACTGCCAGACGCGTGGCCATAAGGGACCGGGTGGGGGTTCCAAAATTACTCTAGCCCAGAGGCCTCAACTCCTATAAATCTGGCACCGCATGATAACAACATTGCATATTTGACAATAGTCACTTTAGTCAGTAAAACAGTTGAACCTTAATGAAAAACCTGAAGTCTTGTTAAGCAACATTTTTGGCCATGAATATTATTTTCCCAGAAATATGCCTTTAGTTGCACTCATGGCGATGACGTTTCCGTGGCGATGCTGGGGACTCCAGGGAAAAGGCAGTGGGTGAGATAGGACGAGACTCAGGAATATACTCTGTCTCATACTTATCAATGTAAGGTTTGGCAACCTGCCACACCTGAAATGGATAGAAATATTAACACATTAGCAACAAACTCTACTTTCTTTTATGTATGTTTGGTTACACTGTAAAAGCATTTTTCCCCCCTGCAATTCATTTGCATTCATTAACTTCAGGATTCCAGCTTTAGTCCTGGGAGTGTAAAATTGACCTGTTTTACACCCATGCCCATACTGTATATGGAGATCCCTGATGTCATCAATATTAAGCTCATATACTGTATGGGAATATGGGCATTCCCAGACCAACGTGATCTAGTATGAGAGTGAAAACACTAGCGTTGACTCCCATTGTAACAATCGAATGCAGAAGTACTCATTCTATCTCAATGGGATAGTTCCAATGTTCGGAACTATAGCCCATAGCACCCCACTTTGCGTGTCGCGACTCTCTTCTTCTACAGCTCTGTCCCAGACAATGCCCATATATGGAAATCCCTGATGTCATCAACATTAAGCCCATATATGGAAATCCCTGATGTCATCAATATTAAGCCCATATATGGGAATGTCCATATATGGCCGTATTGTGACAGTCTCATGATAACCAGTGTGGTTGCTGCGACGTGAGTCACACTTGCAAATGAACCAAGTTGGTACAAGACATGGATCTCCATATGTGGAGCTGACTATCATCACCTGAATCTCCATATGAAGATCACGACACTGACCTCGTCAAACCCTGGATAGCCATACATGGTTTGACATACTAGATCTGCATATATGGAGCTGGTCAGCAACTACATCTGACCACACTGACACCAGAATAGTTTAACTCCTGCTTCTCAACTGTGCCATATTAAGAAGCTCTGTTGTTTTCAGCTTCTCGCCCTCAGGGCGTCTTACTGTATAATAATATTACAGATTTATTTTGTGCAATAAAGCATCTGTTGCATTGTAGCCCAGTGTGCAAGCGATTATTTATTATTCTCTTATATAACTGGAACATTTGCAGTGGTTGGAGGAGAGTCTCCCAACCATTGAGAAATACAGACCCTGAAGGACACCTACTGGTTAAAAAGTGAAGAAGCAACAGATCTACCATTTAATTTGAGAATTTGACTCTGTATAGCATTGTGTCCTCAGAGACGGAGCCTACAGCTAGATAATCGGGGTAATTTTGGGTTGGGACCTTAAACCTCTCGACTTGGGCTCAGATGATCTGTTCTGTCCGAATACTTTCCAAACAGCCATGCCTATCCAGAGCCAGGTCACAGGGGCAACAGTTACAGCAGAGACTAGAGAGCTCCGGACTTCCGGGGGTCCCGAGGCATTCCAAGCTTGTACAGTAGATTGGCTATTTTTGGTAAAGACATTTGGTGCAGAGGGAAACACTAGTGGACCTAGTATAGAATCCCTGGTCAACTAAGTTATAGGGTTTAAGTGGTTAACACTTGCCTTCTGGTCAAGGAGGAGACGATGAACTGCCTCAATGTCGGGGGACATGAATCTGTCCTTAAGCCAGGGCCTGTGAACCCACGTTAGATCATTGACAAGAGAGGGAGCAGAGAAAGAACAGTGGATAAATATTAACCATGCTGCACATGGTCATTTCAGAGAACAGAAACGTGTGTACCTTGGCCGCATATATTTAACTTACTTGACCACGCTGCGCACAAGGTCATAGACCTTCTCCAACGGAGTGGTGGTACGCAGGGGGCGTAGGAACTCGATGCCCTGGCACGCCGCTAGCAGTTCTATAGCCAGAACTGATTAGAGAAAATTGATCAGTTGAATTTCTGATTAATGCATTTATAAGCCATGAAATAGACCTTTTCCCCCGGCAGTCATATTGACATAAATAGTTGTGTGTGTTACATCCTGTAGGTGTTACTAATTAAGGCTCTGTTCCATTTAGTGTAGCAGAGCCAACATGCACAATACATGTACCCTGATACTGTTTGAGCAGAATCGAATCGCCCGTCATCGCCCGAAAAGATGAATTATTTTTATCTTTTCGGGCGACGTTGTTCCGCCAACTTCGCTGCTATCGCCGGTAGTCGCCGGGTCCCATAGACAAATAATGCACTTCCGGAAAATTTGTCTGGCTGTCGCCCACTGTAAAAACTTACTGTTAGAGAGTCATTGGTATTACCTAACATTACACAAATGTCAATATGGCTGCTATGAAAAAAGCCTATCCTACGTGTTAATATTTACAGTAACTCTGAAAGTGTAAAGATGTCCCAGTAACTGCCAGGTCCATATTTGAGGGCCGCTAGCCCCTCCTATACACAGGTTCAATGTTTGTTTTGTAAACACCATTGACAATGAAGGGAACATTTACGTCATAATGTGTCAGTTACGTCATATTGTCTCTTTATTGTTAATAGCGTTTAATGTTTGTGTTTGCACCATTTGTTTTACATCACCATTACATCACCTAATCAACATGGGTTAGACTCTGTGGTGATTTTTACACTTAAATTAACTGTTTGCTGTGTAGTTAATGTCTAAAGTCAAATGTCAATTCCCATTGATTACACAGGATCCAACCCATTATAGGGTGAAGAACTGGACGTTACGCTCTGTCACAAGACTTATCCTGAAAGCTGACAGCTACATTATTGTGTTTACACTGATGACTCAACACTGTGATATCCACCACATTACACGCTGTCTGTTGTTTGTTTAGGAAGAAAGGACGACTTCACCGAGGGTCAACGTAATGTTAACATTACATTGAACCTCAGTGAAGTCGTGTGGAATAGTCGAATAGGGACATGCCATCCCTATTTTGGGCATGTCATTATAGGCAGAAATCCTCAGAAATAGCCTTTATGTTTAATTTATACTGCTTTAGGATTACAATATAAATCAGATTTGAGAGGATATTAAACCATTTAGGCCTGAAAAAAACGATTAAGTGCCGCATTTTCACGATTTTTCTAAAATAGCAGACCTGCAAGCTCGTAGCGCACCACTCGGTGAATCAGTTATTAATCAGCTACTTGTGGTTTCAGCTTTGTGAGCTTGTGAGAACACAAATCTCTTCTCACAGAGGTTTAACTGTGTGTGTGTGTGTGTGTGTGTGTGTGTGTGTGTGTGTGTGTGTGTGTGTGTGTGTGTGTGTGTGTGCGTGCGTGCGTGCGTGCGTGCGTGCGTTCGTGCGTGTTACTTTGCTCCACATGTTCCACCACCCTCAAGGCCTTTCGGGCAGCCCAGCCTCCCATGGACACATGATCCTCTGTGGCAGCGCTGGTGGACAGGGAGTCCACTGAGGACGGGTGGCACAGAACCTTGTTCTCTGACACTAGACACAGGAGGAAACAGGTCATAGTTACTGAATGTAATGCACAGGGCTGTCAACATTGGAGTGTCAGAATTTAAAGTAAAATGACTTTTTTTATTAGTCAATATTGCAAAATAAATTGCAATATTTGTTTTGTAATCATTAGCCTACTAGTTGTCTAAGGTGGACTGAGAGGCTAACATGTTGGCTAAACCTTAGTAGTGCAGTCACAGATTTGAACAATTAACTGTGTAATACAGTGCATGTAGTCACTGTCGGGTGGAAACCACGTGCTGTATGTCCAAAACCATATTACTTTTCAGGAAATTGACAAATAGCCACATGGTGTTCCAATGGATCCAGTGTTGTTCTTATTTGAAGCTCTTGTTAATATTTTAACATTGGCTAAATATTTATAAAACCCAAAGACAGACTTAACCACTTTCAACCTGGCCTCTCAATTTGACATCCCCATTTTCAATTATCTTTCAAAACAGCAAATATAGCCAATGACGACACCTTGTGACTCGTGAGCATCACATTGCATCTCATTCATTAAATATGTTGATACAAGGTTTCTGCCCAGCAACGGTATTTAAAGTGATATATTCAGTCCATATGTATTGTATTGTGTATCGCCCTCCTTCTGAATTCCAGTTTAGTATTGTGTTGCCGACTTGCCTTACTGTATACTGTACTAAATCTGATTAGTCCATGGGTCAATAAATCGGTGCCATCTGGGTGGGCAAATTCTAGTCGTGATCTTTTAATTTCCTATGTCGTGTGAACTCAATACTGCAGCAATCTGGCAGTCAGGTTAGCGCTCGTCAGCCGACGAAAACTAGAATTCTCAACAGTCCCGAAATTAACACCCGGCCCTACCTGGGCCCTCATCAAACCCTGTACACTCAAGACACTGCCCCCGCTGCCACCCTTAGATCTCCATATATGGTTGTTGACTCTCGTCTTTTCTTTTTGAATCTTATGATCTCTCCTTCAACATAGTACATTTCAGATCTTGTGCTACATAATGAACAATCCCACTAGCTTTCTCAGCTCATAAAATTGCCTTGACGTCACTACTACTTTTCCAAAATCATAAGAATTGTGTTTTTCATCTGATTGCTCCATTGTCCAAGACCAATTATGATTTCCTCCACAATAGGCTTTTCAGCGTCTTTTAGGACATTAGTCACCTGTGGTGTTGATTGCTCCACTGCTCGCAAAGCGCTTCCGGACATTTTTGAGTGCCCTTGAGTGGGCAATTTTACACGGAAGTCTAACACTGGATTTTGAATGATGTATGATTTTTACAGTGTGGTACCAAAGGGCCAGCTGTCTAGAACTCTGAGAGAGTGTGTGTGCGTGCGTGCGACGTGTGTGCGTGCGTGAGTGTGTGCGCAAAGTAATGGCGGAGCAAATAATAAGGTCTTAAATTGAGGCAATTGGATGAAAAACACAGTAAATGAAGTACGGTAACCTTGGGTGCATGCATGTTACAACATCCAGTTGCCTTCTCTAGAAGCATGAATCAATGACAGTGTTCTTTTGAACTCGTCATACTATTTCACACTATTTCTGCTACCTTGACGTATAATGCCCGGTCAAACACGCAGATGATTGTCTTTCTTTTTTCAAAACAACAAAATGTGTAATCAAATTCAAAAACATTGTTTTCATTACCTTTTGAATTTCCCTAGGTAATATGATATTGGCAGTATGTGTTCTTTTTGTAAATAATAATAATAATAATAATAATAAACTTTATTTATATAGCACCTTTCATACATAAATGTAGCTCAAAGTGCTTTACAGAGCAGAAACTATAATAAAAACAAAAGCAAAACAAAACAGCATTAAAACAGGCATGCAGTTAAAACAATAGGACAATAACACAGTGTCAAATCAGGAGAAGGCAGTGGTACAAAGATAAGAACAGATAAAATAAGGCAACGACATTAAAAAACAAGCAGTAATACAATACAGTGAGGACGTGAATAACAAAAAATAAAAGATCACTTATAAGCAATGTTGTGGTCTTGAGCTGAGCTTTAAAAATGTCTACAGAGGCTGCCTGACGAAGGTACAGTGGGAGCTTGTTCCATGCCGACGGCCCGTAGAAGCAAAAAGCTGCTTCCCCGTATTTTTTAGTTGCCATTTTTTTAGGCAAAGCGAGCAGGCCAGCAGTGGAAGAACTTAGGGGCCGGTTTGGGACATATTTAGGCATGGTCATGTAGGTAGGAAGGTGCGAGACCATTGAAAGCTTTATAGACAAGTAAAATAATTTTAAAATCAATCCTAAAAACAACAGGAAGCCAGTGCAGTGATGCCAAAACTGGAGTAATATGTTCTCTCATCTTAGTTCTAGTTAAAACTCTAGCTGCTGCATTTTGGACAAGTTGAAGTCTGTCAGTTGTTTTCTTAGGCAGTCCTGAAAAGAGCGCATTGCAGTAGTCAAGCAGAGAAAAAACAAAGGCGTGGATTAGCGTTTTTGCATCGTCCAAGGACAAATAGGCTCTGATTCGTGCAATATTTCTAAGGTGAAAAAAGGAAATCTTGGTAACATGATTAATGTGTGAATTAAAATTCAATTCAGAATCAATAATAACCCCCAGGTTCTTTACTGTACTGTTACTTTCTACAGTCAGGTTGCCAAGCCTGCTTATTATTGATTCTTTCTGCTCGCTAGAACCGATTATGAGAACTTCTGTCTTATCCTCATTTAGCTTGAGAAAGTTCTCACTCATCCAGCATTTGATGCTAGACAGACAGGTCAGCAGTGGGTCTAAGGCACAGGGATCATCTGGGGCCACAGAAAGATATAGTTGGGTATCATCAGCATAGAAATGAAAATTGACTCCGTGATTGGTAATGAGTTCGCCCAATGGCAGTATGTACAAGGAGATAAATCTAGAAGTAAGAGAACGGATACATGTTTCTTGTCAGCAGACACCCTAAGATCATTCATTACTTTTACAAGTGCTGTTTCTGTGCTGTGACCTTTCCTAAAGCTAGATTGGAATTTGTTGTGCACATTATTGTTCTGTAGAAATACATCCAATTGATGGGAGATGCATTTTTCTAAAACCTTGCCCAGAAAGGGTAGATTTGAAATGGGTCGATAGTTACCCAAAACAGAGGGATCAAGATTATGGTCACATTCATACCAGAGAGCTTTGCTGCGATTAAAACGAATCCTGCTGCGCATTGTCAGAAAGTGCGCTTCGTTTGGCAGGTGTGAAGGCTCATTCGAATCCTAATGCGCAGCAAATAACCGCATTTTACTCCGCCCAAAAACGTGGGTTTCGCTTCGCTTCGAATCGCACTTGACTACGATTCGGTGCAGGTGTGAATGCAATCCGCAGTAAATAAAGGAAATGAAGCAAACATAATGTGGCGGGTGAGGAGCTGAACACAGTTGGAGACGGAGAAGGCATATTTTACGCAGCGCAAAGATGTCCCGTTACTGTGGATAGACGTGGTCGAATAAGGAGACTGAAGCCCTGATCGAAATGAGGACATTAATCAATTGCTTAAGAAAACACATAAAAACACTGCAGTGTATTATAGCCTACATAATATTCAGTCTGTCTGTGCGTGCCGTAAACATGGAGTGCTGTCACTGTGTGGGGACTGGGGAGTTATATCAGTGCGCTCATGCAGCGCTGTTCCTCCATGCCCAAAAGAACAGTGTGTGGCGGCTGCGTGCGTAGAGAGAGAGAGAGAGGGGGGGGGGGGGTCCCAGGCGGCACGACACATGCACGTTATGAGTGTAATTTTATCACCATAGATTTCACTGTGTAGGACTGTAGGCTATAGTTTATGAATGGAACACATTGATAAAGGTCCCCCCTGCTGCGTTTCCAATTGCTGCGAATGACAGTGTGAAGGCAAACCGCAGCCAATTAAATACGCAAGAATCCAATTTCCCCAACCCATACGGATCTGAGTCTACCGAAGTATTAGGTGAGAATCTGACCTAAGTTTCTTGAGTAGGGGCCTAACTACGGCAGTCTTCAGTGAGTCTGGGAAGACGCCTGATTGTAGAGAGCTGTTTACAATTTTTAGGATATATCCAATCACACTGTCTAAGACCTCTTTGAGAAAGGTGGTGGGAATTGTATCCAATGAACAGGAGGATGATGTCATCTGTGATATAGTTTTGCGGAGTTCGTCTTCATCAATTGCGCAGAACGATAATAGGCTCCCCCTGGGGAGATCTACCCTGGGACCATTAGCTTCTGTTTGAAGGTTTGCGCTAGCAGCAGCATCATTCATAATATCAGCTCTAATGTTAAAAATGTTGTTATCAAAAAAGCATGCAAACTCATTACACTTAGCTTTAGAGGCCGGGAATGACTGCTTGTAGGACTGGGGGGGGTTTAAAAGTCGTTCAATGGTAGAGAATAGGACTCTGGCATTCTTCTTGTTCTCGTTAATAATGCCAGAGAAATATGCCTGCCTTGCTAGACGCAAGGCTTTGTTATAGGCGACTGTTGACTTTTTAAGAATCTCTAGGTGGATGGTGAGTTTATTTTTTCTCCAAGCTCGCTCAGTTCTACGACATTCTTGCTTCAGTGACCGTGTATGCTCATTTAACCAGGGTGTCACTCTGGTGTTATGTTTCTTTTTTGTTTTTAAAGGAGCCACTATATCAAGAGCTGACTCTAGTTTAAGATTAAAAATTTGAACCATATAATTTACTGGGGGAGTATCGGGCAGGGGAGGGGGGCCCAGATGAAGAGAGATGAAGAGCTAAAAAAACGCTTTGTTATGGTATATTCAGTAATTTTTTCTCTAGATCAGAGACAGTCATATTAAAACACAGTAAATAGTGGTCCGATAGCTCAGGCCTTTCAATAGTCCTTTCCACAGTGATGTTCAGCCCTCTAGAAATCACCAGGTCCAGAGTGTGCCCATGTTTATGTGTAGGCCCAACAACATGTTGGATAAACTCAAAGGAGTGCAATAACTCTAAGAAACCCATAGCCACAGCATCTGTAGCATCATCCAGGTGCAGATTAAGATCACCTGTGATAAGTGTTCTGTCATAGTTAGTGGAGAAGATAGATAAAAGTTCTGATATTTCTGTTAGAAATATTGCTTTACTGCATTTTGGCGGGCGATAAATGCTAATCATTGGCATAGAGGATTGACCATGTAATATAGTGGCCTGGTATTCAAAGGATGTAAAGCTGCCAAGGGTCAGAGCCTTGAATTTTAATGTGTCTGAAATAATTATTGCCAGTCCACCTCCTTTCTTAGCCTCGCGAACAGAGTGAATGAAGCTGTAGTTTGCGGGACAGGCTGGCGCTAGGAGAACAGCTCCATCCGAGCCAAGCCATGTCTCTGTTAAAAAGATGATATCTAGCTTCTCTTTACAGATTATATCATTTACAGAGGAGGACTTATTTGTTAGTGACCTGATGTTAAACAAGGCAAGGTTAAGCTTGTTATCACATTTTTGGGGGCTGTGATGCCTGTGAGGTACAGTAACCAGACAGCATTCTCTCTGCAGACCACTCCTTGTGTTGGATATTCTATTTGAAATAACAGTAGAAATGTTAGAAGAAGGTCCGTGCCCAGTGGGAGACGGGCTAGGAAAACAAAACTGAGTGGAACTAATATGCTGGGGGTGGGGGGCAGGACCAGGGGGATGTCAATAACTGGCGGACGAGGTATCTGTCGGAGGCGCAACGTGATGTAGAATGTGATGATCTATGTTGGCCGCTAGTGCTTGGCAGCCCCATCTATTTGGATGGAGCCCGTCACGACTAAAAAAGGAGGAGCGCTGCCAAAACAAATTAAAATTATCAATGAAATTCAAATCGTGAATGTGACACAGGCGCTTAAGCCATGTGTTAAAGCTGTCTATCCTGCTGAAGCGCTGTGGCGAAAAGTAGGAATTGGTCCGGAAAGGAAGAAAGGCAGATTAGTAGCTTGTAGAAAGTCAATGAGGCGCAAGTAATCCAGTTTTACGAGTTCGGATTCACGCCACGACGTGTCATTTGTCCCAATGTGGACTAGGACCTGTGAGATGGACTGTGGAAGTGAATTAAAGAGAGTGGGTAATTTTTCCAAAAGGACTGGAATGGTGGCGCCTGGGAAACTATGTGTAATTGAATATGGAAGACTGACATGCTTTAAAATGGAATCAGAGACAATCAACAATTTCGGGGATATTGGAAGCTGGCGAGGAGATGGACGACTAAAATTAACTTTATTGTTGGCTGCGGCGGGGCAGACCATATCGGCAATCGTGGCTGACGAGCTAGTTGACGGGGCGCTTGGAGGGACAGGTGGCTGACGGTGACCCATGGAGGGTTGTGGAGGTGGTTGGGTGGTGGCTGATGTAGTGGCACCGTTCGCAGGTGGTTCAGGCCGAGTGTGACCCACGGACTTGTGCTGGACAGCCGCTTTCAGCAGGCGCTGGCGGTCATTTTTTGGACCGGAGGCACTGGCACCCAGTCTGGAATTCCGCGAGGGCGCGGGAGGCAGCGATGAGCCATCAGACGGCCCTGAGGACGGACGGGGGGTGATGTGGGCAGATAGTGGGGGGAACTCACTTTCATCTAGGGGGGAGACCTTGTTTTGGGTGATAAGCGGGGGAACCTGCGATAAGTGGGGGGAGGGGCCTCCATGTTTTCGCCGAGTGGCAATTTTCCATGGACCTGGAGTGGAGCTAATCAAGGTCGGTTTCGAGACCCTTGGTGGATCGGTGCAGGGGACGGTATCGTCAAGCAGGGACGGTGGACTGGTACGTCTGTGATGAATATGCTAATAGGGTAAATAAAAAACTGTCCAATAAATATTAAAAGCTACTCCTAATATTAAACGCTATATTAATTTACTTGTATTCAGCCTATAAGCATTTTACTATTAGGCCTATGCCAACTCAAATGGTACCAATAACTGGTCTGGCCCATGGACTAGATGTCGTGTTGTGTTTTTTAAATGTTCTGTTGCAATATTACAATTTATTTTCCCCGTACTGTGTATCAGTGGTTCTCAAACTGTGGGTCAGTGATTTTGGGGGGTCCCCAGATGATTTGCTTAATGTGCAACATTGTTTTCTCAATCAACAGTGATCATACCAACATACAGTACAGTATAAGTGTATACATTTTATCTGCTCATTTCTAGCTGAGAATCAAATGACTTTTAAGACCCTTTTGATACCTCGGGAAAAATAAAGAAAGAGACCATTACTGTGTCAAAAGTCATTAACAAACTATATTTTAACTCATTCAGGACGGGGGTGGGGGACTCCTTTTTGGGTTCTTGTTGCTACAGTATGTACAGTATTAGCAACATAACATTTCAGTCCTAAATGCGATAAAATGGTTAAACATTGTGGATAAATTGTCAAATATTACCGTGAAATACCTTAACTACATGCTGCGAGCATGTAGATCTAGTTTCACAATATTTAAACAAAATGTAATGCTCATTCAATCCCAAGTGCTTGTCAGGGTGGGGGAGTCCCCAGTGGAAGGTTTGGGAACTACTGCTCAGCCGTACATGAGTGAAGTGATTTATTTTTTCATAATTATAGATCTTTAACTCTTGAGAATGTTTCATTTTTCAGTTAAATTATTGTTATTATTATTATTATTATGAATGAGATTAGATAACTTTTGGAACGTATCCGTTGACTTAACAAGATGCTGGCGATGTTATTTGCATTTAACATATGAGCTGACTGCCGCGAATCCCGGAAGATGGCAGACAGACAGACAGACATACAGAAACCTGGACAAGTGGCGTGGTGCTAAAATTGCCTTCCTGCTTGATCCCGCCTTGTTATAATATCCAATTATATCTGCTTTTTTTGTGAAAGTGAAATTTCACTTGTTGCCACAAACAACCTACAAATAAAGACAAAGAGGAGTCTATGTTTATTGAAACACGAGGGCTGTATTGCATACAGTACATACCCAGGGCAGCGGCGGTGCAGTGGGCGATCATGAAGCCAGAGTTGAGTCCACCCTCGCTGACCAGGAACGCAGGCAGCTCACTCAGAGAGGGGTTGCACAACCTCTCAATCCTCCGCTCGCTGATGGAGCCCAGCTCGTGGACTCCAATGGCCAAGAAGTCCAGAGCCTAAGAATGGACGTGGTTAAATATGTGATTGAGAATTGAGGGAACATATATTTTTCATATCATATCACACATACATACATACATACACATACATACATACATACGGGTCTTTTTACAAAAAAGCCCCCCTTTTAAATACATACACACGTATACATACATACATACGTTTCAGAAGTTTTAGCAGTTTTTAAGGACCCACTTTTAGGCCAGTGCACCAGAGCAAGCTCTTGCCTTTTTTTAAACCCTACCCATTTTAACCAAATACATACATACATACATACATACATACATACATACATACAATACTAACCTTAGCTGGGTATTCACCGTGGAAATTGCCTCCTGAGATGGTCTCTCCTCTGTCTGCAAACACCATCTTATGCAGCCGTTAAAAATATAATTGCTACTTATGGATATGGATGGCCTAGAGAGGTACTGTAACTTTAGACTGTGGCAATCTGGGAACCCATTGGCAAAACAAAGGAAAAACAGCCCGTCTCGAGAGACTAAGACTGCAATCCTATGATAGTGATAACACTATTCATTCTACTCTTGGGATTAAAATAGCATTACATTGAAATGTTTTTGAATGTCACAAAGGGATACAGGATTGTCCGTGGCACTGTTGATCTCTGTGTTGATGATTTTTTTGACAAAATGTATCGTATCGTTGGCAATACCATGAACCTGTATAGAGACAAAATATAAAGAAAATGCACATTTTACAATCAGGCTTTTGAAAAAGCAATTTTATTTCAGTAACTAAGTAATTAAACTCTGTAAAGAAAACGAAAGACGTTTTATGACATGTTGTTGCATATGACAGCGGTTGGACTATATTCAAGTAATATTGAGTCCTATATATGGATTAAAGCTGCGATCCGTAACTTATTTGAATGGATACATTGTTATTTGATCCAATCTGTAGCGGTTGGAGGTCTCCCTAGTCCCTACGCTTCCAAACCTGGGATTGAGTAGGACACCTACTGGTTGATAAGTAGTACTGCACGAAGCACATAAATGTACTAATAATCCCCATAGTAAATCATGGTAAATGGTAGTGCATTAATATAACGCTTTTATCCAAAGCTCTTTACATAGATTGTGCATGGCCATTGGCCAAGTATGGATGCTGTGGAGTCATAGGCGGAGCTTGAACTTGACGCCAGGGGGTGCGACTGCTTGGCCAACGACACCCGCGCGCACGCTTTGTGTGCGGCTGTGCGCGCGCGATTTTTTTGACCTTTATTTTATTATTTTAGCGTTTTTACAATGCCCTAACCCCTAAAAATGAGTTATTTAGGTAGTACAGCAGCTCACACACATACACACATGCACTACAGCCATATAGCGAGTCATCATATCATGATAAGAGATGATTACAAACTACAGTCAGAAGTTAAGTTTAAAAAAAAAAGAAGTGCACCCCCTGAACCCCCTCAAGCTCCGCCCATGTGTGGAGTCGTATAATTATATATAAAAAAGGTTGAGTGCTGCCGGTCATATCAATTAAGTCACTTAACTAATTTATAATCTGTAGTACAATGAGTTGCTTGTCGACAAGAAGCTAACATTATGTAGCATCCCGAATCATGATGTTCTTGTCGGCAAGCGACACCATCGTGTGATGGAGTATGAATTTACCTGAGGACAGCAGCGCATGGTGTAGGCATCCTGGACTCTATCACAGAATCGGTGGCTCTCTGAGAAAAGGAATCACACACAGACCTAGATGAAACATTATGTACACAGTCAAATCCTCAGTTTTTATTTAACCCATTTAGACCTGGGGAACCTATACATTTTTCTGAAAACCCTATTAATAAAAAAATAAAACATTGTGTTGCTATATGACACACAGAGTTATCTCCAGGCAAATGTAATTAACGCTTAAGGATTTTGCAGTGAACTTCATGCCAGAGGGTGTGTTGCTTGCATACATGTCCATGCATTTTATTTATAATAATTCATTATATGAAGTTCCATCTCTCCTCTGCCATGAATCCCGCTTCATCTGACCTGCTATCTCCGAGGAGTGATGATCTGAGTCCAGCAGGGCTCGGAAGCGTTGGGCCACCTCTATCTGCCCTGGGTGGGGCCGCAGTGCATGGATGTCTTTCCAGAGAATAGAACACAATGGAGGATGGGACACACATCCCTGAGTCATGACAATCCTACATTCTCAAGAATGTATTTGCCAATGAATCATCCGGTGCAGCATTTGAGATTTAACCACATGAACCCTAGCGTCCCTATATTTTAGGGCAAACATTTTGCAAGCTCCATCTACAATTTACAATTTAGGCATTTAGCAGATGCTCTTAATCCAGAGCAATTTAGAGAAAGCATGAAAAACACACAGTAATACATCAAATGCACAGAAATTGTCATCAAGGATCACAAGTAAACTAAGAACCTAACATCCGTCACTCTACTCTAACAGTACAATGAAAATACAAGATCTTGTAGATGGAGCTTGTAGATCGGCTATTTATGTCTGAGACATTTTGTGTAGAAGGGGGAAAGGGTAGAGCCCTGGGGGGACCCTGGTCAACTAAGTATGTGGGTTTAAATGTTTTTAAAGCAATGGTGAACTTTGGTAGGAAGCTATATATACTGTCTCTTTCTTTTTTGAACTTGTCAACCCTTATTTGGATCACAACTGTTGATTTCTACCTTGTTGACTTGCAGTGTAACTTATATGATTAGATTTACAAAAATAAATTAGTCAAATTTTTTATCACCAAAATGAACTCAAACTAAGAAGATTCAACCAATATGAAAATGAATGCTGGTATGTTCTTGTTTTCTGTCAATTTCCCCCACTGGCAGCAGCAGCCCTTGTGTTAACAGTGATAATGGTGATCTATATTGTTAGAGAGAACTTCCGTCAATATACTGTGAAAACAGCTATTTCACTTTCCCCAAATTAAGTAACGGGACTTGTGTTTTTTAATATTGGCAGAATCTATTCTTAGCTATAGTGCTGTTGCTGCCAGTGGGACAAAAGTACAAAAAACAAGAACATACCAGGACTCATTTTCATACTATATATTGGCTGAATCTGCTTTGTGTGAGTTTGTTTATGTGATACAACTATAGGGAATTGAATCACTTCTTCCTGTTCCTCGAGCACAGAAGCAACAGATAAAGACGACAACAACAATATTTGGAGTTATGCAACCCAAGCTTCTACCAAAGTTCAACATCTCTTTAAGCCCCTCCGTTGCTCACCACTGTCAAAGGCTTTTGTGGTCCCCTTCAGCACCTCTAGGGTCAGAGCAGCTACGATGTCCGCCTGCTGAGCAATAGCCTGGGATCTCTCCACAGCCTCAGCCCCCAGAGATGTGATCATCTGGGTCCCGTTGATCAGAGCAAGACCCTATGGAGGAGAGAGTGCAGAGTATTTTGGAGATTGTATTTATTGCTTTTTTTCAGCCAACAGTACAAGTTAGAACATTTCCTGAACATTCCCAATCACAGTTTCCCAAGAGATAGTGGAGAGGTAAGAAATGTTTGGAGAAATGTAGAATTTGTGTGTGCTGTTTCAGTGCATGTGATTCCATCAACCTAGTCTCATTCAAAACAGTCTATAATGCAGATTGCAAATACAAAGACCAACACTGTACCTGGTCCATTTAACTCTGTAATTTAAAAAAATGCTTGTCAATCCAAATTGTGAAAATACTTGAATTAAAATAAAAGTAGTGTTACCTCTTTAGGTTTTAGTGTGATAGGCTTCAGTCCATGGGCCTCCAGGACCTGGCCAGAAATTAAAGGACAGAGGAAAATATATCCAAAGTCATCAAGGGTCATCAAAAAGCAAACATGTTTTCCAACAGGACCTCACGTCCTATAACTCCAAACAGGAGGCAGAAGGCCGGGGCATTGTGCAAGGCGTCTTCACTGGTGGCAATTGTACTGTAGAATACAATACTTACATATTTGGCGTCTGCCCAGCCACTCTTTGGGGACCACATTTTACCTTCCCCCATCAGCCCCAAGGCCAGGTGGGAAAGGGGGGCCAGGTCTCCACTGGCACCAACTGTCCCCTTCTCTGGGACAAAGGATAGACAGGATGCTGCAAAGACAACCAAAGTTTTGTTTAATTTATGCTTCAGCTAAATACAGTACATAATTTTAGTTGAGCGACATGTCACACACAATGTTGGGCAAGCTACTCTTGATTTATTACTTTGTTAGTAAGTAATTAGTTAACTTGTTAGTGTTACTTGTGTATATATATAATATTCACAATTTAGGCATTTATCAGACGCTCTTTCATCCAGAGTGATTTACAGTAAGCAGGAACATTACAAGGTAATACATCAAATAGACCTCAAGAATCAAAAGCAAGCTAAGAACCTAATATCTGTCTAACAGATTATTTGTGCATGAAGCTATGAGTGTATACATAGAGTGCTATGTGCTACCTACGTCTATAAAATTCTGACTTATAAATCTAATAAAATACTAAATTATAACTTTAGAATGTATAAAACAATACAGGACAGTCCAACATGTGAGCAGCCCACTCTATCAACCAGTAAGGGAAGGAATGGGTCAACATAGTTTCAGTCAGCTAAAGTCGATAAACAGTCAATTGAGGTAAAGGGCAGGTTGACGCAGAGTACACAGCAAAATCCTCAGTGTTCATTTAGCTCAGGGAGAGAAACGTGACCAAATGGACCTGTATCTAAGGATTTTATTGTGTACACAAGGCTTACCATTGAAGGCCTGGATCATGGCATGCAGGGTTTCCAGAGAGATTCCACTGTAGCCTTTGGCCAGCACATTGATCCTCAAAGCTAACAGCATGCGGGTCCTCTCTGGGCTTAGCGGGTTTCCCACACCTGCAGAGCACAGTATAGTATTGATGATGCTGACAACACTGCAAAGCTGTCAACTTCACTTAAATCTCAATCTCAGTGCCTCCAATGAGGCGTGCGCAGTTGGTCTTTGCAATACTTCCAGTCTAAACACAATATTCACTGGAATATTTATTTTTAATTGACTAATGCAAGTAGTTAGTTAGTTAGTTGGTATTTTCTTTGAGAAAAGAAGGTTACCTGCAGAATGTGACCGCACCAAGTTTTCCTGAAGCTCTCTGTAGGAAAAAAAAAGCACATTCCATCAGTGCATAAATGCCAGATTTTCTCAACAAAAAAATTAATAGAATATAGAAGGAGTAAAATATATTAGTCCATACTTCAGCTTACTGACAGGAATTACAGTTCTGGCAAATTTGCCAAAGCCTGTTGTGATTCCATAGACAACTATAGAAAGACAGAAACGCAGGATCAGAAAATAAAATGTATCAAATATGGCTAAAGTGGTTAAATATATTTAATAGAGATACAGGATGTTGTATTCGTTTTTTGTATCAATACAGAATACTGTGCATGTAATTATAATTACAATAAAGGGCCAAGAACCTAATAGATGTAACCCAACCTCTGTTTTCTTTCACAATCGTGTCCAAAAGTTCCCTGGCTTTTACAACTTTGCATTCGGCTGCTGTAGTCAGCTGAAAAATGGGGAATGGGTCTATTATGTCAGTTATAAGCATAGGACACTGAAGACAACATATAAAACATATTGATTGTTACCTTTATCATGTATACCCCCCTGCCTAGATTAACCAGATCTGTTGTTGTGAGGGTGTTGCCATCCAAGTGAAGATACTAGTACACAGGGAGTTGCACACAATTCATGATCATACTTGGTTAATACAAACATTTTGTTGTAGTCATTTTTTTTAAATCTGCAACACTCACCTCTTCGGGTACTTTGTATGCAGCCGTTCTATATGATATAGTTTAAGTATATTTCACATCAAAATACAATGCTCTCATAATGGCTGAGATCTTAAAACATATGTATTGTATGAGTGAATGTATTGTATGAGTGTGTTAACCATTATAAGTTATCTTTTTAATGAATAGAATGTAATTTTGTGCAATCTGTATGGTGGTATGGACTGGAGTATGCAAATACAATACACAGTAACATGCAATTGGCATGGTCATATAATATTTAGTCTCCCTGCTCTTCTATTGAGACATTTAGATTGTGCCAAAGTTCATGCCTCACCTAGACACAGGATCTGAATCTAGACCTATTCAATACATCCCCTGAGCAAGCAGTTCGGCTCTATTAGCTCAATGGTAAATGGACAGCACTTGTGAAGGAGACCGGGTTCAAATCCGTGGAGTAAATGTACATACTTTATGATGTCGTCCACTCACAGTTGACAGTTTTTGTATTGAGTTGTACTTGAAATGCACTGCAATTCTGCAAACTGTTAATAAATACTTCAATCAATCAAACATAGTGCTGCTTTAATAATCAGTGCATGACATTGGTTTCAAATATAACTCATTACGACAATGACACAAAATATTCTAATTATAATGATATAAACAGAAGGATACAGGTGAGAAACACCAGGTTGGCATGGTATGTAGTCTGGAGACATTGTATCCCCATCGATGGCTGAAAATAGAAAATAACGCACAAATAGCTCAAGCTCATAAAGCACATTTGTGCTAATAATAACATATCAGCGTTCAGTCATCCATTCGTCTGACTTGGCTAACTTATACTTCAACAAGGTCGTACCACATCCCAATATATAGCTGGGTTTACTCTGCGCAATTACGCACAGGTGGGATACAGAGAAATATCAATTCACCACCATCACCCCAACACGAGACCTTGCATATTTGTCTCGTAGCCTTTAATATCATCATTAGTTACCAAGTTCGACAAAGTCATTATCTTCCAGGACGTCGTCGATGGTGTCATCTGCGTCCAACAGACCCAGTCCCTGGCACCTTCTTGCAACAAAACAAACCTCCTTTACGGAAGTAGTGATGCCGCCGTTGTCGGGCTTGTTTTTCACATAGCGTTTGAGGGCCTCGTTTCCAAGCCACTGGATGGTGTTGCTGGTATCTCGACAGGGAACTGCCAGCCACTCATCCCGAATATGGACCGTGTAACGAGGCATTGCTTGTCAGCCAGGATTCCGCGCACCGCTGACTGAGTGAGTAAGCACAGTGAGCACCACGCACCGCTCTCCAAGTCCAAGGTACGACGTTCAGCAGCTGCTAAAATGTACCCCACCAATTAGGCACATGCTCGGGAACCACGCCTCGACAAGTCAACAACATACCTCGGTTATGTCCCTCCTCCGCGGGTCACTACAAGGGTCGTTCGTAAAGTTGGTTCAGGTGCCTCAGTGCAGTGGGAACGAGTTTGACAACCATTATGTAATTTTTGTGTTGTTTTTCCTTTTCCACAAAGTTAGACATTTGACAACACAGATAGAAAGTTGTCTCTCTTGAGTCTTTCCCAAAGGATGAAAGGACCATAGGACCATCCATCGTGTAACGAGCACAAATACAAAAGTCCAGGTTTGACAAATACAAAAGTCCAGGTTTGACTTTGCGCCCATATTGGCCAGCAATAGACCAGCACCCCACCAACATTTTAATGTTGGACAAATATTAAATATACATTATTCATAAATAATATACATAGGCAATAGGCCTCAGGGCTATCTAAATGTAGTCCAGCCTATTTATGTTAAAATACAGGCTAAAAGTTAAGTAGCACAGAGTGGAAGTTGTTATGCCATTCTGGGAGAGAAGTGGAGTTTGCTTCAGCATGCCATGCACAACAGGCCTAATGTGCCGGGTTGGCCCTGGTCCAGTGCGTCAGCAGTACTGGACATGGACATGTCGCAATCGCTGCATTCAGCTCTACTAATGAATAGAATTAATTAATTGCATTCACCTATAGCCAGGACTGTAGGCTGTACTTTAATTGATAATTATGCACTGGCAAAATTAATTAGCTTAATTTGTTAGGTGCTGGGGAATGGGAACTGTCCATGGGCCTATATCATCATCATCATCATCATCATCATCATCATCACCACCACCACCACTCCTGTAGATATAAAGGCCTATAGGCCTACCTACCGCCCTGTTGTCAAGTGATATCACAGAGATATCACGCTGTTAGCTCTGATCCATAGCCTTCTACTGCTTCTACGATTCTGCCCTGCGCAGTAAAGGCTATGGACCGTTTTAAATCTCAAATCGAAATCAGACCAGCCTCTCCTCTTTAGCGTAAATAAAAAGAACGTTTTAGCTACTCACCAAAACAAAGGCGGGTTGTGTCATTAGAAAGCCTACTTTCCTTAGTGGACGCACTCTGAGCCCCCCACCACACGTATAAACGGTACTTTTTGGCCAGAAAGGGATTTCTTTCCACCGGAGGAAAAATATTCTCTATGAGGCAGTTCTCTGGGCAATATCAGTAGAGGGCGCAGCGGAGTAACTAAAAATGTTTTTTTTCCCGGTGGAAACAAAATCCCCTTTTGGCCAAAAAGTACAGTTTATACGTGTGGTGGGGCTCAGAGTGCGTCCACTAAGGAAAGTAGGCTTTCTAATGACACAACTCGCCTTTGTTTTGGTGAGTAGCAAAAGCGTTATTTTTATTTACGCTAAAGAGGAGAGGCTGGTCTGCATTCATGCGAGCGGCGGAAGTTGATAGTAACATAGCTCTAATGCAAATTTAGAGCTATGGACCAGAGCTATCACGCTGTTACGTCCCATGTCCCTAAAAACATGTAGGGACATGTTTTTTTATTATTGTTCATAGTTAATTACGAGTTGGGAGTGTTGGAATTACCTTATAGCCTACCTAAATGTGAGTGCTATTCACGTGTAGGCTATATTAAATTACATTTAAAAAATAGTAGGTGAGATCTTCTAACGTTTGCACAGTGCACTCACCACTCACTGTCTGCATAAATGTATTGTATATTTGTATTACCTATGCTACACAACATGTTTTGGAGAGGGACAACCTCTGCTATTATTTTATTTTTTTAGAAATCCAAACGTTAACATGTCAAAGTTCGACAATCAATCACGATGTTAATATAAGGTAACTCAAAATCACACAGGAGCAGTCCGAGAGACGAGGGAGGGGAACTGGATGATGAACGCTGTTATCGCGCCTCCTAGCGGCCTCAGCCCTAAGCCTCAGCCTCACACGAAAAGAGCGACGACGTCATCCCGTCTAGAGATCGGCCGAGAGTTACTATGTTGCCATGTGTGTTAAAATAGAGTATCGCTGGCCGTCGGACTCGGAGGGCAGAGAGAGAAGAAGAGGGGAGGAAAAGTGTGTTTACACAGACGGCAGAGCGCCTGGGGAATCGTGGGGGAGAGGAAGTGAGCCGGCTCTGTGTCTGCCTGCTCCAACTTCCTGCTCAGAAGAAAAAGAAAAAGCCAGGATCCTATTTCAGTCCAGCACAGCACACACTGGGCCGTGTAGAAGACGACAATAAGCATGGAAAAACAAGGGATCATACGAATTTCATCTTAAAGTTCCAAGGAGGATAAGACAAAGCAGAGATAGCAGGTACTTTTAAAATGTATACCAGCCTACATTTGATTATGATGTATATTGTATTTTGTTGATTGAAAGTTCTGAAACTTGTCAGTAGCTAGTTTAAAGTGAAACTATTTGTTAATGCTGGTTCTGTTACAGTCGCATCTCTTTTGGTTAAATAATAATGGGACTGTATAGAATATGTTTGCCTATTTTCTATCCATTAAACAGACTATCCTATAACTTAATAATAAAGTGGCATAAAAGTCCGGTTCTGTGTACAGTCAATGGTTTTCCCCGAGTGCACAAACCGTACACCTCCTTCCGGTGTGATTGTGTTTGTGTCTATGGAGCAACATCTTGAAAATGAGTCAGTGAGGCAAAAATAGCGGAAGACTACGTATAGTCTACTCTACAATTACAATACATATTATTATCCATCCCAATAACCAAACAAATTAACTCCTGTGATAATCTGTTATCGAGTGGTATGGTATGCAGGCAAAGTGATGGAAAGAAACCATTGAATATAACAAAGAAACTTGAACTTTTTATATGACAGATGCTTTGCTATAAACAAGGCCACGATGGCCCGTTGAATTTTCCAGTCTGTGAACAGGAAGAGAGAGCAGGTTTAGTCATAGCTAAGTAATGTCTACAGCGCGCGCACACACACACACACACACACACTTTGCCCCTCTCACTGGTGTATTATATATGAACAGATTGAAAACACACACACACACACACACACACAATCACACACGTCTAATCTCATTAGGAGTTTCCGTTCCCCCAACACACTGGATTGCTTTGTGCGCCCGGCGCTTTCGCAGCATGATTTCTCAATCCGAGCATCTGCAACAACCTCATAACTCACAAGTTGACGTGGATGGGTGAGTCTACAGATCCAAACTGTTGCACCAAACAGCAGCAGCCAGGATGGAGTGGAAACGAGAGGGAGTAGACGGCAGACGTAGCCGGAGGTCGAGCTGTCAAAGAGGAACTCGATGACAGCCACCACCTTCACATCTGCAAATAATAGAAGTATCTCAGAGCACTGCAGAAAATCATGCCATGTATTGTTTCAGAACAGGTTGAAGGGCGGGGAGAGGAAGGGGACAATGATTTGATCTTTTGACCCGCTCACTCCCGGGATTTGTGTCGGAAGTGTGGCAGGATTGGGGAAATGCTCCCCCAGTGTGAGATCCCCCCCTCAACATTTGTCCTTGAAAGTAGAATAGGAGGAAGTCCTGACTGTGACAGTTTTGTAGTTTCACATGGCAGATAGAAAACTCTGGGGATAGGCTTGGTCCGGAAACAATTTCTGTGTGTGTGTGTGTGTGTGTGTGTGTGTGTGTGTGTGTGTGTGTGTGTGTGTGTGTGTGTGTGTGTGTGTGTGTGTGTGTGTGTGTGTGTGTGTGTGTGTGTGTGTGTGTGTGTGTGTGTGTGTGTGAGTGGAGATTGTTTACACATCTATTTTTTTGTTGATTGAAGGTTCAGAAACTTGTCAGTAGCTAGTTTAAAGTGAAATGATTTGTTAATGCTGGTTCTGTTACAGTCGAAAAGAAAAGAAAAACGATGACGCGACGACGTGAAATACTCTGTTTTTGATGATGGTTTTGAGACCCCAAAAGAGTCGCTTCTGTCATGTACAGAAAGCTAATGGGGATCTAATGAATGAATAAAATCAAAACACTGCTTTTCAACTAACGGTTAATCGATCGATAAGGTTAAAATTCATGAATTAATCGATAACTTGAAACCCTAGTCTTCACCCATCACCTCACTAGTCAAGATTCAAATTAGAACAGAACAGAAGAAGGACATGTAGAATCAATATTTATTGAGATGTTTATTTCTCTTAAAACAGACAAAAAAAAGCCCCTTTGTAAAAGTGCTTAAAAGACTCAGACAGGAGCTCAGAGGCTGCACATTCCTCTATTAAAGGAATAACCCACCCTGGCCCCGTCATACTTCCTGTAGAGAGGGCCAGGTTGGACCGCAGCATATTTCTGGCTTGAGCTGTTGTTTCTCCTTATATTTTTCTTCTTCTTCTTTTGCGGCCACTGCTGCTACGTTACACTGCACCCGTCTCCACACACTGTTCTATTCATCAGGAGTCTGCTCTCCCTTACACCACATGTTACAGCTCACATAAGCCACAGCCTCCCTAACCTACTATAGTCTGCAAAGTGTGAAGCTTAAAAGTGTACAACACAAAGTAAAGTTTAGGAAGAGGCCATTTGACCATGAGCTTTACCTCTTTTTGTCGAGAACCTTTGGCACAAATGCATTATGATTTATTAGCAATTAGTAAAGGTTTGAAAAGTGAAATAGTAGTTTTATAAAGTATAGCGTGCGTTTAGTGCGTTTCAATCTGGGTTAACACAGCCGGATTCTTTTTTTTTTTTCTTTTTTCTTTAAGATATTTTTTTGCGGCTTACGCCTTTTATTGATTTTTGAAGGGACAGACAGTAGGCTGACAGGAAACGGGAGAGAGATGGGGGATGACATGCAGTAAAGGCCGTGTCGGGTCCGGGAGTCGAACCCACGGCACACTGCGACTGGATTACCAGTCCGGTGCCCAGACCGTTACGCTACGGCCTGGGCCTACACACTTTTCGGGCCTGTTGAGAACTAGTTTTCTAACTAACTTTGCCCGTCTAGAGTTTTAATGGACAGGTATCAAAAGGGAGGCATGTCAGAACAGGTCAGCTCCTAGCTCTGGTCCATAGCCTAATGCACTTTGCTGCCGTTGCATTTAGGCTATGGGACTGTTCTCTTACTGCCGTCGCATGAAATGCAGACCAGCCTCTCTGTAGCGAAAATATTAAGAACGTATTACCTACTCACAAGGCGGCTTGTGTATAGAAAGCCTACTTTCTTCAGTGGACGGGGATTTTTTTTCCACCTGAACGAAACATCTTGTCAAGGTTTTAACTAAGAATAGTTAAAAACAAAACATAACCCTGATTTCTTTCCCTCCTAGGTATGGACAGCGCCATCACCCTTTGGCAGTTCCTTCTGCAGTTGCTGTTAGACCAGAGTCACAAACACCTGATCTGTTGGACGTCCACCGACGGGGAGTTCAAGCTCCTCAAATCAGAGGAAGTTGCCAAGCTGTGGGGACTGCGCAAGAACAAGACCAACATGAACTACGACAAGCTGAGCAGAGCGCTGCGTTATTACTACGACAAGGTGAGATGGCTAGACAAATTTCACCCCTCCCTCAGGGTACATCGCCATGCTAGCCATATGAGATAAATCATTTACCAGCCAAGTCTATGGACTTTAATGTTTGTTTAGGGCACTAAATAACGGCTTAAGAAGTCATGTGGCCGATATAAATACGGTCGACGCCCCTCACTTCACACAAGAGTGATTTTTACCATGCTGCGTCAGAGCTTCTCATTCCGAGCTTCCTGCTGTTGGCATCAATAAAGAAAGCAATACTATGAATGGAGGATGGATCTCTCGCCGTAATCCATCTCATCTCTTTTGTAATGTCATGTTTTGGTGGCCAAGGGTATTTGAGTAGTTGACTGAATTGTAGGCACCTTACTTTTGTTCCGCCATATTCCGTCATAACACTGCGTACCTTGTACCATTTTAATAGGTTCCTGAGACAGTATTATGACAGAAAAAGTTAATTGTTCTTCTTTTTCAACCCACAATCTCCGCTGGCAGATACTTCCACTTCCCCCTTAATCATCGGATCTTCAAGAGACTAGTTTTTGAACAGGGTTTTTTGATTTGTTGGACTGGCAGGAAATTTACTCTATTACTAGTCTATTACTACATAAGTGCCCTTTGAATATCAACACAGACTCAGTTGTTTTAAGTAACTGCACTATTGGTTTAACCTTTTGAAATATTCAAATGGAAAATCACCAAAAGTGAATGTAAGTTTCTGTGTCTAAATCAGTTCACCACTAATCCCATGTTCCTCAATCTTACAGAACATCATCAAGAAGGTGATTGGCCAGAAGTTTGTCTACAAGTTTGTCTCCTTCCCTGAGATCCTTAAGATGGACCCCCAGGCAGTGGAGATGGGCCTGGCACCTGGGAGGGCAACCCTCCTCCAGGAAGGAGATAACCCAGAGATGGAGATGGAGGAGGAGGAAGAGGAGGAGGACACCCAGAGGAGAACACTGGAGGTCATGGGGGCACAGGCATGTCGCAGTGACTTCCTCCACTCAGGCCTCTACTCACCCTTCAGCTCCCTGCACAACAAGGCCGAGCTGCTACGAGCCCTGCGGGAATGCCAGGATGAGCCGCGCTCCGTCATCCGCTTTGGCACCAATGCCAACGAGAGGACCTCCCCTCCCACCAGAACAGAGTCCAATGTCTCCTCCAGGTCGTCCAAACTCTCCCCTCCACCCCGCTCCCCGTCGTCCCCACCCCACCACCCGGCCCCCCTGCTTGGGCGAAGTTGGAGCCCAACACCTGAGGAGGCAGAGGACTCTGACCAGGGGGCCCAGCCCCTCAACCTTTCCTCCGGGCACAGAGAACGGGCACTGCATCCTCCTGAGAAGAGGAGCGGTAGAGGTGGAAATAGTACTGGTAGTAATCAAGGAGATGGACTCCCACCGAAAAGCAAAAAGCCCAAAGCTCTGGAGATCTGTGGCCCTTCCCTGCTGCTGGCTGGGACTGACATCGGCTCCATAGCTCTCAATAGCCCAGCGCTGCCCTCTGGCTCCCTCACCCCAGCCTTCTTCACTGCTCAGGTGAAATGAATATGAATAATATATCAGGAATACTTACTTATACTGCTATTAAAAAATAGCTGCTTTGGGTTTCTCAGACACTGTAGTCAGGCACCATTCGTCTGTTCCATCATTAGTGTCACCGCAGAAATCAGAGATCGGCGACAGGCTATGTCATTCTGTGGCAGGCACAGCTGAGGCATAATGAGCAAGTAATAAATAATCAAATCATATACTGTAGAATGGAGAATAACTCTGCGATGGTATCCGTTTCCGTCTTACCCTGTGCTGTGCTGTGGTCTGGCTGCTGGCAACGGGGAGCTGATGGGATCTATCCAGAACATGATGTCAGTTGTCCCCGAAGGCCTCCCAGAGTAGCGAGGCAGCACCCCAGGCCCAGCTACGTCCAACACAGCCTGGCATACAGGGGTGGAAACACTACCAGACCAGTACTGCATAGCCTAATCAAGAACTGTACTCTGTCAAACAAAAAACAGAAAAGTATTTAGTAACTTACAAATTAAAATATATGTTATTGTATTTGTATGAACAATATATGATTACCCTCTGTTATTTATAACGTGACTTATGATGCATTTTTATTATCATTATCCTGCCCAGTGCCTACAAAGCCCAATTCTAGAGTGTTTATTTAACTCCATGAACAAGCTAAGGTAAAAAAGAATGAAGAGTCCATTCTTGGGCCGTAATGGGCCCATTTTACACTAGAGTTAAATTACACTACATATTTTATTGTATGTCTGGGAATAAGCTGTTTCTAACCATACAAGTGAAACTAGTGTCAATTCTCATATATTATATTATATATAGCACATATGCAGAAATACTCAACAAAAAAAACCAGTTAGAAATCGAATAGAAATTCTGACTTTATAAGTGCAAGCTGAATAACAGTAACTAGAGTGGCTACGGAGTTTCATTCTTCTTCTGCTAATATTGCAGTCTTGACATGGTCTGTGGAAGAAGGATTCACTTACATTTTTATAGTGTGTGCTCTGCCATGAAGTTGGACGCAAATTCATCCAGCAAGCAAAGTTTGACTTTGTTGTAACCCCCAAAAGCTGTGCAATAAGCATTAAGCCAATTGAAAACAAATATCCCAGTGAATATTATGTTTAGACTGGAAGCATTACAAAGAACAACTGTGCACGCCTCATTGAAGGTGACACTGAGATTTACAGCATGCCGTGGCAATAAGACTTCACTTACTTACTGTCTGTTTAGAAATGTGCACGAAATGAGATCAGAGTAAAGAATGAGAGATTTACAGAAATCCTCTGCTAGGCCAGTCTATGGAAGCTGGAGGAGGCTGTAAGTGATGCCATATGCTCCAATAATTCCATTAATAATGAGAGCAGGGCTGGGTCCCTCTGCTCTGCAACACTGCCTCACTTCTCTGAGGTGACACAGGGGAAACTGGAAGGGGGGGAGGGGGGCTTGGGGGAGAGAGAGAAATTGATTTCATATGTTTCTCTCCCGACCTCCTTTGCCGTTCCAAGGCCCATGGTGCCTGAGGACCCCCACCCCCAATCAACAAGAACCCTCTCCGCCACCACCTCCCTTTTGCCCCACATCACCCCTGTATCTAGTGGAGAAACCACAGACTTCCTCCCCGCTCCTTTGGTTTGTTGTTCCTAACGCCAACAAACGCCCATTTAAGAGTTCGATATGTTTCACATTATGCAAAGCCTCGGCTTCACATGAAAGCTCTCTCCAGCCAGTGGCCAATGCCGTTTTCATCTCCAAAAACAAACAAAAAATAACAAAAAGCAAATGCTGTCCTGTGTTTTACTCACGCTCTGTTACGTTGTCTTGCTCTCATTTCTCTTTCTCTATCCCTTTCCCTGGCATTTCCCTCCATCTGTTTCTTTCCGATTCGCTCTCTACTCAGACTCCCTCAGGGTTGCTGTTGGCCCACAGTCCCCTACTGTCCGGTATCCACTTCTGGAGCAACCTCAGCCCCGTCGCCCCGCTCAGCCCCGCCAGGCTACAGGGGCATGGCTCCCTCTTCCAGGTATGTACCATAGGAAGGAAGACCACTTAAGTTAACCCGGGGTCACCCAGGTCTCTATACTTGGTCCCCTACTTTGATCCCCTCTAGACCAAATATCTTCGCCGAAAATAGTCGATATACAAGATCACAACGTGCCACATTGTGACACACTGTGAGCTTGTAGATCAGCCATATTCAGTGAATGTTTGCCTATTATGAGCCCAGCATACGGTCGCTATAGTTCAAGTGGTTAATTTGAAACTATGAAAGTAGGAAAGTAGTCAAGGTTGATACAATCTGATTACTTTTAAAATGATGCTAGCCACATTAGTTTTAGGTTTTTTTAGCTTCCGGTTCTTTTTGGGGTGAACTTTAGGGTCTTCAAAACAAAAGACCCTGCTGTATCCGGCGGCAGATAAGTTGCAGCACAGGAGTGGTGGCAGTGAATAAATTATTAATAAATACTTTGCTGCCCACAACGTTGCCCACGTGTCTTGTAATAAATGTGGCAGTGTCAGACAGGGCACAAGTCCCACTCCTGTGGCAAGTTTTGATTTTCAAAATCGGGTGCTTACTTAATAATACAATATATCAACCTGAAGAGAAAGGTTGCTGTTGAGATATGCGACAATACTAGCAGGAAGCAAAGGTTGTTAGGTTAGATTTGCAGACACTCAGTCTCTTGGTACACAAGGAGGTCCAACTGAGGTGTCCTGTTTCAGCGCTCACGAGGAGGAGGAAATCCTGCGAATACTTCCTGTTTGAGCCCTGGGGATCCAGTCTGAACAGGGTGGACTGGTTTTGATAGCTGCTCCTCATTTGTGAACTGGGCACAAACACACACACACACACACACTTTGACAGTCTTTGTGCACAAAACAAAATTCAAGCCTAGTCGTTAAGCGATAGAGAACACAGCAGAGAGAGAGGAAGAGAGAAACGGCATAAAACAACAGGAAACCAGAGCAGTGACAATACGGCAGTTCCTCACCGGAAATCAGCTTCTGCAGAGTTCCCCGCCTCCCCACTAACTCCCTTTCTCTTCCTCCACAGTTCCCCAATCTAATCAACGGACACATGCCTATGGCCATGCCAAACCTGGAAGGAACACCCTCCTCCCTGCTTCGGTCCCACAACGCTCACAAGTCATGATCCATGGTCTCCAATTTAAGCAACTCTGCTCTACCCAACCATGGATGACTTTTTTGTTTTAAATCATACCACAGTTACCATCATCAACATTTCATCAGTTTATTTTCCTGTCAAAATGTGCTTACAATGCAAATTACTTTGAGAGACATTTTGTGACCTCATGTTTTTATTGCACTTAAGTTGCTTCAAATTCCAGTTATTGAAAGCACTTGGTCAAAAAAAAATCAGACCCGTCTGAAGTGAGTGGTGCTGTACTGTACTTGTACTGTACTAGCCCTCCTCCCTGGCTTGTGTGTGTCTGTGTCTGTTAGGCTGTGCAACAGTGACACTTGGTGGTAAACAAACGTTATTTTCGTGCTCGGACACAGCCAGGGACACAGGGAGAGACCCAGGGACCCAGCCACACACATAGCTGTCTATAGGAGTGGTTGCACCACTCAAAAAAGAAAAAGAAAGAAATGCCACGGTGTCTGTAAGACATCTGGCTCCTTGTGATAATGTACAGCACATTTCTATATGACCCTGTCCAAGATGGACACAAGTGAAGTGTAGCTACTAGTTATGGATGGCTACCCAGCCTCTCATTCCAAGTATACAGCTTGGTTGCTTTTATCAAATTTCTTTATTCATTTTTTTCTCCTTGTAAAACTTTAATCGCACTGTGAAACTGGTCGTTTCAGTTGTTTGTATTGTTTGTTATTATGCACTGTGCTTCTCGGATAGTACCAGCTGTGCCTTGTTAGTGTCTTGTTTTCTTTTACAAACACATTTTATGAAGACAAGATTTCAAAATCTCCCCCCCCCCCCCCTCTCTCCCACACGCCATCTTGTAATGTTTTTTGTTGTTTTTATGTTTGTTTTGTTATACTGGAAGTAACATACAGTATGTATTCTGTATTATTTTGTATTGCGGAAGAAAGCCGTCATTTTCAATAAACCAAGCATTGAATGCTTTTAAAGTTCTTCATTTAGGAGCGATTGGTAGCCGTAGATAGAAGTTTCACTTGTGGATCAAACAAACTGTAAAGTGGATGTCTGTCTACGTGCAAGAGAAAAAAATTGTAATGACTTCGGCAAAATATTGTTCTTAACATTTTTATTCTCTTCTCTGGAAAAAAATTCAAGCTCAAATATAGGATGGCATCTGCAATGTCATGCCACACCAAATAACAATTATCCACAAATAACGTTAAAGTATGTCATACAAAACATCTCTTGTAACACTGTTAAATAGACCATGACTCAGTATTGTATTCACTAGTATGCCCTGAACAAGTGTTCAGTGCCTGTGTGCTTTCTCCATACAACAGAGCAGGCATGCAACATGATGATGGAAGCAATCCAATCATGAACCATTGGTTTCTTCCCATGTCATGAGGTGAGATTGGCAGAAAGGAGAACACACCTGTGATACTTCAAAATAAATGCCAACGTCGCTCATTCTGACCCTGGGAGATCACGGTGTGTTTCATCCGTGGATCAGAAGCGAACTGGCGTGAGAGATCGGAGTTTAAAAAAAAAGAAATGGGGAAGAGGAAGCTATTCGCTGTGGTTGTACTGTATCTTGAAGTGCTCTGATGAAGCATTGTGTTATCTTGTAATGCCTGTGTCAATGATTCCACCAACTATTTGTTTGCCTGGATTTGTTCATTGGTCGTGACAGAGACCGCAGCATTCTTAAATGATATAAGCCAGCATTTCTATTTGGTGACTGACAAGAATGTGAACCACGCTTGGTAGCTCTGCTCCTATTTGAGCCTCCAGTTAGGAGAATGACATGGCCATCCATTGTATATCAACTGGCCTCAATGGTCTTTGAGGAAACACTCGGGAAATACTGGATGGAGACAGCGGCACAGGAAGTCCAAACTTCAGAAATTGAAATAGCAAAATTCAGAGCTACTACAAAAACGTCCCTCTGTCTGTCTTACACACACACACACTAAAGGAACTTTGAGGTTGGGTTCTGATTTATGAAAATGGAAAATATGACATTAAAATCACCAATAACACCACCACTTCAAAAAAGAAAAAAATAAATTTAAAAATCTATACACATTGCATGTTTTGCTTAAAGTGACTGAGCCTGTTAGAATTCTAGACAGTAGTTGGATTTAGCAGCAAATTCTCTTCCCAATAAATATAAATGTATATAAATGTCTCTTTTGGGCTAGTTTCACAACAAACTTCCAGGGCCCCCCCACAGTAGAGCGTGAATCCGAGGCGAGTTGAAGAGTCAAGCTGAGATTAACAGGAGGCTATAACCATTTGCACCATCCATCTCAGGGACTGATCCATCTGTGAGACTGTACAGCTATGATGATGTCCGATAAACAGTTCAAAGATCCTAAAACAGCATGCTTTGCCTTCTGTTCTTGCCATTGCCTATGGTTTAAAAAGAACAAAACAAATTAGACACATTTTTATCTAGCAGTCGGATGTACATTTCAGGAGTTCCGGTCATTCATACTTGAGGTACTCCTTACCGGTATCCAGGTTCCGGTATCCAGGATCTCTCTGCAACTGGACTTCCTTCAGTGTGAATATGGAGACAACTGCCAAAACCCAGACAGAATGAGATGAGAGAAACATTTTTTAATGGAGCAGATTTAAAACAGTACATGTGAAGAGTGAGAAAACGGTTGCTTTGTTATATGGTTGTAACTGATCCTGAGTGTATAGCACTATTTAACACATTCTGAACGGGCACCCATTTTGGTGTCAGCATCATGTTATGCTTTAGCTATTGAAAAATAGCAGATCTACAAGCTCATATCGCGCCACCGAGTGGCGCGATACGAGCTTGTAGGTCTGCTATTTTTTGAAAAACCGAAGAGCGACTGACATTTCTAGAATCTGATCTCAGGTCAGAATGGGTTAATCGGACCAGTGTGTGTCCAGTGGAAACCTCGTATGAATCTGATCTCAGGTCAGAATGGGTTAATCTCGAGTAGCCTGCCAAGTCTGCATTACTGTGTTGTCTTTTCATGACTCACCCTCTGGCAGCGTGTGTATACGTGGCCCCAGACTCTTGAAGTAGGGCTGTCTCATTGCTTCATCAGCGGAGATCCTCTTTTTGGACTCGTACTGGACCCAGGGGTCAAGACAAAAAGATAAGAAAAGAACCCAACGTCAGATGGAGTAAACTAAAGCCATGCTGGAGTGCAATTCGTACCATTTAGGCAAACTATACAGCCGCAATATAGCTGCAATATGTATCGCAGTAGCACGCTTCATAGCACCAGAGCGCCTACTGTCATCTTACAAGACATTGTTTTTCTGGATGGCAGGCAAAAGAAGCACTCGTTTTGGTTCACCCAATATCTCATTTTGGTCTCTACAAGAATAATATCCATCCACAATTCCACACAAATGCTTCCAATTATATTTTGAGGTAACACATTACATTTTGTGAGCATTTCCAACCAAAATGTTCACAACTTCAAGCCCAGAGACAGCATTAGCTTTGACTTGAGCATTGCTTTACACCAGGTGTGACCAGAAGGTAGATCGCGATCTACCAGTAGATCACAAAGGCGTAGATCACATGACATGCCCTTAAAGAATATTTAATTTAAATATAAAAAACTATTTTTGGCATCTGCCACTTGAATTAAGTTGACTTGATTGACATCAAAAAGGGCCTGTCAGCTCAAACCCATAATGCAATACTTTGTTTTCAAGAGTGTGTGCTCACAAATGTCGGTAGAATTACAAAAAAATATCCAAAATCCTTACCTATACCATTTCTCTCCCTCTATTTACCATTCCAAGTGCATTTTGTCTTATTCGTAATGCCAGCGCCGTTACTGTATTCCAAAGCCGCCCCATGTACATTTTTAAACTACAGTATTTTCAGCAATGGAATTAAAAAATAAATAATCGGTGGGTAGATCTTGTTGAGCTGGTCATTTTCAAAGTAGCTCTCAAGTAAAAAAACAAAAAACAAAAAACAAAAAAAACAATCAAATTGCTGTGACAACCATTTTGAGGGAGTGCAATCTACAGTGTAAATCAAAGCTAGTCGAGTCGAGTTGAGTTGAGCTGATTCCAAGCAGTGGAGAAGCATCTTTACTTAGCATCCTGTTAATGCATGTCAAATATAGTGACACTCACTTTTAGGAATGACAGCAGCAGCTCAATGCCATCAGTGTCCAACCTGACAGAGACAGAGAGAGAAACAGAAAAGTAATCAGAAGTGGAGACTAGCAAATACTGGCAAGGGTCAGGAAAGAAAGAGTCAACCATTCCACAGGATTTCCTTACAGGAAGTGACAGAGGGCACAAACTACATTATCCAACAGACCAAACAGCACTAGCGTCCAACCCA
Source organism: Protomyctophum parallelum (assembly GCF_964188405.1). Classification (NCBI taxonomy): domain Eukaryota; kingdom Metazoa; phylum Chordata; class Actinopteri; order Myctophiformes; family Myctophidae; genus Protomyctophum; species Protomyctophum parallelum. The sequence goes on along the minus strand of NC_139700.1, from coordinate 33,714,481 downwards.
TCAACAACCAACCACATAAGCTAAAGCGCTAATATTAACCACATGAAACCCAGAGTCACTATTCTGGGGAGAACTTTCTCTGAAAATAGCTGATCTACAAGCTCACAACTAATTATGAACTTGAAGAGTGGCATTTTTCACAAAAGAGATTTGGTGCTGAGGGAAAGGAGGAGGAGACCTAGTATAGGGCCTTGGGGGACCCTGGTAAACTATTGTAAGTGTATAGGCATTACGTGGTCAACAGTCAGCTGACATACTATACCTGGGTCCCTCAAAAAGGTTTAGCTCATTTCCATCTCCAACGATTAGAGGACTAACATGAGAGAGTGGGAGTGTGGAGTGGGAGGTATTAATATACATTCAGCTGTCAGGGTTTGTCACGGCCAAATTAAGTGAAAATAACAACTGGAGCCTACATTTGGTCATCCTAATAGTGTGTCTGCTCAAACAAAAATATCCAAACATTTCATGAATGCAAAGTCACGGATTCAAAATCAATAATGGGTTTTCCATTGCATACCCCCACGTCATTCCTTTAAAGGTTCCACATGCAAGGTCCCTACCTGGGCGCGTGGTTGATGAGGGGTTGGGGTTTGTACTTGGGGAACTTGTACGATTTGAACTCATCGATGGAATAGATCCCGGGCCAGCTGTCGTCTGTGGGTGTGCCTGTAGAGACATTCAAGTGACACACATTTAAGTAGGGCTTTATCATGGCAGGCAGGGGCTGTTTTACACTGCCAGCCGGGTGTGCCAGCCAAAGCTATAACCAGTGTTGGATATTAAAAGTTATACTGATTCTCTGTCAGCAGGGGGCAGTACTAACCTAGTAGCCTAAAGATGAGGTGCAGCTCGTCCTCTACAGTGGAGCCAGGGAACAGGGGCCTGCCCGCAGACATCTCATAGAAAATACAGCCCACTCCCCTGGCAAGAGAGAGGAGATGGTTAATGAACAGACCAATTATTGATAGTGGAGAGTCTACGTCACGTATTTCTTCCTACTCTGAAAAACAATCTTCTTCTCTACTGCGGTCTATCACCTGATGGTAACTGACTGCACATTGTAAAGTTCAAATGACTGAATATACTGTATATATAGCGTGACATGTATAGCTCCTGTCTACAATATTGATAACAGTATGAACTTTAAATGTGACAATTAATTATGTCCTGCGCTAGTGCCAACACAACAAAGTGATTCTTATTCAGAACAGCAGAGGCGTTAAAGGCCTCAATACCAGTTTGCGTGGGTGCAAAGACCACAAGACAAGTGTGTTACTTTTCACCCTCTATTTCCTGTCTTAGTTGCTGCACTGCAGCCTACAATTTAATCAAACAAAAACTCTCATAGAAAGAACATTGAACAATGAAGGATGGCTAGTCAGCAGAATTTAACAAAGGCATTTTCTTCTCCATCATCTGTGTGGGGTAGAGGTTGTCACAGTGAGGGAGCGAGCTGCAAGTCTAAGCAGTGTTTGTCATAATAAGAGCAGCCTACTCACCACATGTCTATCTGTGTGGAGTATTCAGAGGAGCCCAGTAGAACATCTGGTGGCCGGTACCAAAGCGTAACTACCTCATTGGAGTATGTCTTCGTAGGAACCGATTTGGCCCGTGCCAGGCCTGGATTTTTTGTTTTTAAACCAAAGAGAAAGAAAGACAATACATTGAGTCCAGAACACAAACCCCAGTGTTTTATATTCCCACCATAAAGGGCAGATATTGAATTAGAGTAATTGTCGTACCAAAGTCAGCCAGTTTGAGCTCTCCCCTCTCATTGATGAGTAGGTTCTGGGGTTTTAGGTCTCTGTGTAGAACCTTCCGTTTATGACAGTAGGCCAGACCTCGTAGGATCTGGTACAGGAAAATCTGGAGAACAGATCACTTTGAGTCAACAATCGTAGTGATAAAACTAACATCACTGGAAAGTAGGTCATCCGGAATTTGCTATATACAGTATGCATGTGTGCACAGTTTAATCCATAGTTTGCATACGTTTAAGTTGATTTTTACTTTAGAAAAGGGCTATATCAATTGCAAGTATTATTATTATTACTACTGCTAAACAAGGAATTCCCAATAACCCATCATTATAAAACAGAAGAGAACATAATTTCATACAATTATAGTTTGTGTTCGTATTTGGTCAGGAAGAGTGGACCTCCAAAAAGTGATTCACATCATTCCTGCCTCAACAATACACATTTCCACCACCAGGGGGCAGAGTGAGCATGTTTGTTTTTCTTAAGATCCGTCAGCCTCAGAGTTTTGAGACTGTCCCTGAAGACAGCTGGTGTGGCACACCGCCTGCAGATGCTCACCTTGACGTTCTGCATGCTCAGAATGTTCCCGCAGTCGTCCATGTACTGCTTGAGGTCCTTGTCCTAAAGGGAGGAGAGATGGGGAGGGCGCTCTGTTAGAGACCACGAGACCAGACCAGCAGCGGGCCTCACATGCTCCATATATTAGCAGTATCTGTTCCACAGAGGTCCATGAGTTCAGCAAATAATGTGTTAGACATTTCCTAAGGCTCCTATGTAATGCAAGTCACGGACGTGGAGTCGCTTTGTTGTTCTCACCAGGTACTCGAAAACTAGCGTCAGGGACTTCTCTGTGTGAATGATGTCGTGCAGCGTCACGATGTTGGCGTGTTTCAGGTCCTTCAGTAACGATACTTGAAAAGAGAACAAAGAAGGGTAAATGTCTGACATCACAGATGAGTGAAAGGCATGTTAACGAAGGAGAACTTATTGAATGGTAATGTAGTAGACCAGTGGCTCTCAAACATCTTTGGCTCAGGTTACACCTGTAAATAATGTTTCATCCACAGCACCCCTGAATGACAATACATACTTCACAGCACCTTTTGTCATATTAACGGTACGTAAATATGTAAATATTTCCCCCAAAGATACAGTATGTACACGATGACAACTTGAGAGAATATCAGTTTCCATTAGGACAGATTGAAAATAATTGTTATACTTGGCC
>NC_139700.1:32969229-33111290 GCF_964188405.1 Protomyctophum parallelum | reverse complement strand
TAGTATTTCTCTATATAAACATTAAATTATAAAGTATGGCCTTTAATCATATATTTAATATTGCATATTATTTCAATTATATTTATCCATATATCTAGAAAGTTCATAATATAAATCAAAATATCAATACAAAAGATAATCCACGTCATTGGGGATAACTTACATTGATACAAGATCAAAACACATTGGCAAACATCTGCATGCACAGAGCGAACACAAAGGTGGCTGGGCATGTGTTTGAAGACAAAGGACAAGTGAGCATCATCCAGGCCTGCTTTATTGGGAGGAAGTGAGAGGGAGGAAGTGAGGGCACTGCCACAGGTACTTCCTGAACCACTGTGGAGTCTCCTTGTGGAGCGGAGGGGAAATTAATCTTGCAGTTTGTGACAACTCATTTCACTAGTATACATTCAAACACCACTCAAATTGAATAATCACTACTGTATATAGTGCACTATAGGGAGTATGGAATACGGAGTGATTTCGGACACCGCCAGAGAAACAGACAAACGAGTTGACAGTGAAATAGGAGGGGGGAGACGGTACTGTAGCTCTATTAATGATCGCTGATATCTCTCCCAGGATGCCGCTGGGATCAAAGTTGGCGTGGCTGGACGCGTCAACAGCTGGATGGCCAATAAACCTGCAGAGGTGGAGAAGACACAAGCACCGGCCCCAGAACCTGAACCGGCACCAGCAGGAGTAAGGCCTTAATCAAAATGTCCCCTACTACCCTCATGGGCATTACATTCACAGGCAGGAGGGGAATATTTTCTTAACCACTTAAGTATGCCCCATATCACTTCTTGATAAAACAAATACCGAAAATAATGTACTCACAAGCTCACGACACATCGCGGTTTGATGCATTGTGATCTTGTAAATCGGCTAATTTTGCAAATCTCGGATTAAAAATGTTATGATGGATTTTGATACATTTTGACAAAACCTGAACAAATGTTTCAAATTTGCCCAAAATAGGGACACCAATGGTTAACATAAATTTTAATTTAATTGTTAAATTGATATATGATCAAACATCATACAGTGTATACATTTCCCAAAAGGAAACAACATTTATTGAATTCAGTCTGTCCAGAAACAGGGATAAAACCAGTCATAAAAACGAATGAGGGGATATCAAAAGCAGAGCCACGGATGATCCCCCAACAAATCAAACGCTGACTGTAGGTACCACTCACACAACAGTGTCATGTCCACTGTAATTCTATTCATTCTATCGTGTGCATTTACTGCACACATCAACAACCTCACTGTTGTGCTTGTCCCATAGACTGGACGTATGTTTAGTGACACCACATGGACAATTCCCTACCCAACATTTGAGAAAAACAATTATTATCCATCTGTCAAATGTTGAGAAAAGCCTCTCATAGTGTGTAACTCTATACGGTGCCTGCTTTGAAATTTCGTTTTGAAAGAAATTAGTTTCTTATTTAACCACTTGAAAAGTTGAACCGTATATACCTAGCTGACCAGGTCCTTAATGGTACGCTGCTGGAAATAATCTGATAAAACTATCTTGTTACCTACCGTTCAGTCCAACCGATAAACAGTACACACACTGTTTCTCGTGCCAGGTGGCTGAATGCCAACATATCACCTTGCACTTCTGTTTTCGGCACCCTTCTATGGCCACAATAACTCATGTTGACCTCGGCAGTTATTTTAAGATTAACTTACACCTCATTCTTTAAATTCACTGTAGTAGGCAAAACAGAACTCTCATTGTTGCAAAGCGTGTTTTTACTTTACAGTCCACGTCTGGCCAAACAGTCTCTTTTCACCATTTACACAACAAATTAAGCAATTATTTTGTTGAAGATTCCTTAACAGAATTTTATATACAGTATATACAAGCAAAAAGAAAAAGTTTCATAAGCATTCATACAGCAGCAATTGTGTGTAGTTTCGTTGCCTGGCATTGTACTTTATTGTAGTAATGGCTTGATACCATCATAATCCATCATCATAAATTGTAAAGGATTGGATGAAGGAGGCCATAGTACCTAGTTTTATTTTTATTGAGATTTTCAGTGAAAGATATCCCAGGATCAGGTAGACACAGTAATAGTCATGATCACAGATCATATTCATTGGGTAATATGACAGATTTAAAGTAAGTAGAAGGAGGCCATAGTAGACATTGTATCGTCTTTTATTTTATTAGGGACTGCTACCAGTTATACCAAGGACACACTTGGCTACACTGTGTCTGCATGTGTAGGGGCATTGCTGAGTGACGTATTGCATTATTCCTACTTGAAAGTTAGGAAGGAGATATCTTCAGTGTCATATGTCTAGAGGAATGATCATAACCTTGAGTTTACTGATGTTACAACACTTCCACCCCATGGGAAGAAGATGTACAGCAGTCTACTACTTGGAATTATACTTAGGACAATTACTACTACAATTGTTACATGATTAACGCTTTTATCCAGAAGTGTGAGATCGGAGTACTGTAAATGTCATGAAGCTTGGTCACTAAATAACAGATTCTTCATGTGATTGAACCACTGTGTTTCTGTTATAGTTGTTATTTTCTTCTACTTTTCTAGCTTTTCAGCTTTCCCTTTCTTCAGCTTCGCTTCCTTTCAGACTTTTCTGTCCTCTCCCTTCCTTACTGCTGACATTGGAAAAGGTACAGGAAGCGTATGTTTACTAAAGTACTGTACAATTTGGATTGTTAATTCAACTCTGAGATTTACAGACCTGCAAGGGTTTGTTTCCCCTCTATTCAATCATTAATAGCTGGGGACCCCCACTGGAATCCCCTAAGGACCCCTTGACGGGACACCTAGCCCCATGTTGAGAACCTCTGCAAAACGCTATTTTGCTAAAAGATGATACGATTTTAGAGTTTATCAGGCTTTCAGTGCCCGATGACACAATAATGGGGATTACTATGATTAGTATCAGATGATAATATTTAGATTTCAGGGTTGTAGCTTCAACTACAGATAATATCTTTTGCGATTGATCATCACAGGCAATGAAACCCAGCGATGTTGGCAATAAGCGTGGCCCCTGGGAGACAAAGAAGACCTCCACGCCTGCTAAGGTACAAAGAGCAAGCTGAACACAACCTGCAGAGTAACGACAATTTCCATCTTAATCTTGTTGAGCTTTAAAGTGACGTACATGCTTGTTTGTTTTATTCAGTCTACCTAAAGGCGTGCCTTCAGAGGTAACTGTATTGTAATGTGGCTTTAACACAGTGATTCTCAACCTTTTTAATTCAAAGGACCCTCAGTTTGATATGTATTTATAGGCCCATTTGATACGATTTCTACCCCAATCTACACTGTCAAATCCTCAGTGTTAATATACTGTAACTTCGATTTAAGGGTCAATTTTGTCCAATTTGTATACACGGTCGGAGTTACAGACCTGTAAAGGTCCATTTGGTTCCTAACTATGTGAAATTTAGCTGGAGACCCGCTGGAACCCCCTCAAGGACTTCTAGGGGTCCCTGGACCCTGCGTTGAGAACCACTGGCTTAGTGTAATGCACGTTCCACTCTGCACACGGTGTGTGATCGCTGTGGTGATTGCACTTGGTTCCATGAACCCTACAACCTATCACCGTGTGAAGTGTTGTGACTGCATCATGCCGTATTATGCATCTTTTATAAATGCAACATTCTGTATGTGTATGGCTATGATTATTTGCCAATATGGCCTCAAGGAAATTTAATTGCATTCTGGGATCTGGAGTTCTGTGGAAACATCTCTGATGTGGTTTCTCAACTGGACCACGGAACGGATCTTTCCTTGTCATACTTGGCGATGATCTATGCGATGTTAGGGGATAAGTTGGCTGCACGACACGGCAGTTTGGCATGGATAACTGCATTACAGAAACAATATAACGGTCAGAAATACCATACAGTATATAGTTCATGTGGTTATGCTTTGATACAATACTGCAAAACTGTTTGACATGCAATTTTCACCCAATACTCAACGTGTGTGTAGCTCTGTGTGTTTATGTATTTAAGTTTGCGTGGGATGGCTTACATCTGGTGAGAATTTTGCTGAATGCATCTGTCTTTAGGGAAATAAGAAGTGGCTTTCTTGTGGATTGCTTTAGATAGTATGATCTCACCCTGCACTGCACAATCCTGAGTGTAAATTTAAATGAAAACTGAGAATTTTACAGTGCACCCCACCTGAACCCACTCACTGCACTTTACAGTTTACACAGTAAAATAAATGCCATATGTTAATTTAACTAGGAGGGTGTAAACATTGACCCATATGGTCATTGTTACTCCCTCCCTCAGACTTAGATTTGCACCACAGATTTGACTGCATTAATGATAGTCCTTTTTTGGACAGCTCCAAAACTGGATTACGTTAATCCTTAAGAAGGTGCAATGAATGGTGTTTATATGGTCAGCTCCAAATAAATGAATAGTTCCTTTCCAATGTGTTTACAGGTGGCCGTTGGAGGAAGGAGCAAGTTTGGTGCAAAATAATGGTAAGTGTAAAGTGTATGTTCTGCACATCAAACTAAGACCCTATTAGACTTAAAAATAGCTGTCAGGAGAGGTGTCAGGAGAAAGAGAGCGTGTCCTTTAGGTTAGACTCTGAGTGAAGGAGTGAGCCAATGAGCCATGACAACGATTTTATAGCCCGCTGCAATGGACACAGCTATGCCCCTGCCAAACCCACCCTAGCTGTTCACCCACCATAAATAAAACGTTCCACTTGAACATTTTGACACCGGTCCGTTCCATGACTAACGTCACCATGACCTTGTTTCCCAGTATAAAGAACGTTCCGGTCTTAGTCAGATGGTGATCATAGTTCACCCCATGCCACCTGCATGGGCCCGTCCAATGCCACATAGCGTCGTTCCACGCTGCAGCTGCTTGATTGTCACATTGCGGCGGTGTGTTGGGGAGGATTACTAACTGTTAAGGCAGCAAAGTAGCCTCAAACGCCAGGCTTATTCACTCAGTACTAATGGTAAAGTCTTACAAAGCTTTACCCAACTTAAAAGCTGTTATAGCAGAGTTTGCTAACTAAGCAAATTAGCAATTGTAATGACGATAAGCAACATTAAATAATAGATTATTGGCGCTGACTTTGATGAGATAATACATTTCTTCCTTACTTTATCCTCAAGCAGCTTACCCTAAATGCCAATTCAAAAGTAATCCTTGCCCTATATCTTGCGCCACCCCTTACTCCTTATCCCTAAACATATTAGCAATCTTTTACTATTTTAAAACATTTTTAAATAGTACAAATAGTCGATCTACAAGCTAACAACGTGTCAAGGTAGATTGGCTAGTTGAACTATTTTTAAATGTTTTAAAATAGTAAGAAATGGCAAATAAGTTTAGGGATAAGGGGTAAGGAGTGGCGCAAGATGGAGCCCTATATGTACAATTTAACACCCCTCCCCCCCACACACACATACACATGCACACACGCACTGTTGTGCCAGAGCTAGAACAATACAAATGGAAAAGTGTTTGTCAGGTTTTAGTTTCAGCCCTAAATAGTGTTCCTCACTTGTAACCTCCCCAATTCTTGATCAGAAATAGACCCCTGAGGAATGAAGTGAAGGGCAAATGACAATGTTACAGCTTCCACACACTCAAAGCAGAGTCAGTCTCTACTGCAGTTATGTGTCAACAGACGCAGCACATTGCACACATGACACACACAAGCACACACAGCACGCACGCACGCACGCACGCACGCACGCACGCACGCACGCTCGCACGCACGCACGCACACACACACACACACACACACACACACACACACACACACACACACACACACACACACGTTTGCATTACTACACTTGGAAGGACATACATTTTAAAAATACCAATTAAAGAAAAAACTTTTAACCTTTAACCTAAAGCCTTAAATATGAGCCTTAAACCTTAATCATGAACCACGTGCAGGACCTTTTTTCAAATGCTACTACATTTGACCCTCACAAGTACGCGTACGCACGCACGCACGCACGCACGCACGCACGCACGCACACACACACACACACACACACACACACACACACACACACACACACACACACACACACACACACACACACACTAGTATTTGAAGATTTACCTCTTGGTTAACAGCCAGGAGGTTAATAATCTCTGCCACCTCTTAAAGTTTGATGGGCTATGCACATGGTTAAAAGCAATACTGATTAATTGAAAGGGAAATATATCATTTATCTAACTCTCTCTCTGTCTTTCTCTCTTTCACCATCTCTATCTCAGCAGATGTGAGACCTTGGCCATCGGGATCCCACTTTGAAGGCCCAACCAAACCGAATATCAAAATCTAAACATTTTGATTCTCCTATAAAGGTTCTCATCAATATTGATAACAGAGGGACCAGGAGAACAACCTTTGTGCTTCAAAGTCTACAAATTATTAAGTTGCTTTTGGAATGGCCCTTTTAAATTAGTTTGTTGTGTAATAGGACTGTTCAGTGTTTTCATTGCTGAAATATTGCATGAATAAAGGTTAGAAGAATAGCTAATGGAGCAGCCACCTATTATAACAGTCTTACTCTTAATTGATTCTAGTTGTTGTGTTGTGTGCTTTCTTTCTGACTATGCAATAGCCTACCTACAATATTTCAGGATAGATTTATATAATTAATTCATTAACAGGATTTGATGATTTCTCATCTTGAGTAATATGCAACTACTCGGCTCTAGTTTTATATTCCATATACCATCACTGCTTGTTCTGATTATATTAACCATGCTTTATTCAATGTGATATCTGAGCAGGCTGAATTTGCTGTGTCATGGCTAGCATTTTTATTTTGTGACAGTACAGTGTATTACCAGTGAACTGAATGTGGTTTGACTTGCCTGTAAATACTTGACTTTGAATTTGTTTTGCTAAAGAGCGGTGCTTCAATAGATGACAGAGCACGGGTAGAACATAATGTCACCGGCACATTCAGCCCTGGACTGCAGACAGAATACCACATTTAGCAAGCAGTTGTCTTTGTGTACAACATGGGGGTTGTGCCTTTTCGTCATGTGCAAATTTAATAATGGAATTGTTTTTTTTTTGTTTTTTGACTGTACAAGTGTATTTACTGTAATATCTGTTAACCACATGAAACCTTAACCTAGTGTCCCTATTCTGGGGAAAACATTCAGCTGAAATTGCTGATACAAGCTCACTACGCATGGCATTGTGGCAGGAACAAAGGACGGGACTCTGGTCAACAAATATAGGATTTCAGTGGTTGACAGAGTGACATAAAGCAAATGTCTAAATTAAATTCTCTATGACCAAATTCTACCAAATTCGGTTCGTTCTACCAAAAAGGAACTGTCATTCCAGCTTCTTGTTTACAATTGCCACTTTGCAATTATTTTTGCATTGCAGCAGGAGGGATGTTGATGGGACAAGGGAAATGTTCACCCTACTGTACCAAAGCCTGTAATGAACAGATACTGTACTCTGGTGCTTCAGAGGAATGCCTTATTGATCTCTATGTGCTTGAAATCTGCCATAATGCATATTGTGGGTCTTTCAGATGAACTGTTGTTATGAACGGCTTTATTTTAAGGTATGAACTTCTACTTTGTACTTGCTTCAGCAATAAAAGAATGGAAGCCATAATGTCATCCGGCTTGCTTTTATTTTTGGTGACTGACAGGAGAGCAGGAGAGGCTTTTATTACCCATGCTTAACCAGTGATTAAATCATCTCGTGCTGAAACATACCATGATGATGAAAGCTTGGAATGGATGCCTGACATTTTACCTGGGAAGGGGTTAGGGTTAGTGTGCAGGGTGTACATACATCAATGTGTCTCTGCGTGCATGTACAGTACTTGTATACATAACGGAGCATTTTCCTTTTTTCTTTTTTTACTAGTGTGTTCCTTAGGAACACAATTCCACTGACAAGGTCTTTACATGACGTAATTTGTGATGGAACTTTATTGTTACACTTTACTAACAATAGACAAAGTCTTCCCATGCCGTTCAGCCATAGGACAGTGAAGTCATATGACTATGAAGGGTTGGACTATGTACAGTATCCTCTATCCTCAAAGCTGAACTTGTTGGAATTGTGAACATCAAGGAATTGGAGTGTGTCTCCTGTTGACCCTTTGTCTCTTTGTCTGTGTCACAGGTAAGGATTCTCTTATGTAACTAGTGAAATTCCTATTCCTTTGATGTGCCGAATTTCTTTGAAATATGGTCATTTAGAAATACAATTTTCAAGTGCATGGTTTGTTAAAAAATAAAAAAATAAATCCAGTATTTTGTTGTACAGACTCATTGCAGATTTAATTATGATAAGCTTTATTTCTACAGACCTTATACTTTCCTCAATTCTGTTTATTATCTGTCTATTGTCTATAGCAAGAGTTTCAACATATTAAATAGTCATCTTTTCTCAAAACATCTCACTGTAAAAATGTAGATCCTAATGGTTGTCACGGCTCTCACAAATCTCACACATGAATCAAGGAGCATGAATTTGGGGCAGCCTGTCAGTCACTCAGAGTAACAGCCTCTCTTAGTAGACAGGTGTCGACAGAGTTTGAGTCATTAGCATGACTGACATTAAAAAAGACTCTGTTTGTCTATCTATCAGTCTGTCAAGGTTAGAAAGACTTTTAACTGTGATAATCTTAATCCACCTGGGAAACACCTAACATTTTGCTCTTTGAAAAGATTCCAGTGACGTCACATTACGTTATGAGTATTGAGTATGGCATTCAGCTGTTTGTGAATGTTTTATTGGTAATGAGCAAAAGGAGCTTTGATCTAAAAATAATACAAAGAATGTACTGTCAGATAGGATACTGTAGGCCTTTGTTAGTGTTACAGCAGAGTAAAAAAGCAGCCTGCAATGAACAATACAATACAGCAACAAAATACATACAGAAACCTTTTGCAGCCAGTGATACTGTTCTAGAATGACAAAGGCTTGCTATCCTTGCTCTCCTATGCTGTATCATTCTTAATATACACAGTAAAATACCCTGTGTTAATGTATCCATTTTTAACTCCTAGAGTGTAAAATGGATTTGGTTACATTTGTACACGCTCCGAGTAACACTCAGAATTCTGCTGTGTATAGGCTGACAGAGATCTATTTTCCAGGGTTCACATAAAAGAAAATGTCTGACTTCACTGAGGAAGTGATGGAGGAGGAAGTTGAGTATGTTGCCGACTTTATACTTTTAATAATGAGGATCACAATATTCTTATTCAATAAGCACAGTTTATCTGATTCAAACATTTTCTCCTTTCCACTGCCACTGCTTTAATGAAGAGAGGAAGAAGAAGAAGCAGGTAATATGATATCTGTAAACAAGAATGAATAGAATAGTACAATAATAGTATAGTAACACTAATTGAACACAGTTTAATCAACACTGTAATTAAGTGCGGTGGTGGACAGTGTACCTTGGCACCACTGGAAAAGCACGTCTCAGCCCTCAGCATGTTTTCCGGTTGAAAATAGGTTGAAATTTTAACGATATTTATTTGTATACAACTGTACTTATGTAAAAGTATAGTAAGTAGCGTATCTGTATACTTTACTTGAGTATTTGTATATGATTTTCACTTCACTAGGCATTTCAAAGACAAATATTGTACTTTTGAAGGGGAAAAGTACATTATGAATTTAATATAATGACACTAAACAATCTAAAGGTCAATGTGTCGCATTGTGAGCTTGTAGACCTAGCTTTAGACCATGAGCCGGGGGGGTTGGTCGGCACCTTCTGGGGGAATAATTCTCATAGTGATTTTTGTGAAGGTGTACAATACAGTTGTGATAGCATAGCACCAGTTTTATGGGTGCTATCATGCATTTTATTTTATAACAATACAGTAACAATTGAGATGGGTCATTATGAAAAGAACTGGTTCAGAGAGACAGCAACTTGTCAACTTCTCTCTCGTCGTGGAGCATGAAGTATTTCTTCCTTGCTGGAGTGTGAAGTATGCGTGATATCTAATCCAGTACCTGATGAAGACGCATGTGTTCCATGCCATAGAGAGGCTAAGCCTGCAGACCTGGTCTGTCAGCACAATTCTGCAACACTGTCTCTGCTCAACAGTTTTTTAAGCAGACTGTCATAGAAATCAGCTGAGCGTGCATGTGTGAGTGGACTCAACAGTGTTGATGATGGATACTGCATTTGGTCATGATGAGGCAGACATTGCAGGGTGTGATACACATGCTCAGTGCAAACTGATGTGCTTGTCTTGTTGGTGAATTGGGGTGTATCGGGTGTATCTACAGTATGAACTTTATACTGTACTTTATACTATAAAGTACAGATGGAGCAGGATGGGACAGTCCTGTGCAGATCATATCTGTGTGCAAAGGCAAGATCAGAGCACAAGACACTTTGCTGGCAGGGAACTTCCAAGGCTACCCTTCCCAGGCTACCCTGTGCTGGGTGAGTTGGGTGCCACAATTTAGTTGGGTGCCATAATATTAGTTGCCCTGTTGCACCACGTGTTGAGGGCTCATATACAAGTGATGTGGAAAAAGGCAGACCATCAAGCTCAACTTGACAAGTCGGCTGATGTCACAACATTTGGATGGGAGATCCAAATTGTGCTAAGGGTGACCAGCTGGCACCTGAAGAGATGTTCAAGCTACAGATGAGGAGTGATGTCGATAAAGAGTATATTGAGGATGAGGTAGACTAGGATTTGGGTAAGATAATACTGTCAATCAGGAAGGCGAGGGCCAGGAGGATGTGGTGGGTTGACTTTATGATCCTAAAAATATAGAAATATTATCATAATTTTATGTTACTAGAGCGGTGCCCGTGTTGTGATGTCAGAACAGGCCAGATGGAGATATAGTGTGATCAGGTCCAGACTCCAGAGCCCGTGGCAGAGGCTTTTGTGTACCGTAAATGCATGCACCTATTATGTAGTGCCATGCTCTGAAGACGGGGTTTGAGAAATAGTTTGATACTAAGGTGCACAATTACGGCTACATAGGCCAGTCATGCAGTTCAGGTCCCAGGCTAACTTCAAAAGTCTATCAATAGAAGTCCTGGCCACGTTGACTAACAAAGAAACACACACACTAGACAGGTCTCCCCTATGACACAACGTATGGCCTACATGTTGACACACACACACACGCACGCACGCACGCACGCACGCACGCACGCACACACACACACACACACACACACACACACACACACACACACACACACACACACACACCGTAAGTGGATCAATTTTGGGCAGACTGTTCAGCAGAACACAAACATCGTGCATTTTACCTCGTGCATCTTATTATATGTGCATAGGCACCCTATATATATGCTGCCATGTCTTCTTTGCACTTTACTTTCAGAGGATCTACTGCTGTTGGTCACAATTTGTTAATCTTTGATTGTCCTTAAATAAACACTACATTTGAAATAAGGACGATGCCTTGGACTCTCTCTTCCTAATAAATTGCTTGGTCTACTCCTATATTATCAACACCCACGAGACTACACTACATCTTTCATGAAAACAGAAGTGCGTCTCATTTACTATAGTCACTATAGTCACCATGTTGTCACTGCCTGTACTATCTACAGGGCGTGTAGATAAGATTTCTAGATGTGCTAATTTTACTTTTCTTATAATTATTGACTTGAGTTGTATCCTTGAGTTGTATCCCCAGTAGTAGAATAGAATGCTTCATTCGGATTTTGAGTGATAACACACAGAAAGCTATCATCACTGCTGCAATTCTATCACATATTTCCTAGCACTAGGGATGTATACCTTCCCAAAAATCACTGAGAATGATCCCCCCCCATTGGTACCGACGACTCCAAATTTGGGGTCCTGGCTGGCTGGCTCATGCACTAGATCGTCTATTGATATGTACTGATTACTGATTAATTGTATATTTTGTGGGTATCAGTACAAGAGGAAGTGACAGAGGAAGCACCAGAGGAAACAACAGGTAAAACATATTTTGTAGATTCCATAACAACTTGAACTCAGGGGTCTGTACACCTCCTTTTTCACAAATTCCCTTAACGGAAAATAGCCCAATAAGCTCACAGTCACAACCATAGACTGTAAAAAATATGGACAAAGCGTTCCCCGCGTCTAACATGAACGTAAAATGAAGCCTGTCAGTCCTTGAATTGTAAGTCGCCATCTTTCTAGATCCGTTTGGGCCCAGCTGGCCCATTGGCTGGCCCAGACAACGAGGCGGGACTTCCCCCCTTCTTCTTAGTTGGTTTTTATTTTGACTCGAGTGGGTGGGGAATCCCGATCATAGACTGTAACGGTAGCCACGCCCCTCAGAACATGCACGACTTTATGGTCATTTATTTTATAAATGGGACCATAATTTTCCAAAAAGAATATTATGACATTATAAATGAGACTTTAAACTAGTGACTGGAAGCAAAAAGTATTCATGACCATGTTTATTAAGGTAATACAGTCTAGGTGAAGTTAATACATGGACTTCTATGGGGCTATGGGTTTTTTTGGGCCCAATGACAGCGCCACAACAGGCCATTATATGAACTTTCAGGAAATCCCGATTTCCTTGTGGCTTCACAACATATCTGTCTGACTGCCCCCCTGGTCACAACACACTGCAAACCTGCAATGCAATGCGTGGTGAGCTCTTGTAGGCTGTTATTTTAACCGAATGTTTATTAACAATGAATTTATGTCTGTTCCTCATCACAGATGAATCAAAGCCCAAGCCCAAGTAAGATGTGATTCTTTCTCTCTTTTTTTGTGCAAAGGCACTTTGTTTCCTTAAAATATACAAAGCAATTAAACTACCGTTGATGGTTTCTATATAGGCTTATTTCATTAATTGATCATGTCAGGTTGATTGGTTCATTGATTGATTCCATGTCATTGATTGTTTGATTGATTGATGGTTTACATGTAGGATTGATCACGTTCACACATTTTTCATTTACACCAACAGGCCGTTTATGCCAAATGTTACGGCACCAAAGATGCCTGATGGAGGAGACAAAGTCGACTTTGATGTGAGCTGATGCGCACGCACGCACGCATGCACGCACGCACGCACGCACGCACGCAAACACGCAGGCAGGCAGGCAGGCAGGCAGGCAGGCAGGCAGGCAGGCAGGCAGGCAGGCAGGCAGGCAGGCAGGCACGCACGCACACACACACACACACACACACACACACACACACACACACACACACTGCACTCACACACACCACTTGTAGCTGTTCATTGTCATTACAGAAGAACCGCTCAAAAAGGAGTGTTGCCCATAGTCCTAGTGGCCGAGTTTTCATTTTCAGTTTGTTTTTTCATCACAATGTAAGGACTTTAATGAGGTAAAAGTACAACAAGTTCCTTCTAAGATGTAGTGGAATATCAAATTTGTACTTAAAGCTGCGCACTATGTGACTTTCCTGTTCTGCCACGGATTTGGACACGAGTCTCCTTTGTGCAAGTGCTGACATGTTTACCACTGAGATAATAGCCTGCTTGCTATGGGGAGAAATTTATACCTTTTGACCTTCAGGTCACACAAGTTGACCTTCAGGTCAAATTTTGTATCAAACCAGAAACAGGAGGTGTCAAAGGTTGTGTCAAGACACAGTAATCCAAATGTCTCAATAGAAGAGCAGGGAGACCAAATACAAACTCCCCAATTGTATTAGTAATATTGTATTAACATACAATAAATAGCATTTTATTCAACAACAAGTTACATACAGTACTGTAATACAGCTTTAAGTATTTGAACAAACGCTCTCGTTAGCTACTGACTACCTATTGGTTTATGCTGGTACCAGGATATCCACAGGAAGCGCCAGGAGAAGGATCTGTCTGAGCTGCAGTCTCTGATCGAGGCTCACTTCATCCAGAGGAAGAAGGAGGAAGAGGAGCTCATCGCCCTCGTCCAAAGAATCGTGAGTTCCAACTATATAGAGCAGTGGTTCTCAAACCTTTTCATGTCAAGGACCCCCAAATTAATACTCATAGGCGAGGCTAACAACCCAGGGACGGACTAATCCCCACGCGGGCCCCTGGGCCAGTATTCTTTGTAGGGCCCCCATAGTGTGCGTGCGCGCAAACTTTTCTGTTTTTTTTATTTTTCTTTCTTTTTATCATCCTTTTGACCTAAATTTTACACAATCAACAGTCAATGAGGGTCCCCAGGAGGCCTTTGTTGCTCACAAGCTCTGAGCAACGTGTGAGCTTGCAGATCCGCTATTTTCACTCTATCTAACTATAAAATAAATGCACTAAGTCTCTGTGTGTACGTCTGAAATCTACGTAACTCGAGAAGCGTTCACCCCACCGAATTCAAATTCGACAACGATAAAAGGGACACAGACATAAAATCTGGGTGGGGCATTAATTTCCAACTTGCATCGTTCCAAGTAGGCCAGTGCCCAATGGGCACCGCTGTAGGGGCTCCAACAGGCACCTCTCTAGTACAGTATACTATATATATATATACTAGAATTTCGCGGCCGCTTTGCGGCCGCTCATCCCAGAGTTACTTTGCCGCGCACTATGGGAAGAAGGAAATTGCGGGAGTTGACTCCACATGTAGTAACGGATGGGTTATTAGTTATTATTATGTGTCCTTATGTCACGGTCCGTGACATGTGTTATGGTTTGTTATGTTCCTTGTGCTAGGTTTTGGTTTTACTTTACACTTGTGTGCTATTATTTTGCAGTCTGTTAGTGTTTCCTGTGTTGCTCTTGTTACCTGTGTTGTCTCACCAGTACCCTGATTACCCTAGTGTTTCCACCTTGTCTTGTTAGTCCTTTTAGCCAATCATTGTGATAATTATCTGTTGAGTTCACCTGTGTCTTTGTGTATTTATGCTCCCCTGGTTTTGTCTTTTCCTTTGTCAGATCATTGTTGTATGTGACTAGTGTTTGCTCGTATAGTGAACTCCCAGAGTATTTCCAAGTTCTTGTTTTCCTCGTGTTCCTGTACCTGGATTTTGGTAATAAACCTTCTGCCTAAAACCTACTTTGCCTCTCTGCCTCTGTCCTGCATTTGGGTCCTACCCCCCCTGCCTATTCGTGACAGAATGATCTGACCATATTGGACCCAGCGGACAGAGGTTTGTTTTTGATTTAGATTTTTGCCATGCTGCTGAGGCTATCCACCATGGCCGATGGCCACCAGCCCAGCCTACCTTTTTCACCCAAGGACTTTGGTGTAACAAAGGATATTTTTTATGAGGATCCTCAGTTCCTCTCTCAACTGGCAAAATATTGGAGGCAGAATCGCGCATTTGCCCAATATACGGCTTTCTTCCGGTGGGAGAGTAGGGGTGCACCGTTTCCTCAGTTACCTTCTGAAGAGGTCGCTCCGGTCACCCCTGCTCTTCAGCCCACTTCCTCACCCAACCTGCTGCTGCCCGGCCCTCTGCTGCCCGGCCCTCCGCTGCCCGGCACTCTGCTGCCCGGCCCTCTGCTGCCCGGCACTCTGCTGCCCGGCTCTCTGCTGCCCGGCTCTCTGCTGCCCGGCACTCTGCTGCCCGGCTCTCTGCTGCCTGGCACTCTGCTGCCCGGCCCTCCGCTGCCCGGCTCTCTGCTGCCCGGCACTCTGCTGCCCGGCTCTCTGCTGCCCGGCTCTCTGCTGCCCGGCTCTCTGCTGCCCGGCCCTCAGCCTGCAACCCCAGTTCCTCAGCCTGCAGCCCCGGTTCCTCAGCCTGCAGCCCCAGTTCCTCAGCCTGCAGCCCCAGTTCCTCAGCCTGCAGCCCCAGTTCCTCTGCCTGCAGCCCCAGTTCCTCAGCCTGCAGCCCCGCCTCCCATGACTGCAGCCCTGCCTCCCATGACTGCAGCCCTGTCTACTGTACCTGCAGCCCCGCCTGAAGCCCCGACTCCACCTGCGGCTTCCCTGTCATTTCCTCCAGTGTCCTCTGCCTCGTCTGGTCCTCCTGGCCGACCACCAGACAACACCTCTGCCTCGCCTCGGCCTCCAGGCCTACCTCCAGGTGGCACCCCCATCTCGTCTCGGCCTCCAAGCCGACCTCCAGACGGTGCCCCCCTCTCGTCCCGGCCTCCAGGCCGACCTCCGGACTTCACCTTCTCAGCCCTGGTCTATCCTCCAGGCCGTCCCCCTGAGGTTACCCCCGCCTCTGTCCATTATCCAGGCTGGCCCCCTGAGGTCGCCTGGTCTGCCCCTCTTGCCCTCCTCCAGACCCCCACCACCCACCCTGCTCGATGCTCTGGACTATATTGAGGCATGTCTGGAATCCATGCCTTAAGGGGGAGGTACTGTCACGGTCCGTGACATGTGTTATGGTTTGTTATGTTCCTTGTGCTAGGTTTTGGTTTTACTTTACACTTGTGTGCTATTATTTTGCAGTCTGTTAGTGTTTCCTGTGTTGCTCT
The DNA here is from genome assembly GCF_964188405.1 of Protomyctophum parallelum. Classification (NCBI taxonomy): domain Eukaryota; kingdom Metazoa; phylum Chordata; class Actinopteri; order Myctophiformes; family Myctophidae; genus Protomyctophum; species Protomyctophum parallelum. The sequence continues at coordinate 33,094,878 of NC_139700.1, read as the reverse complement.
TGTTACCTGTGTTGTCTCACCAGTACCCTGATTACCCTAGTGTTTCCACCTTGTCTTGTTAGTCCTTTTAGCCAATCATTGTGATAATTATCTGTTGAGTTCACCTGTGTCTTTGTGTATTTATGCTCCCCTGGTTTTGTCTTTTCCTTTGTCAGATCATTGTTGTATGTGACTAGTGTTTGCTCGTATAGTGAACTCCCAGAGTATTTCCAAGTTCTTGTTTTCCTCGTGTTCCTGTACCTGGATTTTGGTAATAAACCTTCTGCCTAAAACCTACTTTGCCTCTCTGCCTCTGTCCTGCATTTGGGTCCTACCCCCCCCCCTGCCTATTCGTGACACCTTATTAGTGTAGTGTAGTGTAGTCAACACGTTATGGCTCATACACACTGCCCGGTATTTGCTCCGATTGTTGTCGGAGCATTTTTGGCGCTGGCCGACAAAACCCCTGATCTGACGTTACTGGTAGATCGTGATCTACCTTTTTTGTCCCAGGGCACTTTTCATAGCCTAAAAATCTCGGGGCACACCTAGATATACGGTTTGTGTACACTGTATATATACCGGTGTGTATATATATAGAATATTAGTGGTCCATGACATGAAAATGTTTGAGAACCACTGCTGTAAAACAACATTGGACAATGATGTTTGACAGTCAGCAATAGTGTTGCTTATTCTAGATTTATTTTCTGACTTGATCTGGCCTGTACAAAAAAGGGAGTAAATTAGAACCCGGCAACTACCGCCCTATTTCTATTCTAAGCTCCATCTCGAAAGTGATGGAAAAATGAACAGGTTGAAAAGTATCTTGCCACTAATAAATTGCTGTATGAGTTCCAATCTGGTTTCAGAACATCCCACTCCACTGACACATGCCTCCTCTATTTGAGCGACCACATCAAACACGAGGTGGACGCTGGAAAATACTGCGGCATGGTCATGCTGGACCATACTGTTCCTAATATATGTTAACGACATGACATCAGCTTGTGACTGCAACTTGTTCCTGTTCGCAGATGACTCGGCACTGCTGGTCTCGGACAGGAACAAACTGCAGGTTGAAAAGACCCTCAGCTCTGAACTCGGTAGAATCTGCACCTGGCTCGCTGATAACAAACTATCCTTACACCTGGGAAAAACTGAATCCATTCTCTTCGGATCAAATAGTAATCTCAGCAAGGCAGATGGCTTCTTGGTTAGAGTGGGTGACAATATTATCACACGAAAAGATCAAATTACCTACCTAGGTTCCATCCTGGAGGCCAATCTTTCCGGTGATAAAATGGCCACCAACGTAATCAAAAAAGTCAATCAAAGAACAAGATTCCTTTACAGGATCTCCTCACTGGTCAGCAAAAACACCTTGAAGACCTTAACAGGAGCCCTTGTACAAGGTTTATTTGACTATGCATCCACCTCAAGGCACCTCAAAGGCCCTTAAAACAAGGCTCCAGACCTCCCAAAACAAACTGGTCAGGCTCCTACTTGGCCTCACCCCCCGAACCCACCTCACCCCTGCCCACTTTGACAGGCTGGGATGGCTTAGGGTCGACGACAGAGTATAGCATCTTGCAATGGGTCTGGTCCACAAGATTCGATACACCACCAAGATACCCATGTACCTGTCTAAATACTTCCTTAATGTAAACGAAGTCCACACCCACAACACCAGAGGGAGTGCAACAAACCATGTACAACCCAGATTCGGCACAAACAAGGGACTAAATTATTTTCACTCCTATGCCGCCAAAATGTGGAACGCCCTACCAACAGTCATTAAGACATGTGAATCCCTTGACTCCTTCAAAACCGCTCTCAAAGGGCACCTACGGATGGCTGCAATTCGAAACTGGCCTCTGTAAAATCTGAATCCCCCACCCCCCCCACTGTATATGTATCTTTTCCCTTTTTGCTTCCTATATGATGAATTCCTGTTCTGTTCTTTAGCTACATAGAAATGTCTATTTGTATGTCTCTAAATGTTTTGATGAATTGAACAATGTGGACCCTGTTGTAAACAAGTGTAATGCTTAATTGGGTCGTCCACTCACAGTTAACAGTCTTTGTATTGAGTTTGTGCTTGAAATGTACTGTTAATTCTGCAAACTGTTAATAAATATTTCAATCAATCAATCAATCAATCAAGCCTGTTAACATTTCCATAGACCTGGTTGCTTGTTTCCCTCTCAGTCAATGTGGCAACCCTGGTCAATGCCGTGTTGACTGTTCTGTATGATGATTTAGCTTAGCACACAACAGCTAGGAGGATGCAGCAGGCTGATGCCATCATGTTTGGCTCCGTCTTATGAGCAAATTTAGAACTTCCTGTCTGAGAGCTAGCAGATTTAAGACATCCGGTTGCCTTCAGAATAAAATAAGGTTTTTTAATTCGTTAATTAAATAACTATTACATTACATTATTAACAGTATTTTGCGCAATTTATGTCCCCGGATTTATGGATATGGACTTATGGCTCCATCGCTGCCTCTTTCTTTAGTAGAAGTAGAAATTTAACGTGTTGCTGACTGTTTACGGTACCTCCCTCTCACACGCGCGCGCGCACACACACACACACACACACACACACACACACACACACACACACAGCTGACTTCCTCTCCCACCGACGTCAGCTGTTAATTTATCTCCTTATTCATACACGCTTTGAGCTGAGATAAGCTATAAAGCGCCTTTTAAATATGACAATGCTGTATATATATCAGCTGCACAGTTCAGGCAAGTGTCTGTGGCATATCATGTAACTTTAACAAAATAGTTTTGACAGCTTAAATCCGCGCGGCAGTGTTGTGTGTGTGTGGGACACGGGGTAGTGTGTGTGTGTGTGTGTGTGTGTGTGTGTGTGTGTGTGTGCAATCAGAAGTACTGGCAGTAGCGAAATAACAAACGCGATCTGTCTAATCGTAGTAGTTAGGTACAAACCAAGTAGTTTCTAAGAACAATGTTAATGTAACTAAGACATTCGCTGAGCGACCTATATTTTAAATGCAGAGATTTAGAAGGAATAAGCGAAATGGTGAGGCGACTATAGGTAAGGTTTCTCTGCGGAGAGGGAGCCATAGGGGAGATCACATTACAGCAGCCAAAGAGGGAGGGGGGGGCTGAGAGCTAGTGACGGGTGTGGCTTGGTTGAGTTTTCATTGGCTAGTGGCCACAGGCCACATGGGCACATCATGGGCACATCTTTTCATTGGCTAGTGACACACTTTTGCGCCACGTGACAACTAATATAGAATAGATATATCTGCTGTCGGGAGGAAACCACCTAACTCCAAAATGTTCATTTTTCAGGAATCATTATGAAAAATATATATTTTTTAGGAAATTTAGAAAACCTTATGTTCATCAAAGTTGGTGTTGTGACTTTCTATATTGTCAATGACTTCCATGAGAGAGGGAGAGGTGGTGGAGTTCGTTGCTTTAGCAGACAGTTTGAGGGTCCAATGGAGTTAAGTGGTTTTGTCCAAAGCACGTTTTACTACTTTCTATTGGTTCAATATTGTGTGCGTGTGTGTGTGTGTGTGTGTGTGTGTGTGTGTGTGTGTGCGTGTGCGTGTGCGTGTGTGTGTGTGCGCATGCGCGCGTGTGTGTGTGTGTGTGTGTGTGTGTGTGTGCATGTGTGTGCATGTGCGTGTGTGTGTGTGTGTGTGTGTTCATCATGTGTGTGGCCCTGCAGGACAAGCGCCGTGGTGAGAGAGCAGAGCAGGTGAGGATTCGGACTGAGAGAGAGAAAGACAGGCAGACCAGACTTGCGGTAAGGAGATCTCACTCACCGCACCGGTCTCATCTCTCATGCCGACTCAGAGCTTGCAGCTTTCGTTGGTTAAGTGGTTCTTCTTAGCTGGTGTTTTTGGCGTACAGGAGGAGAAGGAGAGGAGGGAGCAGGAGGACCACCGTAAGAAGCAGGATGATGACATCAAGAAGAAGAAAGCTCTCAATACCGTGACCCATCAATCGAAGGTTATTCAACATCTGCTCGACATCTGTCATGTAGTCAAACCAAATGTCACAGGGAGGAAGCCGATCATTATGTCCAATCACTCAACCACTTGGAGAGATATATTGGTCTGTGCAGGCACAAACTGGGCTGGGCCAAGCCAAGCTTTCTCTCAACTGGCAGAGAGATTGAAAGACAGAAAGACAGAGAGATGTTGATTAAGACTTGATTCATTTTTATTCAACATTTGCTAGTACTGTAACTTCAGCAATTCTTGCTTGCTAGGGGGGGGGGGTTCACAACACAGGGCCCTAAGTGACTGCTTTCCTTTTTTTTGACGATGGGTTCCCAGATAGCTTATTTTGCAGCAGTCTCTCTCTGTCGTGCTACTATTCAATACAGCATGCATTCATTGGCTACACAGTAAAATCCTTATAGCATCAATTTAACTCAAAGAGTGTAGAAATAGAATGGCAATGGTCCATGTTTTCCAGGACATGCCTATAGCACATCTATTCCATGCACACTACATAGATCTGCTATATTCAGCACGCGATACCGTCCTTCATCATACTAGACTCTTGAGTATAAATTACGCTTTATGTGTGAACGTACAGTATAGGCTCCGTTGACATGGGCTGTGGCTATCAGTACAAATTATATATTTTTATAATCGTTTTTTATCGGGGACAAATAAATAGCATATGGCAAAGGTAATTTTAATAATCACTACTATCCATATTTGTAACTCATCTATTAAATCCATACACTTTTGTTTTGAACGAATTGCTTATTTATTTGTTACTATCCTCATGTAATGATTGAATAGGCTATTCAACAGTCTCCTGTTGATCTGGGATTATTTTGTTTTATCCGGGAATCGAACCCTGGTGTCCTGCATATAGAGTCCACATTTCTACCACTCATCCAAAAGGCAGTCCCTCCTTGTGTTCGGGAGATATTGCAACTTCTGAGCTTCAGGCAGGCAGCACTATAGGCTACTTGTCAACCAGTAGTCCTACCCAGCACTAGGTTCTACATGGATGAGTAGGGAGACCACCTCCAATACACAACAGATAGGCCTACAGCAGGATAGTTATATTGTATTAACATGGGCCTACAGATTGGTTAAAATCAGGTTTTATTCATTCAAATAAGTACCAGATTGCAGCTTTAACAACCCTGTTTCAGTCCAGTTCACATTTCTCTCCTCACATTTGACCACTGCAGGGTGCTGAGGGGAGAAAGGGAGCCAAGAAGCAAACGGAGAGGGAGAAGAAGAAGAAGATCTTGGCCGACCGCAGGAAAGCCCTCAACATTGATCATCTAAACGAGGAAAAACTCAAGTATGTCAGCAGTCAAACGTTACAGCTAACCACACCATGTGTGATGTGTCCACTGTCCAGTGGAGGGAAGTAAAGTTATTGTCTCCACCAGTCCGAAGGCATGGGGGGAGAGTATGTTTTGCACTCCGTCCGTCCGTCCGTCCGTGTGTGTGTGTGTGTGTCCGTGAACAGCTAATCTCGGCCACCGTTAACCCGGTCGATGCCAAATTTTGCACACACACTCCCTGGATGCCAACGATGAACCTCTGCCCCAAACTTTCCAGAACGGCCTGTTATAGAGCCACCAGGAGGCCGCTTTGTGCAAAACAAGTTTTTGCACAGTACACCTACAGATTTTGTCCAAACATCACGCAAATTGGTACACAGTCTCTCTAGAGCCATTCAACGAAACCGGTCTTTCAGATTTCTCAGACTCCATCCTGATTGGTTAAGATTGGCTTCCAAAGTTCATTTACTTTTGTTGCCCTTTTATCCAACCACCAGATGAAGGCAAGCTGCAATGTCCTACATTCCTATCCTGGTGGAGACCTGTGCCCAGAAGGGCACTTTTTCTAGTTTAAGTACTGTACTGTACTCGGAAAAATATTTGAGATATTTTATTTACTTGAGTTATTTTGTAGACTTAGATTATTTAAAAAAGCACACACTAATGAAAGGTTTCAGTACATTTCTATATAATTTGACACACTTTGGACAATGAATTGCTTTGTTTGTTTTAGGGAAAAGGCCACTGAGATGTGGAACTGGATGATGGACCTGGAGGCAGAGAAGTTTGACTTAACTGAGAAACTCAAGGGTCAGAAATATGATGTAAGACAGTCAAGAAGACATAACTCAAATGAAAATGATCACATTCAGTCATTACACACAACTGTGATATACCGTGACCTCTGCAACAATATGCTATGTTTCGCAAACAATGGCTTGCGTTAGAACCACATAAATGGAAGGACCACAATTTGTTCAGAACAAGAACATTGGTGGTCACCATTACTTCACTGTTCTCCTGTCCCGGTCTCTCCTCAATGGTAAATTTGTCTTATAGTTTTATGTTAAGTCTATATGGTGTCCACTTAGGAGACTATTTGTGTACCATTTCACATGTAGTGGTGAAGGGTGGGATCGCGGGCCTAATATAATTGAGCATTGATTGACAGATTGAACTAGAAACACTGGTTTACATCTGCTGCTGAGCAAAGCAAACAAATCTATGGGAACTGGACCGGAATAGAAAACGGATACACCTTCTGGAAACAGCTGGGATAGTTATGCACACTTGCACACAATGCACAGGGGCCTATTGTATCAATAGACTTCAAGATTATTTTGTTACTAATCAGATAATTTGATGGACTTTAATGATTTAGTCATGCTTTTCTGCATCTTTACAGGTTAATCTGCTTCTTGCTCGTGTCAGGGACCACCAGAGGTAAGCACAGCTAGGAGGCCAAAAGTATTTTTGATCTAGACCAACATTGACAATTTGTTTATGAAAGCAGGCTTGTTACATCTTCCAACTCCATTTGCCTCTCTTGTTACTAATTCTAATCTCCATTAAGACCATGGCCAAGAATGAATCAGGTCATTAAGGATCCAATTTTATTTGAACATATTCTTCAAATGCAAAAAGAAAAGCAAAGCAAAAACAATACTGTATCAAAGCAAAGAATAACCTTGACATTCTGCAAGGCTACTAATCAATGTGCAACCATGTCCACGCTCAACACACTCACGCTCAACACCATTTGTACCATGTGTGAATGTTTGCATTGCAGTCTGCAAGGAGGACCAGACAGAAATGTGTGTGGGTGCAATACAATTCATAGTATAGTGACAGTCTGAAATTGTAGCAATACATCACACAAGGATGCCTTTTGGTTTATGGAGGATTTTCCCTTTCCAAAACAACATGGCCCAAAATAAATAAAACCCTGTTCCCTGGTGACAGCACTGACAAAACATAAAGTATTACACATACTCTCACCCAGGCCATTAGTCATTTTGACCCCCTCCCGCCCCAGGTGCTCCCCAGGAGTGTTGAGTGCTGAGTACTGAGTGACTTCCATTGGTGCCAATAGCTGAACTATGCGTGGCTTGAATGTTGACCATTTCTGGTGCTCTTTACAGCGCAAAAGGCCGTGGCAAGGGCAAGATTACCCGGCGGTAAGGTAAAGCAGATGCCGGACGGCTGCAGGGCAGACGATGACTCAGTCCGGGGATCATCAGCCCATGTCTCTTATGTGTGTTCATATATGCCGTTATGTAGCCCAACATTTCTGTAGTGTTGGGCTATGTGTCAAACATCAACGTATCAAAATAAATGAACCATTACAGATACTGTGTTGCCTTTATTAAAAGTTGCATTGATGTTATTTTGTCTTAAGTGCCTTACCCGGCTGAAATTTAGCTACTACTTGTGATGTACTACTCATAAAACACCAAGCTCAACAGCATCCAGAATTATTCAGCAAGTGCATTTTGAATAAGGTACTGGTAGTAGGATGGGAGACCTCACAGTTACAGTAACTATATTGTGATATCATACAGAACAAGTACAGGACATGAAATCTAAATGACAACTGAAATTAATCTGTTTTAGCTTTGTTGCACATCATGGAAGCTTGTACTGAAAATAAATTGAATCACCTTTAACTTGAGACAATAACCTTGAATGTGAAGGAAGAATGCACTGAAAACGGAACACTAACAGCATGTAAACTATATGGCAGGGTAGTTCATCTTACTCGTATGGTATAAACAATACAAATAACCTAATTAGGGTTGCATCGTTTCTTAAGATATATCCTCAGCACACACATTATGTTACGTCATATACTCTTAACAGGAAAATGAAAATTCATTAACACCAAAGTACTTAATCTAGTCGGTTTGTCTGTAAATCTACAATATGGACAAATAATCCTCCTCTGAACCCCACATGGTGAAGCTTAATGTACTTACTGTACTACTTACATACAAGATGTGTGCATGTGCTATGCAGATGGCGGAGGCTGGGATAGTGATATGTGCTGCCTTGTTGATGTACTTCCAAGTCCATATTGTACATATAACTACATTTCGGTAATACACACTTATTGATACCAGTGCATGTTGGGGGTTAGCGTCTCTGTGGACTGGGACGCTGGGAGACAGAGCAGGGTCCATGTAAGATCGTCCTCACCATAAATGAGTTTCCCTGATCTCTGCTATCACCTGGCTGGCTTTCTGCAATGCCTGGGGACAGGTATGAAAAAGAACAGAGTGAACACAAAAATATAACGTTGTACATTCACTATAACCAAACATTCCATATTGATTTAAACAAAGCTCTTACTTGGAGCTAATTTGGCTGCATACTGAATGTATTCTGAACCACTTTCAACCTGGTGTCCCCATTCTGGGCAGGTCATCATAGGTTACATTAAAAAGTAATAATTGTTCTTTCATTTTTACGGTGTGGCTCAGAGGCTAGCATCTATGAGAGCGTCTGTGGTTGTGTGGTATTTCTGTAGCTAATCTAGCAAACTGCTGGACTGATACAAGTCAAACTTTGTATGCACGCTGCCAGTAGACCACAGAAATATGTCTAAAATTGATTATTTTTCAACAATAGTGAAAATCTGATTTTCAAGCTCAAAAACGCCTTACATTTTCACGAGGCACTTGCGTACAACAAAGTACATAATAGAGCTCAAGTGGTTAATTGTTGCACTTGCCAGTAAACATGGTTACCTTGAGCAGTGGTTCCCAAACGTTTTCATGGCAAGGATCCCCAAATTGTCACTAATTAGCCCACACACCTCCATTTGAAAATGCCAGGGACCCCCATAAGAGAAGATTTTCACGGCTCTAGCAGAGATTCTCAACTAGTTTCATTTCAAGGACCCCCAGTTTGACGTGCGTTAGTCTACGGACCCCCATTTAATGACATCTCTATCTCTGGGACCCCCAATTTATATTGTAAAATCAATGTTAATTTAACTCTGAGAGTGTACAAATGGAACCAAATGTACACCATTTGTACACTCTCAGAGTCAATTTGGTTCCAAACTATGATTTAGCTGGGGACCCCCTGGAACTCCCTCAAGGACCCCAGGGGGTCCCCGGTCCCCACTGACCTTGAGCATGTCTGCGGCCTCATTGCGTCTCTGGGCCATGTCCTCAGACTCTGTGAGGAGGTCGTCCAGCAGGCCTGCCTTGTAGAGCTGACCCACTAGCTCACTCTGAAGACAGTCCTTCACATGGTTGACCAGGAAGTGCATCACTGCCTTGGGGACGCTGGGAGTTCATGTGACAGGAGGGAGGAGGAAAAAAATCATTATTTTTATTAAACACATTTAGACCTGAGGACGATTCTATAAAAGTTGTCTAAAACGTGACAGTTTTCTGAAAAACCTATGTTCTCAAACATTTTCACGTCAAGGACCCCCAAAAATATATTTAATTGGCCGCCGACCCTAATCTGAAAATATGCTGTTCCAGCGACCCCTCCCCCCAGAAGCAAAGATTTGAGTTAAAAACCTTCGCTCGGAAAGAATATATATTCAAAGATTTGCGCCACACGATTTTTCTAAAATAGCAGACCTACAAGATCGTAGCGTGCTATGAGCTTGTAGATCTGCTATTTTTCAATAGCTAAAGTGTAACATAATGCTTAAAACACCAAAAGGGGTTCACAGTTCACACCCAGAATGGGTTAATCTTTTTACCTAAATGTCAAAACACAGTTATATTATAAGAGAAAATAATACAGGAAACAAAGAAAATTTGCTTTCTATTAACCCATTCTGACCTGAGATCAGATTCATACGAGGTTTCCACTGGACACACGCTGGTCTGACGAACCCATTCTGACCTGAGATCAGATTCTAAAAATGTCAGTCGTTCTTCGATTTAAAAAAAAAATAGCAGACCTACAAGCTCTTATCGCGCCACTCGGTGGTGCGATATGAGCTTGTAGATCTGCTATTTTTAAATAGCTAAAGCATAACATGATGCCGACACCAAAATGGGTGCCCGGTCAGAATGGGTTAAGACAAATATTTTGGATTATGTCACTGTTCTGTTACAGTTATGGTGACCCATACCAAAAATTGAACAGTAGTCAAACTCTAGCCTGGAAATCAGACAAATCTGCCACAGGAAAGCAGTGATATTTGGCTGGCCATGCCAGGCTAGTTAAACTCCCTTTCACATTCCTTTATTTTGCTCGTGAAAATAGAGTGAAAAAGGCATTACTTCTAAGAAAGTAATGGAGAAGAAAAGAATGATTTTAATACTGATTTTAATATCATAAAACATTATTTTAACCAATCCGTATGATACAGTATGTCAAGTTATTTGAAACAGACGGCACAATAGATTGGACGCCTAGCTGCAATCATGCACTGCCATTCTTATTGTAGTTCCGACATCGCAATGAAACTTGACATGAAACGTACGGATTGTACGGATACTTAAGGGGTAAAGATGTGTACCTATCCTGGATGTTTTTCCGTACGATGAGGAAGTAGGACTTAATGAGCCTCTCAATGACCTCGCAGTCTCTCTGCTCCCGAGCAGACAGCTTCCGGGAGACTGGCACAGGCTGGAAACACAACAATAAGCAATCTAATTTATTAAAGACTGAAGAAATATGATGCAACAAAGTGTAAAACAAAACAGGAGAACCGTCATAAAATCCCTGTTTGGAGATGTACTAACTCTCTGTCAAGATCTTTGTTTATAAAGTAGCTTACTTCATTATTCATAATTATCGCTAGTATGGTATTAATGGGTCGTCCACACCTAACACAACTATAACTATAAACGTATAACTTGTCCACACCCCAACTTTAACATCAGTGTCTGTGAATGCTCACATAATTAGCATTGTGGCTATAGTGCTTGGTGTGGACAGCCCTTAAACATGGTGTATACCTAGGCCTGGAGTACCCACCACATCTAGCAGGTTGACAGCATAGCCCCTGGCAGAGCCGGAGCCCTTGTCTACAGGCATACCATCCTCTCCCTTCTTCAGCATGCCCCTCCAGGTGCCGGTTCCCCCATCCACCTGTTCACTGAGGGAGCCGCTCTGGGAGCCTCCTGCCTGCAGGGATGAACGGATGGACGGCTGTCAGCCAGATACGGTATGGGACTTGTCTTGCCATGCATTTGAATGATACACTGGCACAAGGTGCACACACAGACAGGCAGTGACGTTAATAGGTTTCCGGAAATTCTGGGAGGGATTAATAAAATGAAAGACAAATGACTAAGCAATCAAATAGACACAGGTCTTCTTTGATTGGAGAGATGTTATTTTCAACATGTTGCTTATTTATGCAGTCTTCATTCTTGGCTCCAATGTTGCTCTCGGACTTCATGTGACCAGCATCTGATGTCAACTATAATATATCTAATTTAGACAAGTTTTAAGCCTGATCAGAGCCCTGTTGACTTACATTATAAAATTAAAATAACTCCCGTGTGAAGTGAGGGGCGCTAATATATTAAAGCCTAACTCATGTTGATTAGGTGATGTAATGGTGATGTAAAACAAACGGTGCAAACACAAACATTAAACACCATTAACAATAAAGAGACAATATGACGTAAATGACACATGACAACGTAAATTTTCCCTTCATTGTCAATCCGTACAAAACATTGAACAAACATTAAACCTGTGTATAGGAGGGGCTAGTGCCCCTCAAAAATGAAATATTAAAGAAGTACAAAAATATGTTAAAAATAAGAATTTGTGTATTAATTTAGAGCTGATAGTTCCAGCGGTTTCCGAGGTCAACTCCAGACATACAAACACACAGACAGACCAATGTATAGATAAAAACAGTATGCAATGGACAGATACACAGCAAAATCTTCAGTGTTCATTTATCCATTTGTAATGTGTCCAATTGGTTACATTTGTACACGCAAGAGCTAATTTAACATTGAGGATTTTACAGTGTACGGTCCAACAAGGCCTTCATGAGAGACTATGGTTATAAAGGGGGATGTCGGTGGGACATTTCAGGGAACAAAACAAGGGTTCTAGTTAGGCTGGGGCAGCAAGACAAGTGTGTGTGGAGTGGGTAGATGTTGACCATGCCATCAGCAAGCAGTGAGGGCACACACCTTGGCGGCCTCCCCCTCAGGAGAAGGTGGTGCAGTGGGGGAGTGACCTGGGTCCTTAACAGACTAGAGAGAGAGAGAAAAGGAGGAAGAGAGGGGTGGAAGGAGAACTAAAGAGCTTGATATACTTTGTTGCGTGCATTGTCGTGCACCAAAAACGCAAGCACACCACACCACCACACCACACCGGGTCACGCCGCCCGCTGCAAAGATCTGCTATTTTCGGTGCGCAACTGTAGCACAAGTACAATTCCAGCTTAACAGGACCTAAAAGCAGAGGTAGGAATGTGTGCGTGTCTCATTTACAGTAGGCCAAGAAAGTGTCCCCATAGGTTTGCTAATTAGATAAGCATTTGAAAAAAGTATTTGAAATCTTGTTAGCTTGGAGAAAAGAACAGAAAAGAGAGGAGGGAAGAACAGGGGAGGAGAGGATAAATCCTGAGAGTACCTTTTCTCTGGGGACAGCAGATGGCATGTCTCTCATTCTGTTGCGTCGCTGCTCCTGTGAAAAATTAGTGCAATGCAGTTATTCACTGGCCAACTGTTCTACGTTGCCCCTTAGTGAATACGTGGAATGAGGTTCAATTCTTACTTCTATGTTATTGTTCATGACACCACAGGCGTCAGCGAAATCTGGATGCTTGGTGTTGATATAGGCAAGCTCAATTGCTACGAGATTATGAACCTGAAAAATAAATAAGAAAGACAAGATACAATAAATTTGAGCCCAGAAAGCATCAATTAAAAATACCTAGGCATCTTGAGGGTAAACAAACAAAACTGACCATGTCATTGGTGACTGGTAGTCTTTTCCTTAGCAGGGACGTGACCACTTCTACAATAGCATCGTGGAGCTTCGGAAACCGCAGCAACTCCTGCAGGGATGGACAAGAATAAAAAATAAAGTGTATAGTACACTGGAAAAACATTTATTCCACCTGTTGTATGCAGTATAACACCAAATGAAATCAAAGCAACATTTTCCTTCATTCTTAATGGTAGGCCCAGCGCTAAATGTGCTGAACAAGTTAGATATTTGGGTCCCATGTGCAGGAATAACTAGTATGTGATGATGACGTTGTGTAGCGCCAGTGTTGCCAATTTTATGCACAGCACAGGCCAATAGGGCAAAGCAGCTCTGTTCATTTGTGACCGCTGACTAGTATGTTAGTAGCCTGGCCCCAGCCCTGAATTGCTAGCCACGCCCATTAAGAAAATATGTTCTGGCGATTCAGGTCTGGTGACTCTCCCTACGACCGTGTCAGTCTCAGTCGAAAATCTGTTCATTGCAGCCGATTGGCAGGGCTTAAAGCCAAAAAGAATCCCAAGACTGAAAATTATTTTTTGCAAATCTACACTGATGCCATTAAATGACCCCTATGAAATCCTCAGGACTGAAATCAGTCCCCAGGACTGAGAACTTTAAGCTCTGCGATTGCCCATCAGCCCCCTCACTCGACAGCATCAGACAACAAACATGGCTGCCCCCACTGCTGTGACTGAGTGACTCACGACCGTATCAATCTGGCTATTAAATCGACGTATGATAAATAGTTTATTTACAGAAACGACAGGTTTTATAAACATCATCATCCGACACATTTTACCTCTTTTGTTTACATGCTAGTAGCGCTCGTTGGCTGTGTTCGTTTGGTTAGCAAACTGGTTAGCCATAGCCACATGATTGACGTCGTCATCTGCTTACCTACTATTCTGATTGGTTGGTATGAATAATGAGGCAGAAAAACAGCCAAAACAATACACACATCTACAACCCAATAGGCAGGATAGTTCAAGAAACAGGATAGTTCAAGAATAAATAATTCTGCTCCCAGATATATCTTTTACTTCAAGTGGTAACGAGCTTCAGCTCGAAACGTTCCCACTACTATATTGGGGAATTCCATGTATAAATGTGTCTCTTCAATAATTGATTAAAATATTTGATCATATGGTCTTTGATCTTACATTGAACGACAAGATATTCCTCCCGTTTCTGGCAACATTGGAACATATTTGTATATTTTGGATTCATGTGTGTCAACAAATTTAAATGAATCTCACTAGGAGGTTTATCTGGGCCATGATAAATTCATACCTTCATATTTTATTTTATGATACACATTTGTGCTGTCTCTATGGTAACCAAACTGAGCAAAAAGGTATATGTTGACCATTTATTAAATGGCAACCACCAATGTTATGTTAGATACAACATAATCATCCACCTATGGTCCAATGCCGTCTACATGCAGACACTAACCTGCTCTGCTATAGCGCTCTAAAGTCATCCATCCATCCATCCAATATTTGAAGTACTTTGCATTTCCATGAGAACCGATTGCAGTTGGTCATGCTAACCAATCTTATTATACAACCTTTTATTTTTCTTGAGGTGTGCAACAGCCTGAGAAGATCTTCTGAGACACGTTTTTTTCCTTTTGAGATCACTTAAAAAAAGCTTAACATGGAAGTCAAACCTTTCAGAGAACATTGTGTTCGTGATGGGTGTCTAAAAAATGTCTAACTTTGACCTATGTGCTTTAGCGTGCGTGTGTGTGCACGCACATCCTACCTGCGTGCTGTAGTTGCTGCAGTGTTGAATAATTCTCTGCATCTCCTCGTGCACCAGCTCCACACAGCGCAGACTGGGTTCTTCTAATCGTTTCACTTGCCTCTTCACCAGCAACTCAAATGACACTTCAGGCACAAATAAAGCAGGCCTTGGACCCTAGTGCACACAAACTCCATTAATCCACAACTATCTTTGACTCAAGTGCAGAAGACAGTGAACCAGTGAAACTATAAACTGTCGTACATTTTCACTAATGTAAATCTAAATATCTAATGTAATCTAAAACATGGCTTCCCTAACTTTTCCATACAAAGGACCCCCAAATAGTCTGGATAAATGGAAATGTCGTCCACCTCTCACAAAAATAAAAATAAAATAAATAAATAAAATAAAAAGGTGAAAATAGCCCATCTACAAGCACACAAGGCACAACTTGTGGACCTGCTATTTTAGCAATTTTCTTTTTTTTATATATTTTTTTATCCCACGATTTTGTAACCCATTTTTCACCCCTGTGTCAATCATCTAATGTGATCCTGGGCTCTACACACCCTCCGCCAACCTGGGGAGAGCAACGGACTTAACTCATGCTTCCTTCATGCTTGAGTGTCCAAGTTGCTCCTTTACACCTGACAGGGGGGAGTTTCCCTGGTTGGACGTAGCGCGTGGAAGGAACACGTTATTCCAACCAGTTCCTTTCCCCTCCATCAGGAGGGTACCTACCCTAGGGGACACGGGGAGAACATGCAAACACCACACAGAAAGGCCCTTTCGCCAACCCCGCCTTCGGGTATGGGCACTGATGACGCGGAGGAGGAAACACGCCGCCAGTACCCACAGCGCCCCGAGCGGGAATCGAACCGAGGACCTTCTAGCTGTGAGGCGACAGCACAACCAACTGTGCCACCGTGCCCCATATTTTAGCCATTATTGAACATTTTTGGCATTTTTGACAATACTGACAGACAACATGCCCAAAATGGAGTTGTCATTTTTAAAGTGAGTAAACTTGCACAATAATAATCTGCACTGAATTTTATATTTTGATTTTTATGTTTGTTTCAGTTTCTTCTCTTTTCCATTGCGACACTAACTCACCGTTGCGTTTCGTATCGCTGTGAGCACATCTATAGTTGTCAGACCACCCAGCGGATCTACGGATTCCAGCGTGCGTCCAAATGTTTCATGGAAGATATAACAGATTCTTGCTCCACCACATCTAAAAAGAAGACAAGAATTCACAAGGGGCCATTCAAGGAGTCAGAACTTGTCAGTGGTTGACAGTTGACACTTCCTGAGACAATGAATCATTTTAAACACTATCTATTTTTACAAAGAAATAGCAGATCTACAAGCTCACAGTGTCACTGCTTGCTTGCTTGTACAATGTTTGACTTTTTATTTATTTATAATTTTGCCTTTAAAAAAACCCCCAAATCTTCTATTCTGGGGGTCCCTGGCACAGAATATTTTCAGATGGGACCAGACGGGTGAAAATATTCTGCGGAATACATTTTGGGGGTCCTTGCCATGAAGACGTTTGAGAACCACTGCACTAGCTCCCCTCAGTGGTCTATAAAGGTGCTTGCATGCAGTCATCAGGGTTGCGTAACTCACAGTTCAGCTGTCTCGATGTACTTGGCTGTGCCCTCTATCGTGTGGCAGTACTCTGCGGCAAACTTAGTGATGAGTTGCAGCAAGGTGGAACTCTGGTCCTCTACAGGTTCACCGTAGCTGCCCAGTAGGGACTGGTACTGGGCAGCCAGCACGTTGATCCGAGTCTTCAGCTCAGGAAGACAATCTCTAATGTGGTGCATGAGTAACCTGCCGCGAGGAAAGAAACAAGATTTAGCTTTTAATCGCCTATAGATACTGTGAAAATAGACGTATATTGATCCCAAGGGATATTCAGTTGTCATAGCAGCACAACAGTAAGGATTACACAAAGTTACAGACAAGGGAAGAGAATAATTACAGAATATGTAACAATACTAGACTAGTAAAGATTGGGTAACAGTATAAAAATGCTTTAACATCCAACCTGGCCTAGTCAGGGGTGTATAGTGGATATGTATTGTGTCATTTGTGTGCTTCATCAACAATAAAACCAAAATGGCACATAGACGTAAAACCCTAGTGACTGACCTGACCACCTGCATTTTGACTGACTAACATAAATAAATATAATGTGGATCAATATGTACATATTGTATTGTCATGTATAGTCAAGTAGTTAGATATAAATAAATATAGGCATAGGTAAATGTAAAATCTATCACCCGTAGTACAGTATGTGCATATAGAAAGTATATTATATGTTCACTGATTTATTTATCTATCCATCCATAGTTCTGAGAGAGAGAACTGAAAGATGGAAGAGTTATAATTATATCGTACCTGTTCAATGTTCTGGCCAGATATTTGGTTCCATTTCTGTTTGCAAGGGAGGGGTACTTCTTCTGTAGGAAGGCATATTCATCACGAATGGAATCTGTCACCGACTTCTTATTGTTGATGTCTAGCTGACTCCTAGGAGGTGGGTATCAACAGAACAAATATAGCCGAGTCATCCCCGACAGTGAACAAATAAAAACAGTCAAACATAAAACATAATTTTGAATCTCATAAAGATATAGTAGATAGAATAGCAATAGTAGTAATTAGAGGTCTTCGTAAGTAAGGAAGTAGGCGCTACTACTTACAAACAACAACAAAATAAGTCAGGGCAGTTATATCATATATGTTGTTGATATTGGCTCCGGTTCAGGTTTTATTTATTCGCACATAAAAAAAGGTTAAAAACAGGAAAAATAATCATACATTAATATTGTGCAGGAGAAGTTAAAAGCCAAAAGGCTTATCGAGAACTTCCCCTAATTTGCAGACAACTCAGCTAGAATTCAAATAATAGCGGCGGGTCCATTCGGTTCTGGGTACATTTTTTGCGGGTCTATTTGGGTACGGGTTGGTCAAATTGGACCTGTGAAGACCTCTAGTAGTAAATCATAATACCAATAATAATAACAATTGTGCATATATGGAATTTATCCTGTATGTCTAACTATTAGGAGCAGTGAATGCCATTAGATCAATACGACAGTAGGGTTTCATACCTGTTGACAACACCGATGAGACCCAGTTTGACAGGAATAACTCTGCCCATCAGTACGTCCATGGCATCAGTGCCAGCGTCCATCAAATCAAGCTTAGTCACCACTGCTAATGTCCTCCTTCCTAAACATGATACAAATTCAAAATTCAAAAAGACAGGAAGAACAGACCTAAATTAAACTAAAGCAACGGAAAATAGAAGGGGGGGGGGGGATGTTTACCATCAGGGTCAACCTCGCGCGCGACCTTGAGTGCATCGGAGGTGGCCATGTCTGTGTTTGCAGCAGTCACAGCAAGGATAATACTGTTGGGGTTGGAGATGTACTTCAGGATCAGATCTCTGATCTGGAGCTCAATATCTTTGGGCTGGTCTCCCACTGGAACCTGTTTGGACGGACACACACGCGCACGCACAGTAGTTACACAGTTAGCTCTTAGTCACCCAAATTCTATGTAAGTTACTGGTCTTGACGAACATCTGCTCTTTGCATTACCTTTGTAATCCCAGGCAGATCCACCAACGTCAGGTTGACTACATGTGGTGAGAAGATCTTCAGGTGAATGGGCTCATCACTGATCCCCTACAACAGAAAACGATTACATCTCTGTCGTCATCCGATTTGTGTTGTCTCGCTATGTGGGGAATTAGCATACCTTGTTATTTCCAGATACTCGTTCGGTTTCCGCTTCAATTTCTTGCCTGATCTCATCAAACTCTGTGTATATCTGAGGGGGGAAAAATACAATTTGTGCTATTTTGGAAAATTACTCACAATTTGGAAATATTTTGCAATTTTCGCCTATAACAACATGCCCAAAACAGGACGACAGGTTAAAAGTGGATAATCACGCAGTCATTTTCTGAAAGGTCCTGCAAACAGTATAATACATCATCATGGGACCGTACCAACACATAAAAGGTATTATTTTTTCAGAATCTCATTAACTACTGTATTTGGGACACTGAAGCAGAGAAAAGCCATGATCCCCTCGTGAGGACATTAGCCCTAGAGAAAATCCAGTTATATTTTTAGCTACTGCAGTGCACTTGATTTGATAACAGATTGTACAAGTTCCTGTTGATTCACGTACTCCAGAAAACCACAATCGTGCCTCTGGCAACTATTCCACGACCGCCAACTAATCAATACAATTTTATACAGGGAGCAGGTTTCATTATCTGAGCTGGGTTATCAAATATTCAGGGGTTTCTATTCATAGACGTGGTCAATAACCTACCTTATTTTTTGTGTGTAGAAATTTGCCCCATTCCTCTCCATCGATGCCTGTAAAAAAAAAAAAAGAAGAAAAAGGGAAAGGAATCAGGAATCTTTCATCCTGAGAAGGTGCCAGTTCCTGCTTGTTTGACATCATGTAGCTTTGAGATCAGATGTGACTGATTATAACTGTCATCAGGTTATATGTCTCAGGGGATGGTGCTGTATGTTTGCTTGTCACTTCAGCTGGGATGGGAATGTGCGCTTTAGGCCAGAAAGCAATCCACAGCCAAGAGCCAAGGATATGAATAAACAACAAAGCTTTATATATAGCCCAACACGTGGAAAATAGCGACAACTGTGGAGCCGAGTTACACAATTAAGGACACAAAAACAAAGGGGTGGAGTCTGTTAGTCAGTTAGTTCAAAGTGGAGTTTGTTTAAGCAAATTGGAATCACAGTGAAGTGCTAAATTATTATGACTTTCAAAACTCCAGGGTAATTTCAAACTGAATACAATTTCCTTGATTGATTCAGTTAAATTGTTCAACTAACTTTGAATTAAACAGAGACCAGCCATAATGGGGATGGTGCACGATGAGCTGAATTATGCTAAGCCACAACACTGGGTAGCTTAATTAAGGCAACACAAATAAGTGACAAAATGGGCATAAGAAAGGGAAGATGCTAAATGTAGACAAAAGAAGGCAAGGAAAAGGAGACCTCTGTAAAGGTGTCCATTTTTCCTGGAATTGGAGTCTGTTGGTTCAGGAGAGATGAAAGGAGAATGGTGTTAGCTAGGCTAAACTGCAGTTCTGGCACAGCACACTGCAGCAATGCAAGTAGCCATTCCCAGAACACAGATACACAACAAAATCCACAACTAGTGAAACCTTTTAAAAGGTTTCCATCTGCTGGGTACGTCACCTCTCTCCTGTACTATACACTACAGTAGATGCAAGATATTGCTGACCTCAATATCTGCTGACGTAACATGACTCATTGCAGACGGACTGCTATATCATGCTCTGTGACTGCATTCACCTATTTCAATATGCCCAAAGCAACACATTTTGGCCCAGTTATATATGGACAAAATCAAATATCATGGTATTTTTGACCAAAACCCTTGATATCGATATTGTGGTTGTGACCATAAATGCATGCATTGTGATAATATCAAATTACTTTCAAAAAAATATTTCTAAAGAGTCGACCCACAAGCTTTAAAAGTAAAATAAGTGATAAAACCAGGAAAAGACAATGCTATTACAATTTCCAAAATTCCAGACGATAATCTAGTGTCATATCTCATAATATCAATATATATATATTGTCAGGCTAGTTTAGCCTGCACCAAAACCCTGCTCAAAAAACTGAATATCCATAAAATGCTAGAATCAAACCAAACAGGCCAAGCCAAATTAATTAAGACCAAGCTTAATATACACTTATCTGGAAACAAACAGTATGGTACTGTACATTGATTTCAGGACTCCCAAGGAACTTTCAGTATTTTACCAGCCAAATAGGGATTTTTGTCTGCCAGCGTTTCTCCAGTGACAGCTATGACAGGGATCTTACAAACAGAAATCAGCCAGCAATAGGCGGAAACTGTAGAGGCGAAGACTTGTTGTCATTACCATTCTCTTCGCTGCTTTTCCTACGGTCCTCTGGGTCTATGTGTACCAGCTGAAGGATAAGAGGCCTTCGGGTGACAACACCACAACCGCGTGGTAGGAGGTCTTTGCCAACCAGGCTCTCTAGCACAGAACTCTTCCCACTGCTCTGTAAACACAAAAACGAATGGTTACAAACTTACTAGCAAAATATGAAGCTACAGTATGTAGGCCTATGACTCATTCAGTAATGACTATAGTACATAGCATGGGACACTCCTTCCATGGGTGTTGTTCTTTTAAAGTTGGGTTTCACAATTGGGAAGTAAGTAGTAACACCCATGTCCCCCTGAGAACTGGTATGGCAAAGGTTTGCACATAGCCTGGTAGGATTTCCCTTTAATCGACTGGTAAATGGTAATTAATAAGTTGTTGTAATGTGTATTTAGCTGGTGTAGTAGACTGTCACTGTGGCACGCAACTATAAGAGTTGGGAGCGAGCTCCTGACAATGACCCATATGAAATGCCCTGTCCTGTCACTGGCTGGCCTATGTCAACCGCAGGTGTCTGTCAAAACGTGTACAATGCAGAGATGTTGACCTGTAAATGTGGACAGTACTGCTTAATTTATGTTTACTAAATGAATTAAGCAAGTTGCAACACAGGTCGCATAAACTGCATGAGAAAGGAACTAGACAGGTTCCCACTGCCCTGTCTGCGTGTGGTGTGAATGGAAAACAATGAAGTCAACACAAATGTTTGGTTTCTGAATAGCCATCATAATTTTCTAGAAAGAAGCGACTGCTGTTGGGACATGACAGTTAAGTTTGTGTGTGGAATACAAATTATTAACCTTGATACAAGACTGAGTCTTGATCCAAGTTTAACAAAATGAGATATATCTCGGTAGCTTGCTGTAGGTTTCATTTTGAGGAAATTAATGTCAGTTAATTCGTTAACTGACACGTGATTGTCTCTCAGTCATTTAGGCCAAGCTATTGTAGTCAAATGTTGATACGGTTGTTGGATGTTTGTAGAATACGTATCAACATTTAATGGTTATGTCTAAAAGGCAAGCTGAAATATGATAATATAAGTCAATGAGCTGAGCAAGCAGCACTGCAGCAGGTTAGCGCCAGTTAGCTTGCTATCTTCTACCACTACGATTCCTACCTGGGTTCCAACAACAGCTATTTGCGGTAGCTGGATGATATCCGCACCGACTGTGTTGAATACATCTTGTAGTTTGTTTATGACGGGTATAAGGGCTTCCATAGCTGTTATTGAAATAGGTACCCGTCAAAACTGACTACCACAAACTACCCAGATAAGCACCGCGCCGCGGGTACAAAGTCATTCAATGTCCCCTCCTAGCGTTTCTCAAAACCCTACCCAGCCAACAACTGCGCACAAAATAAATCACAGTTGCATTGTGGGAGTACGAGTTCAACCTAACCAATGGTTCATCCAGCCTGGCTCGTCCATTCACATTAATACATTTATAAAATAAAATAATTAATTTCAGTCACACATAGCCTAATAAAGGCTATGTAAAGTGAAGTAGGCTAGTCCATATAGTAATCCACATAACAGATATTTTAGCAATATGACCTACCCATGTATTTAATACTCATCTACACTACTCACTACATATCACATTATAGTGCTGCACAATTAATCGAAATAAAAAAATCGACATCTAGATTACCTATGCAATCTCATTTTGTGAAGAATCCTGCAGCACTAGTTGGCTGTCTTTTTTTTAAATAGATATTTTCATGGAAAAAAGGAGAATCGTAATCTCAATTATTGTGGAGAAAAGTCGAGATTCACATTTGAGCAAGAATCGTGCAGCACTATCACATTATACTTCGATTTAAACATACTTTGCCTACATCATCTCACCGAATAACTTACTTGATCTATCTCAACCACCAACTAATATGGTTGCTGACTCCGTCCCCGGAGTGGACTGCTGACCCCCATCTGAAAATATGTTGTGAGCGCTATGAGCTTGTAGATCTGGTATTTTTCAACAGCAAAAGTACAACATAATATGCTTAAAACACCAAAAGGGTTTCCTGCCCAAAATTGGTTTTAACTGCCTTAGTTAGAAAATGTGAGTTTCTACCACAAGTGCTTTAAATCTTTGAGAGCAAAACTGAGTAAAATGAAATATTATTTTAAAGACAGAGTATTTGCCAGTAGCCTATTTGCACAATGATCAGCTATGAGGGCCGGTTTAGCGGTCCAGGCACCTAGGCTGGTAATCCAGCACGACTCACGAGTGTGTTGCGGGTTTGAGTCCCGATCCCGACGAACTTTGCTGTATCTTTCTCCCCGTTTCCTGTCTACTGTACTTCTATAAATAAAGGCAAGAAAGCTTGGCAATCTCAAGCATTGTTGTAGTACCAAGTGAGATCTTCACAGCTGTTCATTTTAGATGTTCAGCCAGTCATGTTTGCAAGATAAACCTCTTAAGAGTTAAGGATGCATCACACAATTATTTTGCAGTAATGACTCGCTGAACATTATCCTTAAATCATCCACACAACCATCAACTGTACAAATAAAGACAGAACTTTAAATATTGCACAACAAATCTATAGAACTTGCAACTATAACTGATGAGGTAAATTATATTATGAAAATGCCACTGAGCTGTATGCTCACAGTTCAAGTGGGTGGTACTATAGTCCACTTTTAATTTGGATACACACATTAGATCGTTTGTGTTCTGTTGGACTTCTGTTCATGATGACTTGAGTACAAAAGGAGCCCAATGGAAACAAGCGCAGATATTAAAAAAGGGTGCATGTTGCATCCCAAAACGCAGTTTATAGTTAAGGGAATAAAACAACGATGGATGAAGAGGGTTTTTTATTCTAGTATTCACAATCTCAACAAAGCACAATATTCAGTGTTCATTTCAATGTAACACTGAATGGAACCTTGCAGATCAGTTTGCTCACTCTCAGGGCTGTATTTTGCGTGTCTTAAGTACCAGGTCTTATTCCCTAACTTGAGTAAACTAAAGACCTGGAGGCGTGATCAATGCCATTTGGCTATTCTGAGTGGCCAAAGAGCATTGACCACGCCTCCAGGTCTTTAGTTTACTCAAGTTAGGGAATAAGACCTGGTACTTAAGACACGCAAAATACAGCCCTCAGTGTTAAATTAACAGAGGATTTTACTGTCAACAAGTAGTGGATTTTAAACATCTAGTCTACCACGGGTGTGGTGGTCCTCTATATTACACGATTGGTTTTCAAAGCAGTGGGCGTAGGTTTGTTACTATACCTTGCATTTAGAAGTTCCCGCCAGATGCAGTAGGCAGAGATCTACAGTAGCCTATGACGGTCATGCAACGACCCTGTTGTTGATACCCTGGATGGGGAAGGACCCTTGAGGATTTCACACCTTCACAAATCTCAGATTGAAATGTGTTTGTCACCTGCACAACTGTGTCTGACTGTCCGTGTATTCCCTACTACAGTACACAGGCCAACATGCAATTATCCGTTCACAGCACTGGGCTTTTTACATGGGAAGCGACTGACGTGCATAGCAATTCATTTTTAATGAGGCGATCGGACATCAGGACTATGGGTATTCTGACAGGCGGAGCACACTCCTGTGAAACTGTTGTTTGTGCTCGTTCCATGCACCTGCCCTTTGCCCAACCTTTTCCCACATGCCACGCAGGACAGTGATTTGACACAGATGAAGGAGGCTGCTTCATCTTCATCTGATTGCCTGCCGTTTACTTGTGGAGTGATTGTGTCTGTGCTCACAACCGCTGATCGAAGTGAGAACGCAGGCGTAGTGATGCTCTATAAGTAAGCTCTGTAAAGTCCTTACAAGTGAAACTGAAAAATCCTAAATTTAACTCAGAAGAGTGTACAAATGGAAGTACCATATGTTCCATTAGTGCACGCTTCAGAATGCATTTACATTTTATTGTGTAAGCATTGGCTGCTACAAACATGTACCAAGAAAGACAGAACTAAAGGTGATCACAACATCAAGACAATAGACATTTTGGTACTTATATGTACTAAATTAATTTATAGGGATCCTGGTGGATCTCTATGGTGACACGGGGGTGGGTGGAGTATCGGGTTGGCTCTCACCATTTGGTGTGAACCTCCTTGATGGTGGTATTAAATTGTTTGGATTGTATATTGCTTTATTTTGATGTTTATAGGGTAGGCATTTATAAGCTTTCAGCTTCAGCCTATTCCTTTTGATCACCTCCAGTTCCTTTTTTTTTTTTTTGTTATGTAACCATGTGTTAACAACTAAGCTGTTTTGTAACTGTGAAGATGATCAAATAAACTAAACTAAACTAATACTTTCAGCTTTCTGAGAAAATATATAACAATCCACTTACAAGGAAGAACTTGAACTGATAAATTATGCAAAGAACATAATTCAGACAACAAAGCATAGCTTATTTGTGTATAGACAATGCACATTAAAACATGAGACATTAATTAATAAACACTGATGATAGTGCTGTCAAACAAGTACTGGGGTATATGAAACTATCTATGGAAATAAAGTTGAAAATGAATACATTTAATAGTGGCTGGGGGCGGGTCCTTGGCCTGAAGACCCCTGCTGTAGTTGCATTTCCTTGTACAGAGTACTATTGATGAATAACAGTTTAAGTCCAAATTTTATTCTGACCCCTTATCCATCATTTAGGATAATTAGTGTGGACTTGGAAACTGTTATTCGTCTATAGTACTCTACAGTTATCAATCATATAGCTGGGGACGCCATGTTGAGAACCACTGGCCCAAGCCAAGGCATTTTAAAGTCTTAAATCCTTTTATAATTGATCCGATCAGGAGCCAGTGCAGTCTGTATATGTAGTCACCATATTTCCTCTGCGTTGTGTCACAGTTCTACAGTGCTGTTTTGACGAGCCTTGAAACCTATCATCCGCGTGCTTGTTGTGTCTTTCAAACGTAAACATTTTCTCCATGTCAGCAAACATGTCATCAAAGATTCCGGCCTCAAACCCTCCTGGGAACCTCTTCTTATGTTTACTGTGTGCCTCCTGATGAGACTTAGAATGGTCATCAAAATGTCTTCTGTGACGGGCATGCCTGTTCAAACTGGAAATGTCAAAGTCTTTGAGCATGTCAAAGTTGAATGGTTGGTGGACGTTGTGCCTATATCCACTTTGGGTCTCCCCATTGAAGTGTGTCCGGTATCCAGAATGGTCATAATCTCTTCTTTTGTCCTCATCTGATAAGGTTTCATATGCTGCGCGCGCACACACACACACACACACACACACACACACACACACACACACACACACACACACACACACACACACACACACACACACACACACACACACACACACACACACACACACACACACACACACACACACACACACACACACACACACACACACACACACACACACAAAATAATAATTATATTATAAATAGCTAAATGCACATGCAATCATCAGTGTCTTTTTGTATGTAAAGTAAACATAAAACCTATCTTACCTTCAGCAATTACCCTGAACTTCAGTTCAGCATCGGGGCTCTTGTTCTTGTCTGGGTGATACTTCATTGCAAGCTTGTGGAAAGCCTTCTTTATCTGACGCTGAGTAGCATCTTTAGGAACTCCCAGTATGTCGTAGTAGTCCTTCTTGGCGAGGATCAGTTCTGTTATCATTAAGATGGTCAATGCAACCGTTATGGCAGACTGTGCATTTGCCATAGTTCTGATTGATGACCTCCTGCATTTAAAATAAAGTGACAAAATAGAAAAGGTTACAGGAAGGTTATGGGAAACCGTGCCAACAACTGTATTGATTGATTGATTGAAATATTTATTAACAGTTTGCAGAATTACAGTACATTTCAAGCACAACTCAATACAAAGACTGTTAACTGTGAGTGGACGACCCAATAAAGCATTACACTTGTTTACAAGAGGGTCCACCTTGTTCAAATCATCAAAACATTTAGAGACGTACAAATAGACACTTCTACATAGTAAAAAATAACAGACAGGAATTCATCATAGAGGTAAAAAAGGGAAAAGAAACATATACAGTTTCGAATTGCCGCCGCCAGTAGATGCCCTGTGGTCTGAAGTTTTCTTTGGGGTTTTTGAGCTACAATGAAAACAGGCAACACAGTGAAAACAGTGACATCTGCTGGCAAATCCCATTGACATATATGGGATTTGCAGGCTCTTACATCACAAACAGCAGGAAAATCAGAGCACCTGTTTGAGCCAGAAAACCCCAGATCACAGAAAATCTACTGAATGTTAAAAGTTCATGTTTTTTGGGTGCAATTGAGCTTAGTAAAAAAAATAAGAACAATTCCGAAACATTTTTTTTAATGTCACAATCCCTTTAAGTATTTAGACAGGTACATGGGTATCTTGGTGGTGTATCGAATCTTGTGGACCAGACCCATTGCAAGATGCTGTACTCTGTCATCAACCCTAAGCCATTCCAGCCTGTCAAAGTGGGCAGGGGTGAGGTGGGTTCGGGGGGTGAGGCCAAGTAGGAGCTGGACCAGTTTGTTTTGGGAAGTCTGGAGCCTTGTTTTAAGGGCCTTTGAGGTGCTGTGGTACCAAGAGGTGCATGCATAGTCAAAGAAACCTTGTACGAGGGCTCCTGTTAGGGTCTTCAAGGTGTTTTTGTTGACCAGTGAGGAGATCCTGTAAAGGAATCTTGTTCTTTGGTTGACTTTTTTGATTACGTTGGTGGTCATTTTATCACCGGAAAGTCCAGGATGGAACCTACGTAGGTAATTTCATCTTTTCGTGTGATAATATTGTCACCCACTCTAACCAAGAAGTCATCTGCCTTGCTGAGATTACTATTTGATCCAAAGAGAATGGATTCAGTTTTTCCCTAGGTGTAAAGATAGTTTGTTATCAGCGAGCCAGGTGCAGATTCTACCGAGTTCAGAGCTGAGGGCCTTTTCAACCTGCAGTTTGTTCCTGTCCGAGACTAGCAGTGCTCAGTCATCTGCGAACAGGAACAAGTTGCAGTCACAAGCTGATGTCATGTCGTTTACATAAATTAGGAACAGTAAAGGGCCTAGTATGCTTTCTTGTGGAACGCCACAGCCGAATGACAATATATGGCTCTGGATACAGGATAGGTGCCACATGGGCACTAGGGACTAGGGAGTCGGGACATCTGGGACTGGGTACCTCGATGGCTATTTGTCCAAAATGTAAAAATATACTGTATACGGTATATATTTTTGAAAAATGGTATACATGATGTGAACATGCACATACAGTACGGTAGCCTACACCATTCCTGGAAAATATCCTGCCTAGGGCATGCAATTGCTCAGGGCCGGCATTGCTTTAGACTAGACTAGATGGTTAGATCGCTAATACCTGGATGTTTACACTGCAGCACTTGCAAGTTCAAACCTCAAGATTGGAGTTTCTAGGTGAAAAAAGTGTGAATGGAGTTTCTAGGTGAAAGTGATTTTTTGACATGCCATGAGCTGCCATTGAGCCCCATTATAAATGTCTCAAATTTGAAAGCACAAAATGTCTAAAAATATGAAACATTTCAAAGATTCATTTTCATGCAAACATGTCCACCGTAAGATGAACCTAAATAGGTTTGAATGGGGTTTCTAGGTGTAAGTATAAAGCACTTTCACGGTCCTCCATTCACACTTTTTATTATTCAGCTTACTGTGGAGACACATGCTGGAACTTTTTACTTTGAAATGTTTTGTAGTTATTTAACTTAAACGGCCAATGCATTCTGTATGGCAATAGCACAAACTTTGGCATGGTACTAGTCCTACATACTTACCCCTAGCCCATCTCGGAACCCTCCATAAAGCTTTTCTGAAATTTGGATGTCGCTTTGTGTAGGTCTGGGTCGTCAAAAATGTCAGAAACTTCAGTACCATTGGGTTCTGCTTGGAGGGCTAACTTACGCCTATAGCAACCCCATTCTAGCCTACTTAGGTTCATCTTATGGTGGACATATTTGCCTGAAAAGGAATCTTTGAAATGTTTCATAGTTTTAGAAATATAGTGCTTTCAAATTTGAGACATTTACAATGGGGCTCAATGGCAGACATTGGCACGTCAAAAAAGCACTTTCACCTAGAAACTCCATTTACACTTTATTATTCAGCTATTATCCAGACACATGCTGGAACTTTTTACTTTGAAATGTTTTGTAGTTTATGAGTTATTTAACTTAAACGACCAATGCATTCTCTATGATTGGAGGGTTAAAAAACGTAAACAAAGCGTTCATTTTCACTCACCCTTTACTTTTCGGAGACGGAGAGTCCGAGACGTCAGGTTGGCTATTTTATTAAATGTTTGCCTACTAACTACAGTAACATTTAAAATTACATGTTGTTTAGATTTGAAATATTATGCAAGAGAATGGCCAAGAAGAGCAGCCTTGCCATCTTCTTCTCTTGACTCCTTTTCCCTTCAGACTTCTTCCTCTCTCCTTTATTGGTGGATTGGTGGTAGATACCGCCACCTGCCGTACCGGAGTAATGGATGAGTGCCATATTGACCATAGGTATTAGACATATACTGTAGCTATCTATGGCACTATGGGTATACTAGCCTACTATTCGCACGGCACACATATCTCATCCCATATATTGTACCCCATGTTAAATACGTTGTCTAATTGTGTGGGGGAACTGAACTCATGTATTTTCATCTAACAATGATTTTAATTTAATGTATAGGCTATACTGTAGTGTAGTCTACAGGAGTCCAGAATGTTCATAGCACGCGCGCGTGCGCGCGCACACACACACACACACACACACACACACACACACACACACACACACACACACACACACACACACACACACACACACACACACACACACACACACACACACACACACACACACACACACACACACACACACACACACACACACACACACACACACACACACACACACACACGACAATCTGGCATGTGATTGGTTGGAGACTTGGAGTGCAGTTTGTGCAGACTCATGGAACACTACAATGGTCAAGAGGTGCACACACATCCACAAATTGCAATGGGTGCAGGATCCAAAAAATAACTAACTATACTAAATAAATAAATAACCTCCCGATAGCTGAAACGTATTTTTTGTCCGCTCCATCAATAAATTATTTTGGGAGCTTTTAAAACAGTATTGAATTTTATTGCACCTTGTTATAAAATCCATGCACCACACAGCCATATACATCCATGATCACAACATAAAAAATAAGAACAGGAAATGTCTTCATTAAAGGAAGCAATAACACACTATCCATTTCCAGAGATGTAGTTTACTACCATGTAATATAAGTTAACACACTGTATTATAACACATACTAATGATGATCTCATTGGGACAATCATATAGCGTTTCCTTTTTTTGTACGATCAGTGCATTTAATATCACAATTTCAAATAAGTAGAAACAAAATGTACAAAAAGCATAAATAATTTGAACATCAAAACCCATGGGCATTTTTTTCTTTCTTCTTTTCGAGCTTTCATGACCTTGAGCAGCCTGGACATTCCGTCTTTGTAAACATTTCTATGTTAAATCTACAGTAGCCTCACACAACATTTTGCTGATTATTTAAATGCAAAACAGACACTTTACAACTTTTCCAACAATCCAAAACATGTACATAACTTGTACACAGAATGTCACCAAGAGCACTACACCAATATAGCATTAATACATCACTTCTCCACATGAACCCTAGGGCATGCTTGTTGTGTCTGGGCAGGTCACAATAGGTTAACTGTTTATTTTTATTTTAGAGTATCTAATTATATTTACCCCTTTGTCTCCCCAATGTAGTCGTTATGTCATCCTATCACATTATTTTAAAGATATCTTTTGGGGACCTGGGCCGTGGCTCAGCAGTCCAGGCACCTTGGCTGGTAATCCAGTCTGGCAGTGTGCCGCGGGTTCAACTCCCGATCCCGACAGCCTTCACTGCATGTCATCCCCCCATCTCTCTCCCCATTTCCTGTCAGCCTACTGTCTGTCCCTCCATAAAAAATATAAAATAAAGGCAAAAGCCACAAAAACAAAACTAGCCCAAAAAATATTTTGGGGCTTTTTTTTCTAACTTTATTGATATACAGTAGAAAATGGGGATAGTGATGGGGGGCATACACTAGTCCGACGTACCAATAGTCTGACATACGTGGCTGGCCATTTTTGGCGGGAACCCCTTTTGGTGTTTTAAGCATGATGTTATAAAAATAGCAGATCTACAAGCTCATAGCGCTGCACCGAGTGTCGCGTTACGAGCTTGTAGGTCTGCTATTTGTAGAATCGTTCTCAGGTCTAAATGGGTTAAGCCTCACCCGTGACTCTGACATACGTGGCCAGTTAAGACTCACCCGTGGCTTCCACGTGTGGTTAGGGTTTGGGGTAGGGTGTTGGACTGTTAGGACGTCGGACCAAAGATATGCACCTGAGAGAGATAGGGAGATACCGCAAAAGCTGTCAAGATAGGGAGTCGAACGCAGGCGTCAGCGTCACTAGCACTGCTATACCCTTATCCATACATTTTTTAGACTATTTTGTTAGTTAAAATTGTTCAACTAACCAGACACATTGTGAGCTTGTAGATTGGCTATTTGAACTATAAATAGTTTTTCAAAATAGTAAAAAGGGGCCAAATCGCTACACACATTTCTGTATGTATTATTCTACTGGCAGTGAGGAGCCACCACCGGGAGGATACAGTGCCTCCGACCCATTGCTCCCACCCAACACTCCCTGCCGTATGTGCAGTGATAAATATCACAGATCATCTGTAAGACCAACCGATCGGTCCGATATTTAGCGCAACCTAAACCACTCTTAACCTTTTTTTAATTAATAAAATGTAATTTTGTCCAATCTGTATCTGTGATAATGTATATTAATACAATATAACTCATACAAACGGGGTGTGTTGGGGTGGTTTTGTCTCCCTGATCTTCTATCGAGACATTTACATCGTATTAAAGGTCATGTCTCACCTAGACACAGACATTTTGACCTGATGATCAAGATTCAAGGTAAAAAAAAAAAGGTTCAGCACTTCAGGAAACCAGGTTCAAATCCAGGGTAGAAGAGGAAAGTTACATAGTGCAGTTTAGTTCATTAACTTAAGTCCTATTCAAATATTTTCAAAATATGCTCACAACACAACACTTGGACGCAACACGTAGATCAGATTTAACTGATGAATTGAAAATGGAGGACCCTGATGTAAACAAGTCTTAGTGCTTTTTCTGGTTTTATCCTCATCGCAGTTTTTGTATTGACCTGTACTTTTGTTGAAATGTACCCATACTACATACTATGAATAAAAATTTCAATCATTTAATCAATCAGCTTTTTGGAAAATCTTTGAACTTTAGCAACATATACCTATAATGACATGCCCAAAATAAGGACAGGTTGAAAGGAATACCAAAACGCTCGCCGCAAAATACAGTCGCCCCGGCGTAACCTCAGTAAAACGGTGCCAAAACCTAACCTGATCCCTAAACATATCCTCAGTAAAACTATGCCTAACCTCAACTTATTGAGTGGTGCAACCACTCCTACAACCAGCAATGTCCGTGTACCTACCTGTTTGTATCAGTGGTCATGAGCACGAGTGGTGTGCGCATGCGTGAAATTGGAACACGGGGTAATGCTGCGTGCGTGCATTTATTAATACCAGTAGGGGGTGCCAGAAACAGAGAGAGGGGTAGTGCTGTGTGAGAGAGAGAGAGAGAGAGAGAGAGGGGGGAGTTGCACCACTCGGTTCACACAGGTGTGATTTTTTTAACCTTATATTGAGTAAAACAAATACAAGAATACAAGATCCTGGTCTGCGAAGAAAATGGGGGCGAGCGAGTCTTTGAATCTTGCTAGATCATTCATTTTTCCTGATCAACACGTGAGAAGTGGTTAAAAATCAGGATACATTGGCTGCAAAATTGCCAATACCGATCATAAAAGTCAAATAATGGCCGATATATCGGCCAAACCGATATTGGTCGGGTTCCAGACACCCTTGTACATCTTTTATATAATTTATCAGCCACTATTAAAGAATGTCTCCTCTAGGACTTCAGTGAATCTCTCCTTCATCTGCTGACGGAAGCTGGTGTACCACTCCAGCAGCCGCCGCCTCCTGTCAATCTTCTGCTCTTGGCTCAGCCCTCTCTCCTTCTCCAAGACAGCAGGCAACTCCTTCCAATCTTTGACAAAGATGAAGGGCGCTCCGGCGGCCTTGAGCAGGCGCAGCGGGGTGCTGTCTCCGGTCGTGCACGCTCCGGGTGTCTGGACGTCCTCCACCACGGGGACTGAGCCGTAAGCACAGGCCTCGTAGATGCGGTAGCACTCTGCGTTGACGCCTACCGGGCAGAGCGTCAGCTCGCTCTGGGCCAGAGCCGTCTGGTACTGCTTCAGGCTCTCTGGTGTCTCCTGGGGAAGCCACCTGAGACAAGGACACAGTGTTGTGTTTACATGCAAGACACGTCAAAACATTATTCCATATAATAGACAAGTAAGACGCGCAAACGCGGGAAGCGAACGCAGCTCGTGTGTGTGTGTGGTTGTTTGTGTGTGTGTGTGTGTGTGTGTGTGTGTGTGTGTGTGTGTGTGTGCTACAGCTGCGCCCTCTGGTGGCGGGCGGGTGGTGTCACAGCGGGACAGACAGACACACACAGACAGACATGATCTGCAGGGTCTCATAGTTGCGTTCGCAAATACACTGAAGGTAGGGCTAATTCTAGTTATTGTGGCCGGAGTTAGAATTAGACCGTTCCTCACCCAGGAATCAGCCCAGCTCCTAATCCAGACAACAGTCTTGTCAAAACTCGACTATTGTAACTCCCTCCTTACTGGCCTACCAGCTTGTGCACTTAAGGACATCATAAACCGAACCATGAGAAGCTGTTTTCTGTTCCCACTGACATTTGACCTGTGACTTGTGTGGTCTTTTCATTGGCATGTGTTAGGACCCACCTACCCCTGAGGGGGTTAGGAAATGTATTTAAGCTGAAGTCTGACTGAGATGTGGTTGAGTCAGTACGGTGTTCCATTGTAACGCTTCACTACTGTCTCCGTATTCGAATACATTCTATTCCAATACTCTGAAACTCTGAATTGTGTCTGTCTCATTATTTTGTTTAACTGTGTTAGAAGTGCTCACCGAACGATTTCTTTAACATTATCGTACAGCTACCACAGACGGATGCTTAATTTATACACCAAAAATAAAATGTTTCACACTGACACCTTGTGGGATTTTTAGCTTGATATATACTATACTTGTAGATACAAGTAGCTATTCAAAATCTTGCTATATCTTATACTGTATATGGGGGTCCTCTTCCACGGCATGCATAAACGCCTAACGTGCCTGCAATGCCCTGCATAACGTATTTCTGTACACAGCCTCCGATTGGACGTGGAACAGACAGACGAAAGCCAGTGTACCAAGTACCAAAGTAAATAGAACAGACCTAACAGGTGAAAGTAGTCAGTGGATGCGAGCATGTGTGTGTTGGTGCACATGCGAGCACGATCCTTTCCTCTGGAAACAGTTTCATAGCTTTATAGCCTTCCCAATTTATGCTTCCTTGAACAATGGTGTCCTGAGGCAAATACAGCTGATCTACACAAACCCACAGATGCGACACGTTGTGGGGTTATAGATTGTCTCGTGTAGGAAGCTTTTCCTTCTAGGCACAGAAAAACACTTACTTTTGTAAAGATTATTTCTTCTTTTTAGACAAAAAAACCAAGAAAAACAACTTACTTCTCCCTGGCAGTGGTGATGCACTCTTTCTCCAGGTTAGCTCGTTTCAGCACCTGCATGAGCGTTTCTCTGGAGGAATTTTTGTAAACAGTTCCTAGGAAATTGCAGAGGTATGGCCTGATGGAGGTGACCATCAGAGGATTAAGCCTGACCAAGGGGAACTGCCGATACCTGTGCACAGACAAGTATGAAAACACCTTAAAGACGTGTTGTTCATCAAAACTTCACAGTATTATATTATTGTACCTTGTAAATACAATATAACTAACACAACTTTGGTGGTTGGAGGTGATCTGGCTACTGCCTATTGACACATTTACATGTAGACCTTGCGGTCGGGTAGGGCCACTACTGGTTGACAGCTATTGCATGAAATTCAGAGATATCTGAATGAGCTCTCTAGCCTCAACAGTGGAAATGTTCAAAATCCGGGTAGGACATGATATTTACAGTTATAATGGTGTACAACCATGGAAAAAACTAAATTATACAAAAATACTAAAGAGATGACATACGTGGCAACCCCAAGTGGCCACTGAAAGATGTCCTTGTCATTGACCCAGGGGCTGTCATACACCAGGAACAGCAGGTCTACAAAACCTCCGTTCCTCTTCAGGTAGGGGCCGATCCAGTCATTGGTGCAGTGTTCATCGCCTAGCAGCACCACAGCCACATGGGACACTGTGCGGGCCTGGACCAACGCTTGGACGTGTTCCAGCCAGCGCGTGGAGTAGGAAATCTTCTGCTTCTCACGGCCGTTCAGAACTACAACCAGGCTCTTCATGTCAACAGGGACGTGGCCCTGGACCACTGCGGGGCCCGTGTAAAAACTAGAGATGGTGTCAAGAAGGGAAGATGGAGAGAATAAATGGAGAAAGAGAAAAAAACTATCAGTGAAATGGTTTTGGTCATAGACTCACATTCTGAGATCTATATCTACAGGTACGTTTGGTTACATCTAAATTCAATGAATGGGCTAAAAATGTGTGCAAACGTATCATAAAAGGCAAACATTCTGTTAAAAAAGCCGATCTACAAGCTTGTAGATCTGATATTTTTAGCGAATAATTTGGGTGTTGAGGGAAAAATGTATGGGGTGTATAGACCTGTGGGGGACCCTGGCAAACAAGATAAATGGTGTTTAAGTGGTTAAAAGTATCTCTGTGGCATCCTACCTGAAATCAATCTTCCCTGATTGAAGCTCCCCCTCTCTCCATTGCGCCACTTTGTCTGTAGGGTTGAGGGGTCCTTCTAGAATATGTTCCCACAGGTAAAGCCCTGAAGAGAAAAGAAGCCCAAAATACAATTAAAG
The DNA here is from genome assembly GCF_964188405.1 of Protomyctophum parallelum. Lineage (NCBI taxonomy): Eukaryota > Metazoa > Chordata > Actinopteri > Myctophiformes > Myctophidae > Protomyctophum > Protomyctophum parallelum. Next base: position 33,058,798 of record NC_139700.1, on the reverse strand, counting down.
ATTTGGTGTTATCATAACTGAGTTTATTGACTGGTGTATCATTTTGTTTTGTTCGCCATTTTATTTTGTTCAAAACTAAAAGATTAAAACTAAAAGATTACAACAGAGCAACAGCTTCAGACAACTTACAATGAATGCATTTAGAAGACTCTTATCCACCGCAACATAAGCTCAGTAAAAACTCTCTGGTGCAGTATAGTGACTATGGACATACATTTATTTATAAAAATGTTATAGAGCGTCGCAGTCCTGCCCCCTTTCATGACGATGATAGGCCCGGAAGATAATTCCTCATTAATCTTTCCCATAGGTATTTATTTAAAGACCTTTTAAGCCTCGGACAAAGCCAACTCTTATACTCTCTTATGTTTTTCACCCGAGGAAAGCTATTTCCTGTTGCCTTATATGGCGTGAAATTGGTGTGGATGTTCAATACCAGGCGAATCGCTCGGTAAAGAGGCAAAATGAGCTCCAGTCACGATCTGCACAAATGAAGCCATTACGCAACCTTTGGTGAATGACACGTGAGATTTGTGAATCTGGCCCAAAGGGTCCATTCCATTGGTCCTCCTCACTAATATTAATTTCTAAGATGATATGTTTCCTGTGATTCATTGGTGGGCTGTGGACAGGTCTGAAACCTGCCTACCAATGACATCGTCATTGGGGATTCCAAGCTAAAGTAGCATACTGACTCAAGATTCTTTTGTATAAAATAAATAATAATAAAAAGTTTGAAAACTTCTTTGCAATTACCAACCTAGTGCCTACCAATTATTTCATTGGTAGGCAGGTTTCTTAACTGTCCACAGCCCACCTCTGAGTGAGATTGTGAGAAAGGAGTTTTCATACATTTTTAGGGATACATTTCACATCAGCACCCCAAAAAATTGAAAAAAGAAAGAAAGAAATACATCATTAAAACAACAAACCATTTGGCTGCAAGTTTGATGTCGATGCTCATTAGGAAAGGGTACTTTCATTTTCATTCTGACCACTGTTTTGTGTTATGTCCAAAGATATTTTTTGTTTTGATACTATAAAAAAAGCCCCTTTCATGTTTTATCTTTGTAATATTATGAACAAAACAATGCAATGACGGATTTATTTTATGGATATTATGATCATATCCATGTGCTTTTCCAAGTAAAAAAAACTAAACGCATCACCCTCCCGCTATTGCCTTCTTCCCATTTGCGACGCGTGGCGCTAGGATTCTAGTAATAAACATATACCATCAGTGCAGGTTTTGACTAAGGGCTCAGGAGGTATTGTTTAATGTATGTTGTAACAATTCATGTTGTAATGTATATAATTATCCAGTCACATAGGGTCTGAGACGCCCAAAAGGTCTGACCCTAGAATCGCCACTGTAATGAGCAGTGGATAACAACACAAACATACACTCCATGCAAAAGCTAGGGACATCTTCCTTGAAATAAAAACGTCTGGGTTTCCGAGCCTATAGGCACATAGCTCCATCTGTGACCACTCCCTGTTGTAGTTCCATCCCACAGTGTGGTGAGGTCACTCACAGGTAGGACTAGTAATAGTGACGTATGTCTTATTGTCTTACCTATGGCAGCTTTACCCCAGATTTGGACCTTGTGTCTTTTGGGTTTGTTCTTGTCCATTTGGGCCAGATACTGTCTGTACGCCTCTCTCTTCTTGTGCAGCGCCGAGTTGTACTCCACCTCCTCATCTTCCCATGGGTTCCACTCTTCATCTTCTACGAAAGGTGCAATAGCACCTCCATCTCTGACACCACCTGTAAATACACAGAAGAACAGAAGATCTCCATTATGACATTCCTAATGGTGTTTGAAGCAAAGGAATGGGTTTAACCACTATATACATTGTTGTTAGACAACAAGCAGCGAAATCAGCTGATCTATAAGCTCACAACATGCAAATCTGGTATTTTTGAAAGTTTTACAAATGAAAAGTATTTCACCTATGACCTGCCCAAAATAGGGACACCAACGCAATAATAATAATGGTGATGATAATAATACAAAGAACGTATAGCTTTTCTAGGTGCTCAAAAAAGATGCTTTAGTTTACAAAACAAAAAAAAACAAAATAATTAAGTAAAAGATTATTAAAGTACATAAAGGTTATAAACTAACTGTATTGATTTTTCCTTAAACAAAGAACCGTATGTAGATCTCTGTCAGTACAACTAATCATCACACTGCTGATGTACAGTATGTTACACTGCCATGTTGACATCTGACCTAGTTTTTCTATTTCATTCTCTCATCTCACATTTCTGGAAACTACAATGATTCGCCCACTTTTGTTTTACACCTGTTGTAAACCTGTGGTATGACAATAAAGATGAGTTGAGCTATAATAATAATACTACTACTACTACTAATAATAATAATAATAATAATAATAATAATAATAATAATAATAACGGTAATAATTATAATAGTTTGTTGTTGTTTACCTGCGGGTGCACCATTCTCTTTCTTCACTACTCTGTGTACACGGGAAACCACTTTGGCACTAAAGAAAACATTATACGCCGCATAGAGAGAAAAGGCCACGTATGCAAAAATTATCAAAAGGAATAGTTTTCTTTTAGGTATTTTCATTTTTTATTATTATTCATGTACTCTTTCTCACGTAACCATTGTGCAGATTCTTCTCCTCAGGTTTGCGTAACCACTTCCTTTATTGTTTACACCACGAGGACCCCTAAATAAGCCAGTCCCAAAACTATGCCTGTACTAAATTGGGTGTTCTTAAAATATCCCATTTTAACTACACGTTTGTGGCAAAAGAGCACGACGAATTGATATCGACAAAAAAACTCGCTTGTAAGTATAAAATTTAAAAGAACATAATCAGTAAATGCGCGTGATATGCAGAAGGCGGCGCGGCCAGTGATGTATATGTTTCTTTTCCCTTTTTACCTCCTTTATGATGAATTCCCGTTCTGCTCTTTGGCTTTATAGAAGTATATATGTACGTCTCTAAATGTTTTGATGAATTGAACAAGGTGGACCCTCTTGTAAACAAGTGTAAATGTGTAATGCTTTATTGGGTCGTCCACTCACAGTTAACAGTCTTTGTATTGAGTTGTGCTTGAATTGTACTGTAATTCTGCAAACTGTTAATAAATATTTCAATCAATCAATCAATCAATCAATCAAAGACTTTTCCCAGCTAGAATGTGTTCCGATCTTAATATATACTAAGGTTCCGATGTGTTCCCCTATTATGTTATTATATTATTATAATTATATTATTATTATATATGGTCTGCTCCAGTTGCAGTTTTTGTATTGAGTTGTACTTGAAATGTACTGTAATTTTGCAAACTGTTAATAAATACTTAATACAATCAATCAATCAATCAACCAACCCAGATTCGGCACAAACAAGGGTCAAAATAGAGAGTATGCACATGCATGATTTTCCCATCAGGACACGCCCCCCTCATCTAGACTGGCAAAACATAACCTCGCCTCACCAGGCTTTCCACCACCTCGGAGGCCTGGTCTCTGTTTCAAAAGTCAGTATGATCCTGTCGGAAGCGGATGATATGTTGTAGTTTGTAGTCGACAGGCAGGAACAACAGGCTATAAAAGCTCTCGTAGCCTGCAGCTTGAGAAAAATCGGTTTGAGGGAAAAGGAAGTTGACAATCCCTTGACAACTTCAAAACCGCTCTCAAAGGGCACCTACGGACGGCTGCAATTCAAAACTGGCCCCCGTAAAATCTGAATCCCCACCGCCCCCTTATGTTTCCTTTCCCTTTTTACCTCCTTACATGATTTCCTGTTTTTGAGTGGTGCAACCACTCCAAGGAACAGCTTTGTCCCTATGTCCCAACCTATGTCCAATGAGTATCAATAGGGGTGCTGTTTCACCACTCGCTTCAGACTGGTCTGATTTTTTATATAGAAGTGTATTTGTTTTGTATTTGTTAGTCTCTAAATGTTCTGATGAATTGAAAAAGGTGGACCCTGTTGTAAACAAGTGTAATGCTTTATCAGTGTGTCGTCCACAGTAACAGTCTTTGTATTGAGTTGTGCTTTCATGTGAAATGTACCCATTCTGCAAACTGTTAATAAATACTTCAATCAATCAATTAACAGAACCACACGTTTGGGTTCAACATGAATCTGTCTATAGCCGCCCGCTGTGGCGCGGCTCTGGCCACTAAACACACAGCGAACTGGGCGAAGGGTCTGACCCTGAAGACACCCGGGGTGGTCGCAAAGGGAGCGGTGCCACTGACAGCTGCTTTGGGTAAGGTTCTATGTGCAATTTCCGTCAGTTGGTAAGTCACTCCACCCCAGGCATGACCATGGCCATGCCTCGTGACATCACGTGAGTCGTGACATCATCAGGGATGGAGATCCCTATTAAGCCCATATATGGAAATGCTCTCATGTCATCATTATTGGCCAGCAACTCTACATCTGACCTCAAACCTCAACCCTTAGATCTCCATAATATGGAGGTGACCTGTTCTGACATTCCATATGTTGATCCTTAATCCCCATCCATCCTTCCTCTTTGACTGGTACTTGTCCATTTAAACCCTAGACGGGCCTGCCCCATAGTTATTAGTGCAGCTGAGCCCGGCAGTCGGCAAAAACTAGAGTTCTCAACAGGCCCGAAAATTAAGGCCCGGCCCTAACTGGGCCCTCATCAAACCTTGTACACTCAAGACACTGCCCCCACTGCCACCTTTATATCTCCATATATGGAGTTTACCTGTTCTGACATTCCATATGTTGATCTGACCACATCAAACCCTGTATACTCAAGACACGCTCCATATATGGCCAGTACAGAATTCATTCCATAATATGTTGATCTGACCCCCCATACCAATATGCCAGTGCTCGCCCAGCAGTTGACTTCATGCATGCGCATGCCCTAAAGGTCGGGTTTGTTTTCACCGAAAATAGCAGATCTACAAGCTCAAACTGCCTTGCGATGCAACCGTTTGAGCTTGTTTTCGGCTGCTGTTTTCGGCGAGCGACACTGTGGCATGAGTATACATGATAGGACATTGGGTTGTAATTAATGCATTAAATGTGTTCATCACTTTTAATGTAACTCAAAAGTAAAGTACATTCTACAAGTACATCAAAATTGTACTTATGTACTTGGGTAAATGTAGCTTACTATAGCTCCTCAGTCCTCACTTTCTGGTTACAGATGTCAATTCGTTGACATGCAGGGTTTGTCTTTGGAATAAGACCTTGTATTGTTCTTGGTTGCAGACCAGACATAAAGGTGTAAAAAGTTAAAACCTGTGTTTGGAAGTTAAAAACATAGATGCATTTGAAGACATTTTTACTCCTGAAGTTTCAGTTTGAGTTGAGATACTGCATGGGCATAGACTCATAGTATATATTAATTTCTCCACACCCGTGTGAAGTGAGTGGTGCAACTCCGTGTGGGGCTCCCCAGGGGGTCCCTGGAACTTCCAGACCCACAGGAACAAGCCCAGGGTGCCGGCCCGTCCGTCCAAAACGGTCGAGAAATTACAGTTACCGCGTGGCCCGTGGGGGTCCCTGGGGGGTCCCCGGAACATCCAGACCCCCAGGACGCGCCCAGGGGCCAGGCCGGTTCCGGCGAGCCACCCCACGTCCGAAACAGTGAAGTCAGTTACCGTGTGGGGGTCCCTCTACTGTACTGTACTGTCACACCCAAAATAATCATATATACAGTTAATATGTGTGTGTGTGTGTATTAGGCTGCACAACAGTGACACTTGGTGATGAAAACCAACCAAACGCTATTTTCATGCTCGGACACAGGGACCCAGGAGTGTCAAAAAACAAAAAAGGCATGTAACTTCGTTCGGTACAATTCTATATAGCTATTGCCGGCTACAGCTGCAACTTTCAAGTAGTAGCTTACTTTTTCAATTAATCAATATGTACCAGTACAGCTGGGCTGTGTGCCCATAGCCATCGCTGGAGAATATGGAGGCTACTACTGCCCATGCCATGGCTCCCACTACGACCCCTCGGGAGAATTAGTAAGAGACCTGCTCCTCTCAACCTGGAGGTGCCCTATTACGAATTCCCTGATGATGACAGTCGTGGTGGGATAGTCACTTGAAGCTCTACCTCTGTGTGAAGCTCAATTCCTGCTTTTTCGCAAGACAGCGCCACGTGCCAAAAATAGCTGAACTACAAACTCAGGCCCTCATTTATCAATCGAGTGTAAAATCTGCCACAGATTCGAGTGCAGGTTTCGTAGTACACCCACGTCGCCACGGCATTTATAAATGCAAACAGCTGATCCTTCCTTAATTTCGTTCCGACGTTAATAAATGTGACGGCTGAAATCTATCTGGCACGCCCTATGAAATCAAGCCTCACCCTCGTTTTTACGACATGAACGTTCTGCAATACGACCAAACAACGCATGGTATTGTAACCATAGTTACACAATGGAAAAAGCTAATTTTCCCCTTGCTGCCCGCCTCACCCCCCCCTCATACTCATACACACACACACACACACACACACATGCGCACGCACGCACACGCAACTTGCAAGCCCAACTGGTGTGTTATTGTATTTTAAATATATAAAGAACGAACACCTGCATGAATTAAATAAAGCTGTAGGCCTACCCTGTCTGTTTCTCCTCTCACCTCGCTTGCCTTTCTGGTTAGTAAACCACAGCATGCAAGCCACCTTTGTTTTAAATGGTCCCCCAAACCGTCCACACTTCACACTTAACGGCCGGGGATGTGCCCCACCCCCCCATGCTAATTTGCCCAGTCAATCATTTGATCCACGCTACGCGCCTGCTGTGTGTTGTAAGTTGTAGGCTACTGTTGTAGCCTATATTAAATTATTAAAGTCTTCATTCATTTAATATACAACAAAATATATTAGTGAACGAAAACCTGAACCTGCGAACCATGAATTAAATAGGCGCGCACACACGCTGCTGTTTTAGGTGCATCTCCTCCCTCCTGTCCTGTCTGTCTCTTGTGGTGGTCCGTCCATGACACCGTGACCACTGACCATGCACGTTTATGACAATCTATTTAGATTTCCTCGCGAGTCGCTGCAGTGGCTGGGCTAGTGTCAACTGTCAATTATATTAATGTGGTGCCTAAACCAGCCTCATGTACATGGCACTGGCACTGGTGGGCTGGCTGGGTTAGCCTATCTCCGATGCGGTCCACTGGATTCCCCTGCACTTGCGTTGGCTGGCACGCCGGCACGGCACATTTGGCATTCGAGCGTCGGGTTTATACTTAATTAAAAGGACGTGACGTAACGCGAGAAAGACATGGCTGTAGATTGCAGTAGCCATAGGCTACCCGTTGGTTGGTAGACTTGACTATAGCATAACCTCGGTCCCAGGCTTATCTGCGAAAAGAAGAGCTATAGCTGCAGCTATGCAAATGCCTCTCGATCCATGTCATGGAAGTTAACTATTGCAGGAGGGGGGGGGGGGCTACCGGTATGCGCTCACGCAAAACACTGTTTAAATGGCTTAAGCATGACTTGCAAGTTGCAACATTGTTTTTAATTGCGTGATTTTAATTGCTTGCACACTCCTATCCTACCAATTTCCTATGACATGCCTTTACAAAATATATTTCTTTCACATGTATTATTAGTTTTATACATTTTAGGAGTGAAAACATATGTTTAGATGCCTGTGACAGCCTCTCGGCTGGTCAAACAATGCTGCTCCGCTGTTCTACGACAGAAAAACTGGTGAGGACAAAGCGTACGTCAGCTCCCGACCAGACGTGACTTTTTGTCCTACTCAAGTTCAATTTCAAGCTTTGGCGGAAATGGTAAATGCCGAAAATGTCGGTAATTTCGGTGTGCACCCATATTTTGGCGTACGCACGGTTGATAAATGAGGGCCTCAGTGTTGCACACGCAACATTGTGAGCTTGCCTTGTAGGTCAGCTATTTTTGGCGTGCAAGGAAGTCTTGCAATGGAGAATAAATTAGGCTTCATGATATAGATCAGTCACATCTGTGTTGTGAGATCTCTTAATAACTATATGTTTTAAATACTTTTGTCGCAGCCTTCTACTGAAAATAATGCCCTACTTTGTCAATAGCTGACGTACCAGATCACAGCAGGTCACAATGCAACACAATGACAAGCTTGTGGAGCTGCCATTTTTAATTTTTTGTTAAATCTGTCTGTTGATTTTATTTAACAAAGTATTAACAATACTACATTGGATCCTAGTTCATGGGTGATTTTTGTCCATTTCTTGAAAAGTAAGTTTGAACATAAAAAAGGAAACGTTGGAAATCCACTCGAATGCACAATCAACTATGTTTTATGTCCATTGTTTCTGCCTGACAGACACGTACTTGCAATTAATGTCCGAACTATAATGAAAATAACGTTATTGACATTGTCAACCAGTATGTGTCCTACCTGACACCACGGTATAAAGAGTAGGGAGACCACCTCCAACCACAGATGTACCATGGTAGTTATACTTAATAACATACTCTAACTCTACCATATAGATTGGTAAAAAATATTTTATTCACAAAGATTAAGTAAAATGGATTGCAGCCGTAAGTACAGTGGGAACAATATAGTATTAACACGTCCCAGATTATACATACTACTTGTTCATTGAAGTGGCTGCCCAACTTTACCAAGAAGTACGTACAAATTTCAGGTAAAAAGTTTGCAGATGTGGTAATGTCTTAAATAATGTCAACTTATATACAGATGGTGGAAAACATTTTGCCAGTGATCAACAGCATGGAATCAAATTTGACTAATCAGTTGAACAAATTCCTTCAGTTTAATAATTGGCAACCTAAATAAAGGTCTCAGGCAAAAAATTATGGTATGCTGTACAGTACACATTGCTACTACACTGTAGCTACCTTGCAAACAAATATGCAAATTTAGCTTCTTATGTAAAGTGACTTGACGTGTGGTCTGAGTAAGCACCAAACGACACGTCCATCACAACTTTTGAAGCTATACAAATTATCATGTGATTATCAGCAATGGATATTTATATAAATAAATAAATAGATAATGCACTGCTGGTGACTTTTTTTCCCCTTAAAGCAAAACCTGACAGCATTTTTTTTTTTTTTTAATAAGAAAGATGTCAACCTGTTTATTTTACTATTTTAATTAGCCAGACTGGATCCATAGATACAGATCTTCGAATTTGTATTTGTATCAAATTGAAGAAAAATCACACCCATGTGAAGTGAGGGACATCTCATTCTGGCCAATTACAATGTGCGTCCTCACTTTTATCTTCAATATGTACTTTGCTCAGCCAATCAAATCATCGCTATGGGGTGATCAACAAATCACAAGCCAATGTTTGTGTTTATACAAACCCGGAAAGCTGGGCACAGGATGCGCGACCCTCAAAAACAAAATCTGGTTTTCTAATGTTATACATTGTCAGAATCCTGAATCGTGAGGTGTTCATGTTACGCAGTGCTAAAGTGCCTGCCCAACATTGCAGATGTTGTAGGTTTGAATTCACCAAGGTGCGTCCGGCTTTGCCGAGCGTCTACTCCACACAACTGGCCAGTGTTTGGGGGAGGGAAGCCAGGTAGGGAGGGTGGTAAATTGTCACTGCACGTATACAGGCTGGGGCGGAGCCTGTCAGCAGGGAGTGTTGGACAGGAGGAGTGGCACGAAGGCTCTACCTCCATACAGCAGCAGTGACAACACATCAAGTGTGTAGAGAGGAATCAATTGGAACAACTACAAAAAATTAAATAATTTGATGTCACCAATATTTGGAATTACTGTACATGATGGCAGGTTACACCAAACCTCAAAAGAATTGTAATTTTGCTTCAGTAATAATGTCCAGTTAAGACACCGGTTCTCAATCCAGACATAAGTCTAGTCCACATAATGCACCTCTGCCTGCAGTTCTCTGGTTACATATCCAAGGAGGGCACCAGTGATCTGCTGTTTCATGGTGCTGTTGCCCATTACCAAGGCAGTCAGCTGGGCGACGTCTGTCCACTGGACCTCACCCAGAATGACCATGACGTCCCCATAAAGCTTCTGTTGCTGCTGGGGGGATAGCTCCATGATGATCTGAGGTAGAGGTTTGAACTGTCCACTGGTTAGCCAGCACCCCAGAAGACCACCAACAGCGCCCCCTGTTGGAGGGAGAGTGAGGTTAACAACTCCAACCCATACTTTGATCGAGGTATCCCAGGGACGTACAGTATACTTTTTCCCTAGTCTAAACCAAATCTCTTTGCTGAACATAATATGTTCAGCGAAGACAACGAGTCCCAACCAAGTTATGCACTTGTAAAACTGGTATTTGCATGGAATGTTTGCCTGCCCTATTATATACGGATACCGATACCCTGAAGAAGGCAACTTGTTTGTCAAAACGTTGGTAACAATAAAAGTATTTTTGGCATTTCACCTCTCCTTTTTATTTTAATGTCTGCCCTATTATGACATGCCCAAAGTAGGGAGGCTAGGATTAATGTGGTAAATAACGTGTGTCCAAGATATTGAAAAAGATCTGAGGCTCTCAAGAGGGTAATACGATTTTAAAAGTCAGCTACATGATTAACAGTTTTAGGAACCAAAATGGACATGTAACTCAGTGCACTCTAAGTTAATTGAATAAAATAAAATAAAATAAAATAAATACATGATGTTTTTATCAAATGCACATCAAACTGGGGGGGTCTTTGAAATGAAAAAGGATGAGAATTAGTGCCATGACAACATACTGGGCTGGGCTGTGATAAGTTACTTAATGCTTACCCAGTGCAATACCCAGAGGTCCTCCCATCAACCCTCCTGCAAAGGCCAGAGTCCCAGCTGCTGCTGCGCCCTTCGCTGAGCCCTGCACCGCTGTCTTTATCTGCTGATTGGCTGACAACTCACAACAGAGGCGCATGACATCTTGAAGTCGATCCATTCTGTGAAACAATCAATAAGAATTGTATAGTTTAACTATCATTATTTAATTAGAGCCAATGCAACTTTATTTGTACAGCCCATTTCACACACAAAGACAGTTCATGTGTGATTGCACATAGGCCATTAACAGTTTGACTGTTTTTTACGATTAACCCGCATTTTAATCAACCCCCCTTCACTGCCGAGATTGTTGTATTACCTTTAGAGCATACGCTGAATTATTTGGGCTTTTAATCCGCGAAAATCCATCAAAAAAAGCTCCCGTGGTTTGTTATGATCTGTGTGTAGCATCCACCATCTTGGTGCACCCGGAAGACGCACACAAGATTGGTTTCAATGAGGCGTTGCAACCAATGCATTTCCATTGGCCTCAATTTCCCAGAAGCCCTAGCAGCCCACAGCATGTGACGATTTCCGGTTTCGTCATCAAAGCGAAGCCATCCAGTCTCATACTCCGCGACGAAGACGGATTTTCTTTTGATTCATTACATTACGGCGGATTAAACACATAAAACAAAAGGCGGGTATGTCCGATACGGCAGCGACATTAACCTGGAGTAATCCATTCGCGGCACGGAAACTGTTAACAAGAAGAACAAATATAAAAGTCTAAAGGTCAAGTTGCACACTATCAGCATGTAATCAACTACTCATTCACATTTTATTGTAAGAGCATTTATCCTTCTGCTCTGCCACCAACATGTGGAACTTACTATGACCGAATCATTCAGTCATTTACTGATTCTTATATCCAAATTGTCAAATTTGAGTTTGGGGACCCCTAGGGGTTCTTTGGGGGGACCCCAGCAAAGCTATTTGCTGTTTATACTATTTATACTAGTATAAACTATACTATAAGTTTATACTATAAGCTATTTATACTATTTCATACTTTCATACTCATCTCTTATTGGAATATGCATGGCCTAATATGTATCCGTTTGAGGGTCCTTAGTTGATATGAACATTTTTAGAACCACTGGCCCCCTCTGATCAGAACTTAACCCTGTCCCAGATCCTCTCTAATCGCAGTGAGGCGTTGTGAGCTTGTAGATAGGCTATTTTAACAACAAGCAAGCTACAAATTAGTACAGAACATACAAATGACCAATACCCCACAGAGTCTCCCAATAGGAAGGGAAATACACTCGACAGGACAGATTGAACAAGGACAAGTAAAAAAAAAAACACCAGAGTAAGGCCAAGTGTGGACAAGTTCAGACATGCACTGTTGCACAGACATACAGTGAGACATAGGAGGACCCTAAGCAGAAAGCAAACCATAGTCCTAGAGACCTCTCAGTGTCTGCAATCCCCCAAGAACACACAAGGCAGAAAGAGCCCCCTGTTGGCTATGACATAAGAGAAAGGACAATGGACGGGTCCGCAGAGGGGTGCCCTGGGTGTGGTCAGTGCTGGTTGGCTGCACCTGGCCAGCAGGACACTGCTCCATGGATGCAGTGCCCTATTGGCCGGGTGTGGCTGATCGGTGCTGGCTGTGTCTTGGTGATGGCTGCGCCTGGGGTGCCCCTCCGTGGATATGTCTATACCTGGAAGCTCGGATGAAAGGGGCAGTGAAATTTGGCCAATCACTGCTGACCCGCCAACTGGAGAGTGTCGTGGGTAAGTGTTGAAAAAGTTTGGGGACCACCAGATGTCCTATCTTCCAGGCCAAAGCTTTATCCATTAGAAATGGATTATAATAACTTCTTTTTTTGGGGACCCTTGTACAAGTGTAAGAATAAATAAAATAATAAGTATTAAATAAGTAATATATAATGTCAAACATCCTCTGTGACAGGCATCATTGTGCAGCATTGTTCAACAAGCCTTGTTCACACAACAATGGTTGTATGGACTATGGAGTCATGTGATGCCATACATGTGTGGTAGTCTTGTGTATTTGTCTTGTTGCATTTTATCTGACTGCCACAATGAATCATGATGACACAGAAAGTTTCCTAAGTAATTAATCTAAAATCAATAAATTCAGAATCTTCACTGACTAAAAATTATTATATTAACAATCTGAAGTAATTAACCTAGTTCAAGTTGAGCCAGCATGATGGGCCAGCATGAGAAGTGGACACAATAAAGTGATAGGCTAATAATAATAATTGCCAGATAATAATAGTAATAACAAGAACAGTGATATTTGGATCACAATCACCTCACATAGATAGACACATACAAGGGCATTGGTATCTTAGGACATGTTTAGATCACATTACAGGGACATTGCTTCTCCAAAATAGCAGCATTTAGAATTAAAGCTCCCCCTCCGCCTGAATGACTAGACAAAGACAGTCGTGTTAATATTAACTACCCAAAATGTGCCTTTCGTCTTTGCCTAAATGCGTTTAAAATGTAAAAGGTTTGACTCACCTGTTTTAGTAATGTGGGTGATTTCCAGATCTGTGAGTTTGGTGTGACATGAGACAACATTACAGATCATGACATGATCGCACCGCAAAACGCAATGCCTGATGGGCCACTGATGCCCACATTGATGCTTCGTCGCAAGGCGGTTTCGCGCACCAACAATCTACAAGCTCACAATGCGTTGCAGACGCGAGTCATGCGACCCATTGTGAGCTTGTAGATCGGCTATTTTCGGTGCCTGCCTTTGATTCGCAACTACGTGAGCCAATGAACTGCAGACAGAGGAATACATCAAATAATAAATAATAGAAACGTTAAACATCCTCTGCTCTGCGTCGTCTGCGATAGCATAGGATCGTTGATTCATTGAGTAAAAAAGGTCATTGACCTACTTCTTGTCAATATCGTAAACAAATGATTACGTAACACTGTCACGTGGGGGTGGGGAAACACACACCTACTTCTTTAAACTTTGTACTAGTAGTTTGTTGATAAAGGACGTCATATTCAGCCACTAATGTGTCTCGAGCGGGTGTTTATGTTGAATTGTTGATTTGATCAATATGATTGTTTACATTTCGTATTGATCCATTCCCATTTACTCACAGCTCGTGTTTCTATGTACCATTCAGCCCCATATAAATATAATATATATAAACTGGGTAATGTCCACACGCACGCGGCACACATCGACACATGGAAGCACTTAAACCAGTTTCCGTAGCCGGCAACACCTCGCATATGTTTCCGCGTTGCTTTGGAGTTGAACAGGATAATGAGGATATTAACTTGCAACGTGAATCGACCATAGAGTTATATGAATCGACATATTGAATTTGAATCGACCATAAACTCAAGTCCAGGCAGGGGAGAGAGAGGGGGCAGGGCATACGGTGTTCTCGCGAGAGCGTCGCTATCCAAAAAGGAACGGATCTACAAGATATCGACGTTTAGCGCCGCGACATGGCTGCAGCACGTCGATGGCTTGTAGATCTCTTCTATTTTGGCAAGGCAAAGCTGGCAAACCTCCGTACTAATAAATGAGGTTTAACATGGCGCAGGCAGGGTGAGTGACGGAAGAAGAGACAAACAGCCCCAGCTGAAGGAATATATTCGTTACTATCAATTGGCCTTTATTCCGCGGATTTATTTTCACGAGGAACATATGCAGAAGGTCGTGAAATGAGCGTGTGAAATGGTATCACTGTGGATAATAACTGCTACTACTACGGCCCTATTGATGAATACGGAAAGAACGGCTTCTCTGTGGAATAACAGCTCCTATTGCATTCATAAACACTTCTTTAGGACTCACAGCCCGTGCTGAGCTATTGCTTTGGTCTTCTTCTTGTTGTTCTCCTTGTTGACATCGTAAAATCTGACCGTATTTGAATTTTGGACAGACAACACAAACACGCACGTGCTGGACAAACAATTAACACGCAACGATGACCGAGGACAGTCAAGGGAATAATCATAATAATCTGAATAATAATGTGCAAGCTGAGCCTCCTCTACCGGGGCTTAACACACTTAGAAAGCAACACGAAGAGGTAATAGCTGTTCACATCGACCTTATGGCTTATGTTTTATTTTAATATTGATTTATTTCACTTTTTGGCAGTATTCTTTTTTTTTTTTAATTTTAATTTTACACATTTTTGATTTTTTCCCCCTGTATTTCATTGTTTTGGTTCTATTTTTTTTCCACATTCAAAATGAATATTATTCATGTATTTGTTCACATCACTGGCCACGCGGTGCGCACGCATAAGGTCTGCAGGAGCAATGTTGCGATTTAAATCCAACTACTAAACGGGGGGGTTTAAATAGACCACGTGTTTTAGGCTTTTTCCACATTGCAACGTCTCAGCTGTACTTAACATTGTGCAGTTTGTTGCATCGCTTGGGTAAAAATGAATCTGCTCACCATGGTGTCCATTTTGGAGAAATGCTTCCATCCCTGTAAATCATCAGTCACATGTTTCTGCCCTGGTCGTGTTTTATTTGGTTTCCTCGATGGCTAACCACATGAGAAGTGCAAACTTTACGTGGAAGCTCAAAGCTTGCATTGTTGTCATACTAGATTTAAAGGGACTTAAAATAATATGAATATGATCAGATATATCTACTTGACTGGTAATAATATGTGTATCTGTTTGTAGTTTTAAAGCCCCCAACAGTTGTGTGGGTGTGGTGGCTTCTTCCACTGATATGCATTATGGATCTTATCTGACAATCCCTTTGGTTACAGTTTAGTAAATGGACCCATTTGATATGGGTCCATTTAGTAACCTTTGTACTTGTATGTTGTCTGGATCAAGACTATCATATATGCATTTTTATTGATTTTGACATTTACATATCATGGATATGAAAGTAAAAGTTAGACTTGTACATCTATGATACTCGGATAACATACAAAGTACAAAGTTATAATGGTCACACATCTGTGTGTGTGTGTGTGTGTGTGTGTGTGTGTGCGCACAAATAACTGCACTGTACTCAAACTGTATCCTATTTGAAAATGTTTGTCTTAAACTCCAGGTTGTGAAAGACTGTGAAGGTCGGATTCAACACTGGTGAGTCTCAAACATGAACAGTCTGCTGCCAATATCCAACATGTACCTGCCCCATATAGCTACGGTTTGCTACACTTTAAAGTGATGCATTATGCTTGAATGAATGAATTAAAAGTGAATGCTCGCGAGGCAGGATTTTAAAACTAGCTTTGGAAGAGAGAGCCGTGCCGTCGGTTGAAAGTGAGTTGTTTGGATTGACGCCTCTAAACGGAAATGCTAATGTGGTGTTGCAGGAAGAAAGTGGCTGGTGACTACCAAGCGCTGGACGAACGTCTCAAAACTCTCCCAGATCAGCTGTCTTATGATGTCATGGTGAGTCCAGTCTGTCTGGGATGGCAGAATCTCCTTGGCAGGCACAAAATGTACAACAAGCATTAATGTATCTGTTCCTGTATGTATCTGACTACCCATGTTGCTGGCTCAAAGGTGGTATGAAAATAACCATACGGTATCCGGCTGCTAAGGACGCTGATGTAGCAGATTAATTTAGAAATTGAGTGGTGGAGATGGGGGAGTGACTCAGAGGAGCCATGGTTAATTCATTAGCAGGTGTTTCCAGCCGGAAGCCGTGCAACAAAAATGTTGTGTCAAACCATGTGACTTCCATTGGAAATGCATTGAAATGTGCAGACCCTTTCATTACAAAACGGTTATCATTTGTGTCAGCAAGAATCCACAGTAGCACTCATGCATCTTCCTGCACAGTGGGTTGATGTATCGGTCTGAAATTGATTGAAGCTGATTTCTAACTTTCCCTATGTAAATGTGATTCACAATTTCGCCCAGCTAATGCGATCTGTAGTGGCAGTTAGTCTACAGTCAGGGGTGCACACATCCCCGGTATGGACTAGTTAATTGGATATTGGAATCTTTGACAGAGTGTAAAAAAGGGTTAATATTGGCCTAGGTTTTACCTTGAAAAATCCAAATCGGTCAAGCTCCAAAAATGGTGTTGCAAGGGGTATAGATCCTGCGCACCATTGGAGTAGAGGTATGAATCCTCCACGATGCGTCTGCCCTGAGTTATAACAAACTTAATTGCCATGTTTCACAGAAGGGTGCAACATGCTTGGATATTAAAGGACTTGCATTACACTTTGTCTCCATTTGTCTGTCTGTCTGCATCTATCTAACTCTCTCTCTTACTCACACTCTCTCTTTTTTCTCTCATCTGCTCTGTGGAGAATAGTTTTGTTTTGTTGGGTGTGTGCGTCTGTGTGTTCGGCTATAATGAAATCCCTTAGCATATGGCAGAGTTCTGCCAAGTCTCCGGAGCTTTGCAGATGTGTGCCACTTCATTGTAAACACATTTATTCTCAAGTGTTGTTGGTTAAAGTCATTGGATTGCTTTTGTTTCATCGTCACCCCTTCCGCTTTAACATTTACAGTCCTGCCAATGGCTTTATTTCATTCCTTTCCTTTTTGTTCTTCTTTCCTTTTCTATTATACTGCCTTCAGGTGCCATTTGGTCCGTTGGCATTCATGCCAGGGAAGATGGTCCACACCAACGAGGTCACCGTGTTACTGGGTGACAACTGGTTTGCTAAATGCTCTGCCAAGCAGGCTCAGAAGATCGTTGACCACAGGATGAAATGTATGTGGAAACTGTTTTACTCCCTTATAACCTATGCAAACTATTTTTTTAAATCTAAATGTACATGAAATGTATGCTCTGGCTTAAAAAAAAAAAAAAACAATTCAATACAAAATGTACTTATGTTGCATTATATCCAAAATAATTAAATGAATTGTAATGAACGGATTACAAGAACTTCATGTTTTTGCTCGTAGTGATCTTTTTCATCCAGCAGAGGGTGCTGTTGTCTATATTGTAGACATGCAGTACTACTTACCCACAATGAAAAATAATTACTCAGTAAAATACTTAGTAGTTAGTATGTGGTCAATTATCATAACTCAAAGTAGGATATATATTTTCTTTCCTCAATGATTTCATCTGCAGTTAGTATAATTGTAATAGCCCTATGGTCTTTCAGGCTTTGTCTCAGGATCTTTTACCACTGATAATTGGCTAAACCACATAAAACATGCTGTCCCTATTTTGGGAAACTTCAAAATACCCCAGAAGTAAAATACAATAAAATTTCAGATTTAAATGCTTAAATCCCTAATTTTAAGAACTTAAAATAAGTTGATTGGATCTCTTTAGCACACTGAGAGGGTGTTTAAAAATGGACCCATAACACTCGCAGTGCAAACTAAAGGTCCTTATACAGTAATTTGCCTTAATTAACGCTTGGAGGAGGAATGCGCACACACGCCATAGGCACCCATTCAAAGCAGAATCTTTGTTGCCTTTTCTCTCTGAAAGATGGTGCAATGTCCGTAGTTTTGTTCAATCCATCCGACGTTTGAATGTGAATTGGGATTTTTTGATCTCATCACGCCCAACATATTAACGTTTCTGGCTAAAGCTAAACTATGGTCACATTCTCACCTAATACTTCGGTAGACTCAATGCGTATGGGCGGAGAATTTGGGATTCTTCATATTTAATTTGCTGCGGTTTGCCTTCACACTGTCATCCGCAGCAATTGGAAACGCAGCAGGGGTGACCTTTATCAATGTGTTCCATTCATAAACTAGCCTACACAGTGAAATCTATGGTGATAAAATTATACTCATAACGTGCATGTGTCGTGCTGTCTGGGACTGGACCCCCCCCCCCCTCTCTCTCTCGCTCTCTCACTATACGCACGCAGCCACACACTGTTCTTTTGAGCATGGAGGCACAGCGCTGAGCGCACTGATATAAAAGATAGCAGCGCAAAATGTTTACACGTTTATTGAGATGAAAGTTCCTACTCTCCACTAGTCCCCACACAGTGACAGCACTCTATGTTTACGGCACGCACAGACAGACAGACAGAATATTCTGTAGGCTATAATACTTATTACACTGCACTGCAGTGTTTATGTGTTTTCTTAAGCAATTGATTAATGTACTCGTCCTCATTTCGATCAGGGCTTCAGTCTCCTCATTCGACCACGTCTATCCACGGTAACGGGACATCTTTGCGCTGTGTAAAATATGCCTTCTCCGTCTCCAACTGTGTTCAGCAGCAGTTCCTCACCCGCCACATTGTTTGCTTCATTTCCTTTATTTACTGCGGATTGCATTCACACCTGCACCGAATCGTAAGCAAGTGCGATTGGAAGTGAAGCGAAACCCCCGTTTTTGCTCGGAGTATAATGCGGTTCTTTGATACGCATTACGATTCGAATGAGCCTTCACACCTGCCAAACGAAGTGCACTTTCTGAAAATGTGCAGCAGGATTTGTTTTAATCGCAGCAAAGCTCTCTGGTATGAATGTGACCTATGTCGGCTCCTGCTAACACAACTTGCTGCTCCTCCTGTCTCTGTGCGCCATGTCTAGTAAACAGAAATTCTGTGGCAGCGTGCAGTATCTTGAATGAACACTAGGTGGCAATAAGAACTCTGACTGCCGAGAACGAGTTGGCACGTTTTTCTCAATGGCTCAGGCTGCCAAGAAGGAGTTGGTTTTTAGTTTTTACACTAGATGACGCTCCTGGGTAACCTATGATCCACCGTCCACCTCCCTCTGCAGTGAGACACAAGGACACCCCATGGTCGCTCCACTTTTGGTGTGACCACCATTCAATCTTCAATGGGCTCCAACCATGGTCGTTTTTTCAAACAGAGTTTTTTCACAAACGCGCAACAAACTGCTCTCATTACCAACGATAAGGTGTGCGATCGCACTGAAGATTAATATTAAGTGATTACTTACAGGTGAGTAAAAGCACATGGGCTATTTTGGTTAAATTTTCTTGGCAGTAGTGTAGATTGGAGAGAAAAATAATTGTATCAGGTGGTCCACACAGTCTAATGCATATCAAACTGGGCGTCCTGGAAATGGAAAAAGGTTGAGAATCCCTGCTCTAGCAGAGGCTACTGTATGTCTTGTCTACTTGTCTAGCCAATACACCCCTCCCTGTTGCATCCCCGAAAACCTCATATCAAGTCAAATGAGCTTTAAGTAAGGATCTGTGATGTGAACATTATTAGGGTGCTCATTGAAGCAGAAACGCGCTCCATCCTCCCTGCTCATCCTAAGTGCTGTAATACAAACAGAACTGGCCTGCGATGTGACAGACAGCGGCTGAGTTGTCACGGCCTTCTGTGTTTGACCTTTCCTCATTTCCACTAGATGCACAGGCTGGAGGGGCTCGCCGTCACCATGGCAACAGGGGCCCTCCGCTCGCCATTAGTAAAAGGGCTTAATTGTTGTGAAGATTTAATGATCCGGAGTAGCACGGAGGGCAAGAGATGTTATGAACTGTTTGTGTCATTTAGCTTTTTTTCTCTCCTCCTCCTCCTTTGCTGTCAACATGTCCTGAATTTTAACTGTTGAGCTGTCCGATTGGCTTGTGTCTCTTCTTCTGTCGTATGCTCCGTTGCAGTCTTGTGTCTCTGTTTATGTTTTATTCACCTTCTTAAACTAAAGCCAATAAATTAATTGCCTCCCACAAGCTCATGTAAATACATTATTTTGATGAGTGTGTGCTTGTTGTTCGCAGATGTCGAGGGTGAACTCGGTGCCCTGCACAAGACAATGAAAAACTTTGAATCCAGATTTGAGTTCACCAAAGGTCTAGAGGACGTAGCAGGCGTGAGTGGTATTACTTTGGTCATTTAGCATACTTTAGCAAGTATTTTATTACATATTAAAAACTAGGCGACATACTACTGACTTCCATTGACTGTGCTTTGCCTTTAGAATAAATATGACATCAGAGAAGAGGCTGGAAACACTGAACCTGTCACCAAAGGTATGTGGAAGTTGTATGTACTCTTTACAGAAACTTTAATCAAAAGTACCTTTTTCACATTCATCTCAAGATTGTCTTACAAAATGACGAGCAACACATTGGTAATTAATCGGTGGGCTAGGACAGTGGCTCACGCAACCTTTGCTGCATCAGGGTCAACTTACATTTCCAAAGGGAATCGCTGGTTTAGGACTCTCCAAAACCGGGATCGGCAAGTCAACCCAAAAATCAGTCATCGGTCGGGCTCTAGTCTTTTCATTGCCTTCCTAGTTCATCTGTATTAAACATTATAGTTGCCGAGTGTTTATTCTGAGCACAACATGCATTTCTTTCTCCTCTGTTGGTATTCCTGTGAACAGGAAAGCGGCGCATGGCCCACAAGCCCAACTCTAAGCCCAAGGTGGACACCATTTTGAATCTGCCAGACGAGAAAGAGGAGAACGAAGGCTGCAACTACGGAGTGCTGTCTGAGGACGAGCTCTGGGTCCGGCTGGACGAACTGGAGAAACAGGAGGAAGAGGAGTCACGGGAGGAACTGGAGAAAGGGCTGGAGAAACAAGAAGAACCTGACGGAGAGGACAGGTAGGATCACTCAGCATTTCTAAAGTCACACTATGATGATTTCTTTTCCATTATCTTGTGACATTGTCCTTTGTTTATGGCAAAATTGTGATATTGAATTAAAAAGATATAAGAAACAATAAGGCTTGTATTTTAAATATGATTGTTATTGTAGACCAGTGGTTCTCAACCTTTTCTGGATCAGGGCCGACTTGAAAATCTCAAAAGCATTTGCGCCTCACCCACCCAGTCTTCAGAGCATATTCATTTTAATGATCAATCCATTGTGTTCCACCTTGGATCAATGCAACTAGCGTAGAATACTTTTATGTTCTTATCGGTACCTCTTTTTTTATTTTAGGATATCCTATAGGCTTTTTCTGTCTTTTATGATTTAAACTACAGGTGTCAGCATTGGGGGGAGAGAATGGGGGGGGGGGGGGGGGGAAGACACACGGCAAAGGCTGTCGGGATCGGGAGTCGAACCTGCGGCACGCCATCAGGCCAGGCCTCGGTAGTCAGTACCACTTTTTTTAATGTTTTTGGAAAGATTTTTAAAAGACTACATTCTAGTCTAATGTAGTCTTTTAAATCTTTCCAAAATCAGCGTATGGGAGGCTTAAATCTTTTGCCAATTGTTTTGGGTCCCACTTGCAATATCTTTGCCAGTGGGAAGGGGGGAATTTCACAGTTTGAGAACCACTGCTATAGACTAATTCAGAAACGGGTCTCATGGTCGCAGCTTACGTATTTCCTGTAGGCGGAGCCGACATAACTGTGGGATAAACCTGCCTCTTAAAAAACCTCTTCTACTAAGGTGAATGGTAGAGTAACTGATGTACAGTCTGCCTCAAACGTTACTTTTACCTGCTTTTTACTAACACTAACATTACAAAGATGCCCAGAACATCGGGATGAACCTGTGTAGTTTATGGCTGCTCCAACAGTAGTGGAAACATTCCAAATAAAACAAAAACGGAATGTCAAAATATCCACCGCAGTGGCTGAGAGCAGAGCTATAGAGTAATGGTTGAGACGAAGCAGTGAAAGGTCCTGAAAGATGCATAACGTCAGTCTTACCCAATACCCAATCTTTCTGTTTTATGAACATAAAGCTGCTGTATTTATACCCATTGTTGGGACGTAACGTAACGTAAATAACGCGTTACAATAACGCCGTTACGTTTGGCAGTAACGGTTGCTGTAACGCGTTATTTTTTTTAATTCAGTAACTTATTACTGTTACTACATGGTCCGTTATTCCGTTACTCTTCCGTTATTTGTCATGTAGTCTCGATCGGGGGAGAATGAGAAGAACTGTCATGCTTGCCTTGCGGGAGAGAAGGGGGAGGAGGAGGAGGAGTGTGCGTTTGTGTGTGTGTGTGTGTGTGAGTGTGTGTACTACACGTGGTGATGCGCAAGTTTGTTTACTGTGTGGGTGTCATGGCGGAGCCCATATCGCGTTTCAAATGGATATATTCCTCCTTATTTCCTTCAGCTGCTCCAATCCAGCACAAAGCACAGTCAAAGTAAGTTGTTGAGTCCAATGCAGATTATTATGATCACATTCCCACCGGCTATGTTTGTAACGCGTTATTTACGTTACGTTACGTCCCAACAATGGGTATAAATACAGCAGCATAGTGTTCATAAAACAGAAAGATTGGTGTGTTTGTTTATGTGTGTGTGTGACGTGTGCGCCTCATGTGAGCGAGCGAGCGAGAGAAAAAGAGAGAGCGATAGACAGACAGACACTGAAAGAGGCTGCGCGTGTGTGTGTGTGAGACAGTGTGCGTAGCCTATAGCTACTTTTGAGCGAGAGAGAGACAGACAGATACTGAAAGAGACTTTGCGCGTGTGTGTTTGATTATCAAATATTAATTCTGGTTTTGGTCTTACTTTGTTTATAAATCCAGACTCAAATTAGTATTGCCACCACCACCAATAAGAGCAGCTATGAGCTATCTCAGCCTATCTGCACAGTATACAACATTCACTGGAGCAGTGGAACTGCATGGAACCCTCATGTTGTGTTGGTTGTAGCCTACTTGTATTTAGTTGTTTGCTATAAATATGTATTGATAGGCCTACATAGCATCATCAAAATCACCACCAGTCCCCCCTGCTATTGGTATTATTATCACTGTACTGAACTGAAGGCATGAATGAATGGCCTGGAAGTGGGAGCCCGTTTTTCTTTTTGAGTGGTGCAACCACTCCTATTATAGACAACTCCACCAAGTGTTTTGGATGCGGGGCGGCTCGCTGGAACCGGCACCGGCGAGCAGAGCCGAAAAGTAACGAAAAAGTTACTTTTCAAAGTAACGCTTTACTTTTTGGTTTAAGTAACAGTAAAGTAACTAAGTTACTTTTGAAATGATGTAACTAGTAATTGTAACTAGTTACTTTTTAAAAGTAACGGTCCCAACACTGTTTATACCTCATACTTTAATTGCTTAGTATGAGGTATAAAGTACAGCAGCCTTGTGTACTGTTCATAAAACAGAAAGATTGGGTATTGGGTAAGACTGATGTTATTTATCTTTCACTTTCACTGTTTTGTCTCAACCATTACTCTATGGCTCTGCTCTCAGCCATATTTTGACATTTCCTTTTTTTTGTTGGAATGTTGCCACTACTGTTGGAGCAGCCATAAACTACACAGGTTCATCCCGATGTTCTGGTCATCATTGTAATGTTAGTGTTAGTAAAAAGCAGGTAAAAGACATGTACTGACGCACATCAACCGCTTCCAGAATGTTGGACACGGTGGACATAAACGCTGAGGACACCATGTCCTCATCCGAAGAGGAGAAGGAGGGAGACGGCCCTCGGCCGCAGACGCCAAGCTGGAACTGCATTCCTCAAAACAAGCAGGTCAACGGTAAAGCTCCTCCGCCAAGCAGACACAAGATGGAGGAGGAAGATGACGGAGACAGCTGCCTGCCCACCATCTACTTCTCTCACACAGTTGAACCCAAGAAGGTTTGTGCGATCAGCTTCATGTCTTGCACTCCTATGCTTTTTAAAATCACTTTGGTAGAGGTTTGATTTGTGTAGTTACCTTGACATGATGTACCTCCAAATATTGGTGTGATATATTCAATCGTTGCTACATTGATTTATAGTTCTGGATATTGACTTACAGTATGTTGCATTGTGAACCACATAAAGCAGGTGCTGCCAGTGTATAACATTAAAAGACTTGCTGTTGATCTTACTATTTGAAAATCCGGATCCACCTATTTAACAGCTTGAATGCCGACAATTTACGGTCGTCTTTCAGGCTAGACTGCCTATGTTTAAAGTTACCTTTGAACAGCCAGTGCACTGACCGTTGAGTTGCTTGTCATGAAATAGAAGTGAAAGTGTTAAGATATCTTGACAATGTTGGGAGTTACAGTTGTCATGGCAAGGTAATTGCACCCCACAAACCTCGACCAAAGTGTCATGATTTGACCATTTAAGCCATATATAATAGGTGATAATACTTTTGCCTATATTGACATGCCCAAAGTAGGGAAGCCAGGGTTTGTGTTGTTAATTATTGTCCCCCTCCGACACTGTGTTGCTCAGGTGAGGATAAACACAGGGAAGAACACAACTTTGAAGTTCAGCGAACGGAAAGAGCAAAAGGAACATTCGAAGAAAAAGAAGAACGGCCACAGCAACGGCCACTCTTACCATGAAGTCCATAAAATCACAACACCGACAGACATCTACAGGTTAATAGTTTTGGTTATAACAAAAAGTTTATTGCTAAAAAGATAACTATTTATATTCTGATACTAATCATTGCTATAGTATAGACTAGAGTGTTAGTAACAGAGGTATCCAGCTCTTATTTAAAGGGAAAATGAATCCATTTCATACAGTCAGGAGAACCCAGTTATGAGCTCATTACCGTACTCTACTCTTTTATTATTTCCAATTTCACTTATTTATCCGGTGTGTGTGTGTTCTCTCTCCTGATTGGATGGAATTGGTATCCTGACCCGAAAATGTGTTTTCTGATTGAAATTCTGAAGAGCTGCATTTCGTAGTTAGGGGGCCCCGTGATACTGACCTAAAACTCCATAAGTCTAGTCTATATTAATGACTATAATGGGGGAATATCGAGCTATATTTCTATTTAAAAAAATGCCAACATACACATAAGAAAATCACACATCTGGTTCTCTGAATAAATGTTCAATTCAATCATGAATTTTTGTGGGTGGTTTGGCATTTTCCCAGGTTGTTTGTGGATGTGAGGAACGGTGAGCCCGTGCCCAGGAAGTCCATCCTGAAATCTCGGAGCCGCGAGAGCAGCGTTTGCAGCGACACCAGCGAGAGCAGCGCCGCTGACTTTGAGGAGCGCAGGGTGGTGGGGCGCAGCTTCAGCCATGATGAGCACAGCGACACCAGTGATGGCATCACATCGGAGGACAGTCCCACTGCGGTCACGGCGCACCCACCCAATCGATTTGAGGTACCGTCACCATTAGGGAGGCACCCAATACCCTGAACGCCCATGGTTATTTAATCCATTAAATCAGAGCCCCCATCGATTTATAGCAGCGGAGCACATTTAGCGACGGACAGGCGCTATCCCTGATGTAGCTGAATGTAGCCAAAACACTCCTGAGGCGATCGACAACAACGGGAGGTATGATTAATTCTAACGCGACTAGCGACTGGACCGCCATGGGTCGTCTAACACATAATCTTTGCTTAGATATGGACGTTATGATTTAGATCAAGAGTTATTCACATTTTTAAGATTTTCGGTCTCATCTGCTAAAACTGCGCCATTGTCTGCCCCGGGGTCTCCTCCCAGTGGGACGTGCCTCGAGGCACGTCCGAGGAGACGCCCGAGAGGCATCCTAACCAGATGCCCGAACCTCCTAAGATTGCTCCTTTACAGGCGAAGAAGCAACGACTCTACTCCGAGTCTCTCGTTTCTTAATTGATAATATTAAAGTTTCTAAGTATTAAAGAATGAAAGTATACTACAGGGCTTCTATTGAACAAAGCCAGAACAGAATCGGGGGGGGGGGGGGGGGGGGGAGGGAGAGAGATCCAGGCAGTCTTGAGTAAAAAAAAAACGGAGTTCTCCGTCCTATCAAATAGCAACGCCCAGTGCTCAGGACTGAGATTTATTGGTATCAAAACCGATCGTATCGCTCCACAGGCTGGGAGCGTCTGTTAGGCAATATTCAATGTCATTTCTCCCCCCCCCCCCCCCATTTTAGCCGATTAGATCGAAAATCTATAACGTGAATCACTCTTGATCTAATTCGTTCCGTCCAATTCTAAGCAAAGATTATGTTTTAGACGGCCCATTGCGGTCTCGTCGCTAGTCGCGTTAGAATTAATCATACCTCCCGTTGTTGTTGATCGCCTCGGGAGTGTTTTGGCTACATCAGCTACATCTGGGATAGCGCCTGGTGTGTCGCTAAATGTTTATTGGTTTATTGATTTAATGGTCCTAAATAACCCTGGGCGTTCACCCCTTGGGGCAGGGGGTGATCAGGACCTGAACATTTTGGGAACACCTGCACTAGATTAATTCCATTGGGTGTTTTGTCATAGGGGTTGGTTCTTCATAGATTATCTTTTATAATAAATATCCTTTTATTATAGTCATATCTGTATTCTGAGAGCTGTTTCTAGCGGCATAATATTTTCACTACAGGTGTGAAATATAATGACCAATGGAAAGTGGCCAGGGGGAGGTTTAGAGACCAGGATTACTGCATGTGTTTTATGAGGGTACCTACCGGGGAGAACATGCAAACTCCACACAGAAAGGCCCTTTCGCCCACACCGCCTTGGTTATGGCCACTGATAAATGGAACTCATTATTGTGCAACCTTACTGATTTCAATGACCCCAGGGCCTTTCCTCTAGTGCCATCCTTAGGCCAAAATTCCCACTTTCACACCGGATTCATGGCTTCTGGCCATGTCACACGGCATGACCTCTAGGTTCAGTAGGGTATTTTAAGCAAAGTTCAGACCAAAGTATGATGGCGCTGCGTGTCGTAAATAGCAGACTCTTGCTACATGTACAGGGTGATAAAAAACTGAAAACTAATCCCTGGTCCTTCGCTATTTGTGTGGTGGTTTGTTAGGCGTTTTCTGGCACCGTGGTGGAGAAGGACCCCATTTCTTCAGCTGTTCCCCATCTGACCATCGTCCCACCCGCTCTGCCCACAATACCAGAGAGGAAACAGGAGGAAGTAACTCCAGACGCGCCACCATCCCAGGAGGCCCCGAAACGCGTGTCCAAGTTCAAAGCTGCCAGGCTGCAGCAAAAGTGAGCATCCACGAGCAAAATGTCCTGGTTCTGCTCCAGCTCCGTTTTATACTGTCAGTGGTCTTCTCTTTTTCCTACACTCTGAGCTGGACAGATCACCACCTAGCAACTGTTGTGTTCTTAAACATCCCCTAGCTTGGTATTAGTGCATATCGTCACTGTCGGGTGCAAACCTATGTTCAAAATCAAAACCAGAACTTTTCAGGAAAATAGAAACATGGAACCTGTGTTCCAATGGATCCTTTGTAGTTACTTGGTCTCAAGCTCTTGGTAATACCGTTAATTAGATTCAAATATATAAAACTCACAGACTCCAACAATTCCAACCTGGTGTCCCTATATTGGGCATGTAATTATAGGTGAACATTTCCCCCAAAAATGCAAAACGTGTATTATATAAAATAAAAGATCACATTTAAGCTTGTAGATCTGCTCTCTTTGCATGACACTGTCATGATACGAGAGTGTTGTTTATGGAATTTATGTAAATTGGGTTCATGCTATAACTTATAGCAAAGGAATGACTATAATATAAGGCATACATTTTTGAAAGAAATTGAGTTATGGACATACAAGGTTTCTACCTGACGGCGATGATGCAATGGTTCTGTTTATTGTAATATTAGGAAAGAAAATCAATTGATCTGTTTATCATTATTCTGTACACGGCATCCTGCTCTTTAGCAAGCAGCACTTAAGTTCAGAAACATTAAATTTAATAAATATGTAGTTTATTTAGCTTATCCTTTCCTGCAATACTATGACACTTAAACACTTGTCCACCTTGGCGTTGTGCTTGTTTCGTGGTGGTTGTACTCGTGCTGGTGTCTTTCTTATACTGTGAAGGCCAGTGTCTCATCCAGGGTTTGATTTGCAGGGGGAAAGGGTCAGTAATGGACAGACTGAATTAAATACCTGCATTTCCTTTTGGGAAATGTTTACCGACTGATATGTTTACTTGTGATGATATGATTAAACTTAGTTAAAATAGCTGATCTACAAGCTCACAATACACCACAATGGTGATAATTTGTGAGCTTGTCGATCTGCTACTTTTGTTATATGAAGTATATGGTTTAACAAAATGCCCCCACAAATCGAACCCTGGTCTTATTGACTGCTATTCTGTTCATCCAAGATATTGCCTGCTGTAGTGCAACATGCTTTTCTACTGTCTGACTTGTTGTTTTTTTCTCTTGTTTTTTTCTTCCCATGATTGGATTAGGTGCTAACAGCCTGTCATTTAACCTTCTCTTGATTCTGTTGAATGTAGGTTCACTTCTGTGACCAGCTTTATGTAAGAACAAAAAGAGAAAAGAAATCTTGTAAATTGAAAGGTTAATAAATTACTTGGCTATTTTTGTTTGGTTTAATTTTCCGTTTATGGCATTGCTCGTAGAAGTGGCAAGACGTTTAGAATAGGGTTTGTCTGACTGTACAGGGCTAATCTCGCAAACCACTGAACGATTGGTGCCAAATGATGTCTAGGGCATGCTGCCAATAGACTAAGGATGCTGATCCCTGCATATTTTCTCATTGTGAAAAATACATTTTGTGTGAATTCTTTCACATTTTCTAAATGGGTGTCCGATGTCTGTTCCACCGTATTATTTGTCAAGACTGACTTCATCGTGACATCAATGATCCATAGGGAAGACATGCTGTTACTCGACCTCTTATTTTATGCATCCTTCCAGAGATTTAATTGTCTCCACCAGACCGAAGGCATGTGGAGAGCATGTTTTGCACTCTGTCCGTCCGTGTGTGTGTGTGTGTGTGTGTGTGTGTGTGTGTGTATATATGTCCGTCCGTTACCAGCTAATCTCCGGCACCGTTGGCCCGGCCGAAGCCAAACTGCCCACACTCCCTGGGATGCCACCGACTAACCTCTGCCATCCTGATTAGCTTTCATGATTGGTCCATTTTCTCACTCCAGAGTAGGCCTATCATTAACTACTTAGTTAATCCATACTATTGTCATCCGATGATTATCTAAAATAACAGATCTACAAACTCTGAACATGTGTTTTCCAAAAGCTACATCTTTTTAGTAGGCTGAAAGGCTACCCATAATTTGCAAGGTGGTGGTAGTGCAGTATTCTGATAAGAAGCTTTCAGAGGGGTCCTGAGTTGACCCTCCTATCCCGACCTGATTCCCACTCATCAGGATTATATGAATTGTGAAAATCCAGGTAGCTTGAGACAGATTAGCCGATGCTTAACATGGTAGCGTTGCACTGGCGAGTCACAGATCAATGGGTTTACGTGAGTTAAGCTGAAGAGGTATATGCTGCAATATAGGCACCACTTAGCATTTCAAAGACATCTAATATGTGAACTACGTAATAGCCCGAAACACAACAGAGATCTGCATTTCAGGGATTAAGAGGGATTTTAAGAGTTGTATGATGGGGGTTTCAAGCAGGCATTGTTGTCCAGACAGGTACTCAGGTCTGTGAGGGAGAAAAAAAAGTTACTCATATTTCCAAGTGTCAAAACTACCGGATTAAACTGCACGCTTGATAGATCCAACATCAAAATGGTTTGCAAAAAGTCATATACTACAGTATGTGCTATATATATATAATATATATACCTGCAGGCTTTGTGAGGAAATGTATTGTTAGGTTACTGGCAGTTTGCTTTGTTTTTTATTTGTATTATGAGATTAGTAGTGTGAAACATTTTAACATCTTAAAACTACAGATAAATACTGTAGGTTACTATAGGCCTGCAAGTTTTTCCATACCAAATCTCTTCTGAAAATAGCCAATCTATAAAATGTAGACTAGACCTTCTATTTTATACAGACACAAGAATAGGGACAAGAGTTCTGGCTTTACATCAAAGCTCTGCGTTTCTGTGAAATATGTCTTACCCGAGACCTTTGTTTAGTAGTTGTCATATCTTGTTGGTCATATTGCTTAATGTGCGATGCAATGCAAAAGTGCGGACTAAGTGACACCAACTCTGGACTCACGAGACATGGCCAAAGCATTCCCAGCCAAACGTTGAGAATCCCTGCCCTATAGCTGTGCCTTGGGTTGGCTTCCACAGTCTCAGTTCATCCGCTACACCTGTTTCTGGTGCCTGCCACAGTGGCCTGCCGCCAGTCTCAATCCTCCTCTCCCTGACCTTGTCCGTGACCCGTAGGAGGCCTCCGTAGAGTTGCACGTTTCTGAAGTGGTCTGCCCAAAGTCCAGTTCTCGACTCATACTGTCATTTAAAGAGTGTCATGCCACTTGAGAAAAAGAGAAAGTAATTGTGGACTGCCCATTAGTCTGACATCCCGTTAGTCCGACCTGTATACATGGCCGGTTAACACCGATTAGGGTCTGACCTTCATGGCCGGTTAAAACCGATTAGGGTCTGACCAACATGACCGGTTAAGACTGAGGTTATAGGGTTAGTTAGTTTGTGTTGGTGTTAGTAATGGGTCAGACTAACGGGAGGTCGGAACAGTGAGGTCATGTAACCAAATTAAGCTAATAGATTTTGACTAGTTTAGTCAGTCATAGCACAAAATCAAAACCAAAATGGTATAATCTTACATTGTCTAAAAATCACACCTGTGTGAAGTGAGGGGCGCTCTTATCATCAATCATACATCATCTCATTCCAGCCAATCACAATTTGCGCATTCGCTTTTCCGTTCTCACTTTTGTTTTAAATTTTTGTGTTTACACAGTAACACAAACCCGGAAATACTAGTAACAATGAAAACTGAACTCATAACAGTACACTGGAAAATAACAGAGAACCTTACACTTACTTATGAACCAGCACTGAACACAGAGAAACCGTCTAAATAGTATAAGGAGTTCATCACCCAAGCCCAAGGTGACCACGGGTGACTGCACTCAGGGCAATCAGACTCTTGTGTGTGATTTTTGAAATACCATTTAGTTTTATGTTTTAGCAAGGGACTTGGGACCCCCTGGAACCCATCTCAACGACCCCTGGGGCTGGGTGACCCCACTTTGAGAACCACTGCTGTTGAACCACAGCTCTTCTGTATTATGGCCTGCCGCCTGCATGTGACAAGCTGCTGACTGAGAGTAGCTACAAGTGGTTCCCGTGCCTATATTCACAATGCATTGGTCGATCAGCATGAACACAATCGTATTCCTATATTTCTGATCATGTTGGGGCCATGAATGCTCTTCTTCTGGCTGCAAGTCTGCAAGAAAGAACGAGTCATCGCCATTCGCCATCCATTCCAGTAACAAGCAAGCACACTTTCGTTTGTAAATATACTTCGTAATATTAAGTATCTTGTAATTAAGGGTTATCACTTATCATTTAGATTAAAATAAATATACATTTACAATTATAAATACATTTACTTCACGCATAGGTAATAATGTGTGTCGCTTACGGGCATATTGCCATGTGTTGCTGTTTAACATAAATGTGCTGTCTGTCTGGCATTATTACATGCAACTGCATAATAATGTACGCACGCACGCTGCATAAGAACATGGACTGACGATGAAGACCACACGCATCCTGGAGACGCAAATGCGCATTTTACGCACGAGGCGTATATTCCACTTCACGCCAGTTGCCAGATGAGGGAGACATACCGCTTCGGGATATGTGGAAGTATCACTGAGTATTTTTTTTTGGAAGATTTCATTACCGCTTACTTACTGAACTGGGATTATTAGTGAAAACACACTGCGGCATGCCTCTCTGACGAATGCGCTGTAGCGTTAGTGGAAGCGACAGGAGTCCAAGTCGACGTTAATGAGAAAGCAAGAGCGTACAGTTTTATTATAGTCTGTCAGCCAGCTCGTCACGGAACTCCAGCTGTCACTCCGTGTCCTCCTAGCTGCGTCTGGAGCGCCCAGGTAAGAACATGGGTGTCACTTGATACTTGATAGTGTACTTTATCTGTAGAAGTGAGGATAACTTTCAGAGTGAGTCTAATTCTACTTTAACGATTATAAAGGGAGTTCAAGAGCAACATTGCACAAGCAGTTCCAAAGCTGCCGCTGCTGTTTTCTGGTGAAAAGTAAGTAATATGGCGAGCGGCATATATAATTCATTGTCATATCATGGGTAACCAATTATATATTTTTTTTTACTGTCTATAGTCGCTCAATGGAACATAAGCTAGGCTACATAGGCTACGTACCACCTGATAGCACTCAGTTTGATTAGAGGCTTGTATTCGAATTAAGTGGTTTCGAAATCAACGCGCATTCATTTACCTACTACTTAAATCAAATGGTGAAT
Organism: Protomyctophum parallelum; assembly: GCF_964188405.1. Taxonomy (NCBI): domain Eukaryota; kingdom Metazoa; phylum Chordata; class Actinopteri; order Myctophiformes; family Myctophidae; genus Protomyctophum; species Protomyctophum parallelum. The sequence goes on along the minus strand of NC_139700.1, from coordinate 33,025,992 downwards.
ATGTTTAATAATAACATAATGCTCTTCTTAAAATGTGAATGGTTCCTAATTTGTTTGGGGGGTTGTATTAAAACACATGGTCCTTATAGTTCCAAAGATTTGGGAGTAGGACTGTGTAATTCGGAGAGGATGTCACTCACTGTGTTTGTGAATTAAAATGTCATCGCGTTATTTTATTTGATTGATTGCAGCCTAGAGTCCGAGCTATAAGATATCAAATGCCAAACACTCCCTAGGCACATATACTGTGTTTGCAACTTGCTACACTTTTAAGATGACAACCGTTTTGTGCCCATCATCCTATAGCACAGGGTGTCCCCTTCATCAGTATCAGTAGCCTACCTGTGTGTGTGTGTGTGTGTGTGTGTGTGTGTGTGTGTGTGGAGTGGCATATAGTTGTACAGCCAAAACCCTCATCCTCACCCTCTGTGCCCTCCCCCCACCCCCCACACGCACACACACCCTACTTCCTCCTGTTTCCAAATGCTCTCCTTTGAAGCGATGATGCCCCATCTGTCATATGTGAGCAAGGAGAGACCATGCTCTGCTCTTCTCAATTACTGAATTCTCCTCTTGCCAGCTCCTGTGGGACTGCACGGGAAGGAGGAGAGCAGGTGGGTGGCAGTGGCTGCGATCAATCAACATGAAATATTCAGCTTTGAATGTACACATCATTTACTTCTGCTGCTGCTGCTGCTGAGCCGCCTGCTTTCCTGTTTGGAAAAACAAAACCCAAAAAAGAAATAATAGAAAGAGAGCACGAGTTTAGTGTTTAATGTCGGATGTGTTTGGTGATTGGAACTATAAGGTGTGTGACCGACGGTCACTGTTTCTGGTGTGGAAGTCTTGGAAAACTGACTGGGTATAGTATATGGTGATGCAAAATCTACTTAAACCGTATACTTAGTTCACTGGGGTCTCTTTTCCCCTCAACACCAAATCTCTTCGCCTAGTAAAATAGCTGATCTACAAGCTCACAGGTGGATTTCAAAGTGGGGTTCTGGGTCCCCCAGGGGGTGCAGCCAGGCCTTCTTGAGGCGGGTTCCCAGCTAAAATGAGGAACAGTTTAATGGACCACATTTATAAAAAAGAAAAAGAAAACCAATCTACAAGCCCATCACAGCAGTCATACTGCTATGCTTCGTGCAGCTTGTAGTCTAGGCTGAATGTTTGCCCTCAGAATACGGATGCAGTTTAGGGTTCAAGTGGTTGATTTAACTCCCAGCCTCACAAATGGGAAAATTAAAACTGAAGATTTTACTGTGTGTATTAAACACAGTTGCGTAGCCCCTCCTCATTATTTTCTGCTGCAGGAAAAGTCACTCAGCTTACCATACAAAAGCTCTCCTTGGCAACTTTTATCCCCTGATGGAAGCACTTGTTTGAACATGAAGCACATGATTTGAATATCTGTAATCCATGCTCAAATCAACAGGCCAGATGAACTTTTTGGCACTCTCCAAACACATTAAGTAGGATTTTCCATCCCCAAAAATGTGTAAGCTATTTGGATAAGGCTTAATATCACTTTGAACAAGAGCTAGGTGAAAGTTGTGTGAGTTGGTTTTCCCCTCTGGTACGTGTGGCCTGTTGACATCCAGGAACTGTGTTTTAACCTATTGAAACTGGGGAAAGCATCCATGTCATAAATAGCACATTGGTTGGCTATTAAAAATCCTGAAACTTTGTCACAAAGTTTAGTTTGAATATATATGTTTTATTATATTTACATTTATTTTAAAATCTTTGCTTTCACTAAATTCAAAATATTTTGAGATGGGGGTCCGTGGTGGGGAACCCAGTCAACTAAGTATATTGGGTGGTTTTAAAAATCACGATGATCCGTAAAAGCTCAATCACTGCCAACTCTTCAGGAACGTTTGTCGATCTCATGAGTGTCTGCCTCGTGATAATAATTAATATCTCTATGATGTTGCCTCGTGAAATTTGCCAGACTACCATCATGGCCCTAAGTGTTTGAGCTATGAGGCAACACGGTGAAAAGCGTAGCCCCCCTCATATGAGAACACAACAGTGAATAATTAATAACCTTGCTCCCAATTCCAGGAAAACAATAGCATATTGTAGGAACGCTGCACTAATTTAACTAGAGGGGTGGGGGGAAAAAAGAAACGAAAAGAAAAGAAAAACTCGACAGCTTCAACAAATTGAGTGTTGCCATTGTTGTGAAGTACATCTAGTCGGAGATGAGAAAAACATTATTGTGTGTTTTTAAAATTAACGATGCCACTGTATGTTTAAAGTCATACTGTGTAACTTTTTCAATTAAACAAAAGTTATTTTTGATATAATCTTTCACTGATATGTTTCACAATATCTATTCCACATGAAGGTGTTCTTTGACTTCTCTTAAGCGTTCTTTTTAGCCGTGAGTGTCCCTGACGGCTGACACTCATGCATGCTAAAATGGCATAAGCACCGGAAATGTAGCTACTTATATATATCGATTTTAAAGTTAATACATACAATTCCTGACAATGCTGTTATTGCTTAATTCCAAAATATCCTTGGCACTATAGAACACGGCATCATTTGTTTTGGTGCTTTAGCCTACTTCCATGGTTTTGTTTCGAAACACATTCTGGGAATGAAGTTTTAACAGACCACAGTGTCATGCTCAGGCATACGTACTTCGACACATGGCTTTGGCGAGTCAGGGGTCGAACCAAAACGAATCCCAGCCTCCCTAAGTTAAATGAACACAACATAGTTATTAGTCTTTGATTAATCACTTTAACATATGATAATATAATACTATATATCATATGTCCAAAACTGTTACTTTTCAGGAGTCTAATTCAAAAATAGCAGATCTACAAGCTGAAAACATGCCACTTAAAGCCTTTCAAGCTCCTGGATCTGCTACTTTTTATGCTTTTATGTGATGCTGTAGTATGATCAAGGTTTCTGCCCGACAGCAAGGATATAGTGTTATAGTGTCAGTTTAAACCAGTATATAACCTGTACAATCACCTGCTGGCAGGACATGGCGTGGAGGCCGGGTGCGCGTTCAGGAAGCCATTCCACCAGCAGACCTTGTTCTCCTGGCTGTCAGCTCCCATTAAGGGGGGAAGGTGTCATATCTGTAACACAGCTGAGTGCAGATGGCAGAGAGAGAGAGAGTGGAGGGGACGGCTCACCGATTTAAACAATGATTAATGAACAGAGATGGAAAACAAATTACATTGGACTATCGGAGGCAGGGAATTGTTTTTATGAAAACGTTAATTGTGTCTGCCAGCCTGATACCAGGAGGGGTTGGGGGGGTGTGTGGGAGGCGGTGGGTTGGGTGGATGGAGGTCCTGATAATATGAGATCTGCTCCTCTCCCAGCTCAGATTATCAGTGTGCCTCAGTACACAGTTTAATACCACACCTTGGCTATAAGATCTCAGATGTACTGTAACTTTCGAGGTGGGGATTTTTTTTTTTTTTCATGAACTCCATGAAGGATTGACCCCCCCCCCACCCAAACGACCAGCGCACCAATTAGCGTTATCTCTAATAATAAGTGGTTGTAAGTGACGAGAGAAGGCGCCCTGCTCTATTTGTAATTATTGCAGGCGGGTGCAGCTGCACTACTTAGGGAGATGATGATAATTATTTTGAAAGAAGAAGATGAAAAAAATGCCTTCCATCGTGGGTTGATTATTTAAGAGCAGCATACACTCATCAGAGCAATCAGGAGAGAGTGATTAGTGAAAATCCACGAGGCTAACAACAGCTGCCACATTAAACTCTTGCCTCTGTTGCCAACACACAGACAGAGCGCCTCTTCCACGGAATAGACAGAGAAAAGCTCTTCACCACCGACCGTCTCCCACATGTGTTTGGTAGAAAGTCATGGCAGAGGGCAACGCAGAGAAAATGAGAAAACAAGGTTGCTCCATGAAAAGCCATGTTGTTGTGTTACTACAAGGTCAGTCTTCAATGCTTTTAATTCACTCCGCAGGAGTGTACCGGGGCTAAGGGGGAGGAAGACATCGCAATGACTTTTTGGCAGTATTGGAATTTTAGATAAGTGTGGTGAAAATGTCCTCCTGAATAGCTCTCTGTTCGAGTACAATTAGGTTGGATTTTTACTTTTGGATTGTCTTACTGTATGGAAACACTCCTCAGGGACGACTGAATGATCTGGCTTTTGAGCTAATGCACAATCTAATAGAAGAAGCCAAAAAGTGATGGTGGAGTAGTTCATCATGGTCACGGCCGGTGTGCACGCTGCGATGCCTGCCACTGTGTAAGGCCTGCAACACTAAAAGCTAATTCTCTTATAGCCCAGATGTTGCCGGAGATCCTACTGGGCTGATGAGCTCAATCACTGAAATGATGAAAAGATGATTTTGTCCCTGTAATTACAGTGTGTAAACTACTTAGCTAGGATTGCAAAGGAAGTCATTTTCTAATTATGCCGGTACCCCGTTGCCTAATGGTGGATGTTTTGTTGTTTTAGAGAGAGATGGGAGAGAGAGACAGAGAGAGAGAGAGAGAGAGAGAGAGAGAGAGAGAGAGAGAGAGAGAGAGAGAGATGTGTTGGAGAGAAAGAGAGAAAGAGATGGATAGAATGATAGAGGGGGAGAGAAGAGAGAGAGGGAGAGAGAGTCAAAGAGATCTTATGAGTAGTGACTCTAAAAAGGGCAACATGGCTGCCAAATAAGAGTTCATTGAATTATCAGCCAAGTTAATGTGCCTTGGATCATGCTCTTTGTTTGTTGTTGTTTTTTCTCTCTTTCCTGTAGATGCCATAGCTTAATGAGATACTGTAAGTGGCATTACCAGACCCCTGCTGTGATTTTGTGATGACTCGTTTAATGACTTTTGTTTTAGTGCCTCGGAGTGCTTTAGCAACTGATTGAAAAAAATGAGACAGATTGATAGTTTTTGGGCAGCTCGGTATGTTTCGAAAAACTAAATAAGTGCCAAATAAAATAGAAAATAAAATACATCAAATAAGATATATCAAAATCACTGCAGCTCGTTCATAGCATGCAAATGAGGAGTTAAGATGACACACTGGAAACATTATTTTCATTTAAGCAGTCCTTGGAATGCTTCTTTTTAGAGAAAGAGACATATGTCATGGCGATGTGGAGTTCTTTGAGTTGTGAGTGAACGCTATTGGAGATGCTTGCTACCCTGCAGGGCCCAGCCATCTGATGGAGCCTTCTACCCAGCAGCACACACTGTTAGAACATCCCATCACACGCCAGTGCTGCGTTTGTGTCCAGAAAGAACAGGTGGTCAGTGCAAACAAGAGCAACTGTTTACACAATGGCTATTCAAAATAAGTTATTTGTGTGTGTGTGTGTGTGTGTGTGTGTGTGTGTGTGTGTGTGTGTGTGTGTGTGTGTGTGTGTGTGTGTGTGTGTGTGTGTGTGTGTGTGCGTGTACGTGCGTGCATGCGTGTATTATGAGTATGTACCTTTAATCGTTGCTGTCGGGAGGAAACCTCATAACTACATTTTTTAGGTTTTTGAGAATGTCTGCTAAAGCAACTACGGTAACTCCACCACCTCTCCCCCTCTCATGGAAGTAATTGACAATATATAAAGTCACAACACCAACTTTGCTTTGTTTAAAAAATATACGGTTTTCCTAATTTTCCTGAAAAATGAACATTTTGGAGTAATGAGGTTTCTTCCCGACAGCAGAGATATGAGAGAGCTTTCAAGCGACAGTGTGCAACATCATATTTATATGTTCTCATACTTCAATATTGACCACTGCTAGAGACCTCAGGAGACTCGTAACCACAGCTTGTGACTATATGATATATAACTACAGATCCATTGTAACACAGGTTTTTCTGCGACGATATGTACATACATAATAACATAACTATGCACATAACACACACACACATACATACATACATACATACATACATCTCAGAAGTTGAAGCAGTTATTAAGGACCCACTTTTAGGCCAGTGCAACAGAGCATGCTTTTGCCTTTTTTTAAACCCTACCCATTTTAACCAAATACATACAAACATACATACAAACATACATATATACATACATACATACATACATACATACATACATACATACATACATACATACATACATACATACATACATACATACATACATACATGTTCCTAATAATCACCTTTACAAAATTGTTGTCCACCATTTCGTTTCAGGACATTTGTGTTATTCTGTGGCTTGTTTCATTGCTTTCAAAGGAAAAAACTAGCCTACATAACTTATTTATTTTAAACGGCTACTGGCCATTATCACGTCTTTCTTTCTGCTAAACAAGCGATCAATCTTATGACTTGATAATTACATAAAACATTTAAAACATGTTTTAAAATCAAATCAAGAATACGAGTTAAAAAACGATCCGCTATTCAACAAATAGACAGCACGCTGATCTATTGAGAAAGTGCATGCCGATGTCATTAGTTTCATATCAATTTGAAAGTTCTGGCATAAAACATATATTTAGTAAAATATCTCCACTTTTCCACGAGCTGCACACAGACAACATTCTCTCAGAGCCCGGGGCCCTGAATGAGTGCAGGACTGAATGTATCAAAACTTTCTTTGGGAAGCACAAATGCATGGGGCACATACTGTAATTGGTAGGTTGTGTAATCAATTAGCCCATACATTAATGTGCTTCCAAAACATCGACTGTTCCCATAGGAAGTCTTCATATATTCACTATTCAGTCCAATATTCAGTACATTTCAGGACCAGCCTCGTTGCTGACAGAGAATGTTGTCCGTGTGACATCTCATGGAAAAGAGCGAAAGCGATATTTTACTTAACACATTTTCGTCTAGAAACTTTCAAATTGATATGATACTCGAGGACAATATCGGACTCCAAGTCTTAGGAATTAATTATTGGGTGAGTACACACGCAGTGCTACAAGTTTAAATGCCAGTGAGGTCAGTCTGCTAACCGTGTGCGGATAGTACCGATCTTTGGCTGTCTATTTAGAATAGATGAAATGTGTGTAAGATCACAGACATTCTAAGGCTATTAACTTGTAAACTGAAAATATTCATCAAATATTCAAACATGTATTCACCAAAACCAACTTACAGTTGATTTAAAGGAACTACAATATGCATTTAAATATTATAATAGTTTTTAATATTTAATATCATATTGTTTATGTCCCTCAAACATATTTCTAATGGTTTGAGCCTAAATCACTACTCTGATATAACCAGTTCAAGTCATTACTTGCGCAAGCAGAGCGCGCAAGTACTGTAATCGGCTGGGTATGTCGGTGGTGTCCACTGGCCAATAGGGTACTGGCTGGGGGGTATAAGGTCAATAACAGGTCTAAAGGATTTAGAATAGCAGTTGTAATAGACATTAGTTAGTAGCAGTACTTGCACGCTCTGCTTGCGCACAAGTAGGCCATGTATGGCCTACAGTTTGTGTGCAAGGTGCAAGTTGGCACCTCGACAGAGTGCATTTCTAGTTCCTTTCTGGCTTCTGAAGCAGTTTTGGCCACAACGTACTGAAGTGGTGGGGGCGCTGATATGCAAATGATTTAATCTTTGAGTCATTAAAAGATAAACCCAGCCTTGTTGCCATTCTATGCCAGTTTGGAAAATCAACAATGGCGGACATTGTAAACAAAGTGGCAATGCAAATTTGGAACTGAAGACTGAAGAGGAGGAGGAATTATACAAAGTAGGGTGACACAGATTAAATCACGCGTACGACAAAAATCAGTTGAGCTGTTCCCGAAAGCAATTTCCATAAAAGCCCCTACGTATATGATGAGAAGGCCTGATTGTTCAAACTTACGTATTTGTGGGGATTTGTGGGGAAATTTGAAAAGTTGAATTTCATGTTCAAGTGCATGGGAAATGTACTTGTCCAAAGGACAAGTGCCTCAAAAAGTTAACGTCAAGCCCTGCATATATGCATTCATGTATACATATGTACATACAGTACATACATGCATACGCACGTACGTGCGTGCGTGTGTGCGTGTGTGTGTGTGTATACATACATACATACATACTGTACATACATATGAATGTATACGTACGTAATATGATCATCAACACTGAGTGTTAACTTATGTCATCACATATTGTTACGTTTTGTGATCTGAGATTTCCATTTATTCAAATTGCAGATTTGTTATTTTTACTAGCAGCTTGGAAAGCGGCTGGTTTGAAGAATGACCAAGAAATGTACGCGACCAGTCACAGCCTAGTCGACTCCAGGGTTGTCAAGTCCGCTTATTTCCAGCAAAACTTGGATTGATTTCCCCCACATTTGCTTGCCTGGTTTTTGGAGGTTGGTTAGCTTATTTCTGTCACGACATTTGCACTGGCAACAACCCAGAACATCCCATCGTCTGCACGGCATGGCTAGTCGAGCAGTCGAGCCTCGTCTCCAGCCATGTTGCCTCAGAATCCTTTAGGGACACTAATTTGAGTATAACCGTGGAGCGCCGCTAAAAATTGGCATAACGTCAGCAACAGACCCACAGATTTAATGGGTAACAGACAGTAACACATTTGAGTCTCAGTCACTGTACTCGCGGACCCCCACGCATACAACCGCGGACCCCCACTGACCCCCGCCAAACTCTGCAGCCTGTACCCGCGGACCCCCATGCAGGCCAAGCCTGTCAACACTACCGACAGCCTGTGCGTGTCGAATCTAACTGGGAAGTTTGGAGCTGTTACAATCATGACAGAATCACAGACAGTCGTTCTCGGCACGCAACAGAGACAACTCACTTGTGTGCGCGTTGTATACCCAGGCCTGTGGAATTCATGTACAGTCATAGTAGTATTTGAATGGAATCTGATCAAACTGACAGATAATGATACAGAACAATATTGTCAGGTGGAAACCTTGTATGACCAAAACCATTCCTTCACAAAATATATAATAATAAAAAATAAATAAAATAGTAGGCTAAAAATAGCCTACTCTGGACCACCACTGTGGACCACCGAGAGACAGAGAAATCCATTCGGGGCGGAGACGTAGGTCCCAACGTATTATCTTCCGTCGTGGCTTATTATTCAATAGGTCGCTGTTTAAATATTAATTCGTCCCGACGGTTTAATAATTCGCCCCAACGTTTTATTTTCGTCTGAGCTATTTATGAATCCGTCGGCGTTCGCGACTTATTTTATAATAGGTCGCGGCGGTTTGATAATAATTCGCCTTGACGGTTTATTTTTCGTCGGCGTATTACAACTCGTCTTGCCGTATTAATTAATACGTCGAAAGGGTGCATGCTGCCTTTCCCCGTGGAGAACCTGCAGGGCAGCAGGCCTTTTTACGCGTGCATCGTGCCCGGGGATCGGCGCACCACCGCGTGCGCCTCGCCGGTCCGGTTCCGTGGAGGGATGGCCCGACCCTCGTCCGTGAACCCCTGGGGGGGTCCCCGTGGACCCTTGGGGGATCACGGAGGTCCGCATAGGAGCGACGAGAGTGAGTGAGTGAGTGAGTGTGTGAGTGTGTGTGTGTGTGTGTGTAGCCATGTGTGCAACTATATTCTCGCACCTATACAGTCTGAGCGCTTGTGTTCTCCTATCCGTGTGCCTCCCCCCCCCCACCCCATGTGGACCCTTGGGGGGGGGGGGGGGGGGGGGTCCCTTTGCACTTTGTGTAGAAGCTGCGTATAGCCTCATACTGAAAAAAAGACTATTTTACGCACAGCGCAAGGCAATGTGATTACGATCGTCCTTCTGGGGGGGGGGGGGGGGGGGGGGGGTCCCTGGCCAACACAATAGATAACCTACAAGGACATATAAATTTATATACAAGGCTATATTAATTTAGCCGATCATCAAAGCTCACCGCGCTCGTATAGCGCATTGACAGGTCGGTCGGTCTGTCTGTCTGTCTGTCTGTCTGTCTGTGTCTCAATGACTCGCCTTAGGCGGATAATATAGGCTACAAGTACAACCTTTATTCTTCGCACTCAGACAGAGTATAGGCCTAAAAGAGTGAGTTCTCGCACTGCGTTCTGTGCGTCGTAGCGCATGCAGATAGACAGATAGGGGGGGGGGGCAGTTTGATGATGATTAATAGGCCTACTGTATGCTACTGTGCTGCTGGATCGTCGATAAATGGACTATAGTCCTACTGGACTTTGATGTTTTACTGCACGGATGTGTGGCATAAGCGAACCAGTTTATCAATGTTGCATACCTGCGCTCTTTGCATGTGCACGGCAGATGGGGGGAGAGAGGGGGAGAGAGAGAGAGAGAGAGCGCAGATAGCGAGAGAGAGCGCAGAGAGAGAGAACGAGAGAGAGAGAGATAAATGCGCTCCGTTCATTGGCTCTATAGGCAAGGGCAGAAGGTTCCTATAACGACAGTGGGTGCCCACCTTAGAGTAGCCTATATATTTTAAGGCACCCGCCCCGCAACTTATTATTATTGGCTTATTATTTTGCCAGCGGGTGCTTCGGCTCTTGCGCACCCGCGGAGTTGACGCCGTTGTCTATAGGCCTACGTGCCAGGATGATTTTAAATAAATATGTCTCTGTCTCTGCGTCTCTAGAGCTATAACATATATAGCACACATCATGTGTGACACATGTGTGCACATACACACACACACACACACACACACACACACACACACACACACACACACACGAGATTCTGACAGAATGCAGCGGCGCATGCTTAAAATAAACAGATATACAAGCTTATAGTGTACCATAGCGTACATACCAGCGTACTTACCGTTCAATAATAATTAGCATGTATTATTATTAACGAAAAACATAAATACTAGCCTACTATTTTATTGGTCTAGTTCAGTTGTTTGAAACAAAATGGTTGCTGCTTCTGATTAGTTACTAACTTTACTAGACCAATTTAAAATAGTATTAGATGTTTTTCGTTAATAATAACTTATGCTAATTATTACTGAACCATTTTAGATGTTTATATTTCACCAACAGGCATGTATGGTGCGTGTATATATAATAGGCCTACGTTTAAATGACCACATTTAACACACACACACACACATACACACTAGAGCCCTGCACGGGCCTAAAATATAGGCCCGTGCCCGGCCCGGGGCCTGTGGAGTTAAGGCCCGTCCGGCCCTAAGCCCGTTGGTACAGTCCATAAACGGCCCGGGCCCGGCCCGGAAGCCCGACATATCTTTATTTAATATTTCAAGCATGCGTGCCACCGCCGCGGTCGCTCTATTGGTGCACGGACGCAGCAGCTACTCACTCACAGCTGCACTATATCGCTCTGATAAACCCACATTAAGGAACAAGAAGTCAATAACACACAGACATCACACTAAAAAGTAGCCTACTTAAATATAATTTCATACAGTAGCTGCTGCAAGTGTCAATCAGCGCAACGCGTTGTGAGCTTGCAGATCGGCTATCGTGGACTCACGCTGCATTATAAAACCCAGAGTAGACGGACAATAATAAGAACACTTACGATATGTATCTGCATTCTGCAGTTTCTGCAATGTACAAATCCAACTTTGTTTAGTGTGGTAATAATGCTCCCGCAGTATTTAATGTTTTTAGAGCCGTAGCCTATAGGCTACTTACTTAGTACTCGCTGTGTGTGTGTGTGTGTGTGTGTGTGTGTGTGTGTGTGTGTGTGTGTACAGCTGCGCTGCACAATAATTAGGAGAGAGAGAGGACGAGAGTTTATAGGCGCGGAACGAGAGAGATAGAATGTAAAACACGTTGTTTCAAAGTCTTTATAGTTTTGACCAGATTTGAGTGTGCTTGCCTTGTGGCTTGTGTGTGTGCGGACACTGCGGAGGGGTTATTGTCACGTCACTATGGAGCATGCTGCCGCGCTGCTGAAGCAAGTCCAGTCTGGGTGAAATTCACAATTAATATAACGGCGCGTGAGCCCGCCCGGTCCGTTGGGCAGTGACAAAGTCGGCCCGGGCCCGGCCCGTTTTGGTGGGCCGGGCCGGGCCCCGTCGGTACGGGCTTGCAGGTCTCTAACACACACACACACACACACACACACACACACGTGCGGTCCACGGGGACCCCCCCAGGGGTAGATCTGCTCTTTTCGGTGCGCAAAAGAGGTGAGAGCTCGGGAACGCAGGCTCGCCTGGAGACGGCGGAGAGCTCCACGGAACCGGGCCGGCGAGGCGCACACGGTGGTGCCGGGCCCGGGCGCGTGGGCCAATCGCCGGGCACGATGCGCGCGTAAAAAGGGCTGCTGCCCTGCAGGTTCTCCACAAAAGGCATGCACCCTTTCGACGTATTAATTAATACGGCACGACGAGTTGTAATACGCCGACGAAAAATAAACCGTCAAGGCGAATTATTATCAAACCGCCGCGACCTATAATAAAATACGTCGCGAACGCCGACGGATTCATAAATAGCCCCGACGAAAATAAACCGTTGAGGCGAATTATTAAACCGTCGGGACGAATTAATATTTAAACAGCGACCTATTGAATAATAAGCCACGACGGAAGATAATACGTTGGGACCTACGTCTCCGCCCCGAATGGATTTCGCCCCACCTGGGACCACCACCGCCGCAAATACGGTATATATAAAAGCTGCTGGTAATAATATGACTATGTCATCATTTCTTGTTTAAATATGACCCAAGTTCTTTTTCATAGAAAAAAATGGAAATGAAAATATATTTGCTAAGTGTCACAGGTGCCCACACAGCTTGGCATTGCATACCCAGTCCCGGGTATCTGAATGCTTCTCTGTTGCTTGTGTGTGGTACTGTCCCCTAGCACCCATTGTGCTCATAGCCGCTTAATGTGCATTATTATACAGAACAAAATGATTCAAAAGAATTGTTTTTACCCCCCCAAATGTATAATAGCTGACACCCCCAAAGATGAAGGCTGTGTACTGTGTGTGTGTGCGCGCACACACACACACACACACACACACACACACACACACACACACACACACACACACACACACACACACACACACACACACACAGATTTATTTTTACAGGGAACACGGCAGATTTTGATAGTTCTAAAAAGAGTGGCATAGATTTACGGCGACCACAACGTGTGTGTATGTGTTCCTTTATGAGTTCTTTGGCTATTACTCATGAGGAGCTAGTTTGTCAGCGCTGTGTGTGCTGTTTCTGCGCTGTGTGCTCCTCCAGTAATGAATGGCGCTGGTGAGACTATTCTGTCTCCGTCAGGATTTTTTTTGGGGGGGGGGGGGGGGGGGGGGGTGGGTGGGTGTGGGTGGGTGGGGAGGGAGTGGGGGGTCCACAGTGAAGCTCCTATAGGGTTTCATTAATCCGGCTGTCAGAGTATATGGGTGTGTTATCTTCTGTCTGGGTCATGGTGGCCAGCTGTGTTACCACTGCCCTCTGCCTTCTACCAGTGCTTCAACTCTTGACAGGACAGCCAACAGGCTGACTGGGTGTGTGTGGGGGGGTGGTGGGAGGGTGGCTGGCTGGATGAATCAGTATGTGCATGGCTATGAGTTTTTCATTGACTTATCGTATGATGAAATGTACAATATGTTAGAGAGAAATTTGCTCTGCTAGGGAGATTTCAAACTACCGTGTGGTTTTGTGTGACATGCATGATGCATGTACTCTTCCTCTTGTAGGTTAAGCCCTATTAAAAAACAAAACAAAACAAAAATAGCTGATCCTACAACGTGTACGTGTTGTGAGCCTGCACTGTGGATCTGTTATTTTAGCTATTTTTTTAATAATTTGGAAATGTTTACTTTTGCCTAAAACAACATGCCCCAAATACGCATGCGGTTGAAATCACCCCTCAACATCTTCTGACAGACATACTAGGGGTTGGAACATGAATCCAGCAAGCCCAAGTTACCCAACCCAGTACTTTGAATGGCACCACACAAACCCACGGGTGAACATGTACTGTATGTCGGACATTACTATTACTAACCCTACCCCAAACCCCAAACCTAAACATAACCGCAAGCACGTCACAACGCATATGGGTGAACATACTGTATGTCAAACATTACTATTATTAACCCTACCTCAAAACCTAAACATAACCGCAAGCACGTCACAACGCATATGGGTGAACATACTGTATGTCAAACATTACTATTATTAACCCTACCTCAAAACCTAAACATAACCGCAAGCACGTCGCAACACATGTCGGACCAAAGCAAACTACAAAAAAAGTTGTTTGCGTTGGACACAAAAATTATATGAGCAGGATTCTAACCCAGGAGCTATGGATTGAAAGTCTATTGCCTAACGAGGCATGCTACAAGCTGGCTGCTGGAATGCTTTTCTAGAGTCTACTTCATTATAACACGCCCAAGTCATAGTCAGAAAAGGAAAAACCCAGCCCAGTAAAGGAAAAACCCCACCCAGTAGGGGAGCGGTTGGGGGAGGGGAAGCCTCGCCCTGCGCATCCCCTCCCATATGTCTGTCAGAAGACATTGAGGGTTGATTTCACCCAACACCCCCAAGCACAAACGCTAGGCCTCAAGTGGTTAAGGTATCAGCTACTTATTAATTAAGGACAGTAAGCCTTGTCAAGCCTGTTTCTGTAGCGTGAGGCAGTTTAAGTACATCCCCTGGACATGACGCCAGTATGGCACAGGGATAATCCAACACTTGAGGCTGATTGGCAAGCAGGTAGGCATTGGGTCCCATTTTTATAATCTTTGGCTTGAACCTCGACCTCCCGATCTCAGGCCTGACACTCCAGCCACAAGGCCACTGAGCTGGTAAAATATACCTTGTAAAATGTTGTCTTAGATCTGCATCTGACCCATCCAAACTACAGCAGCCACTGTGTGACAATGCCAGTACCGTGATCAGAGGCAGCAGCAGGAGTACTGTACCCACCACTACCCAGCATGTACATGTCTTTAGAAGTGGAAGGAAATGGAGTACAGGGATCAAACACACAAGGACCTGAGGACAACATGGAAACTCAGCACAGAAAGGCCACCTGCCAAGGTTATAATAGTGGTTATAATTGCGAATGTAGTGATTGCGAATTTAGTGAGCGATTACTATGTAACCTAGGCAGAACTGTCTGTCTGTCCGTCTGTGTGTCACGCTGTGACACCACCCGCCCGCCACCAGAGGGCGCAGCTGTATCACGCACGCATGCACGCACGCATGCACGCACACACACACACACACACACACACACACACACACACACACACACACACACACACACACACATTTATAAAAAAAGACAATTGCAATTTGCAATTGTTATTGCAATTTAAGAGCTGCGTTCGCTTCCCGTGTTTGCATGTCTTACTTGTAGCAAAAATAAACGAAAATCAAGTGGTCTAATAATCCGTTGCTTCTTAATGTCAGTTCCGGGGACCACCAGGAGTCCAAATGGGTAAATCTGAGACTGCAAATGGACCCTGATGGGTTAGTTAGTGGGGCGTATTGTAATTAGATGAGGACTAAAACCAAACACTTTATCCATTCCTCAGTTGGGACGTTGCCTAACCTTCATTTTAAGTTTAAAGTTGGGGCGGAGGGGACATTTTGAGGGACTCATGGACTCAAGTGGGTCAATTTGTTTACACACCCCAGAGTTGAATAATTAAATACTGATGATTTTACAGTTTAAATTGGGGCCCCAGAGAGAGAGAAAGAGAGAGTCTGTGCCATGGTTTCATGTTTTAGTATAATGCGCATCGCCGCAAACATTCCAACATAATTCCCCGCTTCTCTCTATACTGTCATAGATGATTAGGTCGAGACCTGGCATGGACGGGCAGATAACACCGAACACGCCGCCTGGGTGGATCACGCTGGCCGCTTTCTATCTGTGTGCTTTTTGTATACATCATTTTCATGACTGACCGAGGTTGCAGTCCAGGATGATGTAAGCCTGTGTTCATTCTGCGTTTGGACACTGCAGCCTTTGTTCTCTGCCCTTTGGTGCTGCATAGAGCTGAGCAGGGCTTGTTATGTGACCTCTACCATTGTAGCGCCCATGTGAATTTGAAGCTTTGTTTTGCAGCTACAGAGGAATTGAAAAGAGAGTCCAGGGAAAGGGGAGACGTGTCGGAATATTTCATGTTTCCATTTCAAACTTTCATTGACGCAAAAGTCTCAATGGAAGTTGTTGTTCCCCACCCCCTGTCCCTCCCCTTCCTGTGTCCTTTTTTTCCTTCTTTTTAGACCTGGTAAAAGTTTAACCACTTTGAACCTGGCACCCTTATTTTGGACATGTCATTATAGTAGTCAATCTGTTTTTAATCACTAAAGCTCAAAACTTTAAACACGTCACATTGTGAGCTTATAGATCGGGTATTTCCGCTATTCATCAAATGGCGCAAAGTATAATACATTAGGGCTTAAGTGGTTTAAGTCAAACAGGCAATATGCCAGGAGTCCTTACGTGCTTCAGTCTAAACTCTTAAATGTTTCAGGCATCTGAGGGAGTCAGGGAGACCTGCAATGTGCAATGTGAAACAGACAGCCTTTGATGTGAATGTTGCTTTAGTGTTGTATGTCTGAACAGAATGAGATCAAAATGAGACACATTTATTTTTCTTTTCTTTTTTCTTTTTTTTCACTGTATAGCTTTAACTGAGTATGAGCTTTATTTGTAGAGGAAGCCTTTGAGGTTAGACTTAATCAGCGTTTTCACTGTCTCCAACAATAATGTAAAACCACAGGTGTGCTGCTTACCACAGGATGCTTCGCTCTGTTTCCTGACCTATTTGAGTTGCGTCACTGGCATGGTACAGCCGCTGGTGGAAGTTATTCGAGTGCAGATTTAAAGATTTATATTGTTGCTGTCTGGCAGAAACCTTGTATCTCCATATTCAACGTGTGTGTGTGTGTGTGTGTGTGTGTGTGTGTGTGTGTGTGTGTGTGTTTATATAAATGAATGCCCTACTTGGTTATACTACAGTGTCACAGTGAAAGTGAAACAAGTCAGTTTGTGGGTGTAATAAATATACTGTATACTATACTGTACACAATATGAGACAATTACTACAGTAATATAGCTAAACAGTTACCTTACCACTCTAATTTATCAATTCAAATAATTATTAAAGAAATGTATTATGGCGCTTTTTCTTGTCAAACTACTTTGGACCGAAATACTTTTAACTTCCCTTTATCCTCTTTTCAGGACGGGTCTACAGCTTGGATGTTCACAGAAGCCGAGCAGAACAACATGAATCCAACGCCTATTTCATCTGCATAATTTTTTACCAACCGACATACAGTTCACTGCTAACCCCCCTGCCAGGACCAGATTGCCATCGCTGACCAACATACTGTAACATCAACCAATCCCTGAAAGGAGAGCCTCATTACCCCAGCCAGCCACCCAATTAGGAACCAGATGGCGCTTCTGGCCAATCAACTCATGGATGCTAGGATTCTGAGCAGTATGAATGGGAGAGTTGAGCTCCCCCAGTTTCTGAGGGTCCCCAACCAGGGGATCGTCCCCCAGATGAACCCGGGCCAGGAAGACAACCGTAAGAATAGGAAGTACCCCTGTCCCTTGTGTGGGAAGCGTTTCCGCTTCAACAGCATCCTGTCTCTTCACATGCGCACACACACAGGCGAGAAGCCGTTCAAGTGCCCCTACTGTGACCACAGGGCCGCACAGAAGGGCAATCTCAAAATCCACCTCCGCACCCATAAACAAGGCATTCTGGGGAAAGGCCGCGGGCGGATCAGAGAGGAAAACCGGTTGCTTCACGAGCTGGAGGAGAGAGCGATCCTACGGGATCGGCGGCAGATGAGAGGCGGACAGGGCGGCCAACTGCGGACGCCGCACGTGGCCCAGCTTCAGCAGTTGCCACCGACCGTCCCGGCACATCCCCAGATGTCCCTCACATCTCCAGGCTCTGCGGTGAGCCCGTCGCATGCATCCACGCCCCCTAAGCTCAACGCCCGCGAGGAACCAATTCAGCTCGCTGGATTCCGCTGCTCGTTCTGCAAGGGCAAATTTAGGAAGCAACAGGAGCTGGAGCGCCACATCCGGATCCTACACAAACCCTACAAATGCACGCTGTGCCAGTTTGCCGCCTCGCAGGAGGAGGAGCTCATCGGCCACGTTGAGACGGCCCACATCACCGCGGACGCCGCTGTGGGGCCGAAGGTGGCCGCCGCTGGGGGTGCGGACAAGGGGAAGCCCGTGGGCGAGTTCCCGTGCGAGGTGTGCGGTCAGACCTTCAGCCAGGCCTGGTTCCTGAAGGGTCACATGCGGAAGCACAAAGACTCCTTCGAGCACTGCTGCCAGATCTGCGGCCGCCGCTTCAAGGAGCCCTGGTTCCTCAAGAACCACATGAAAGTGCACCTCAACAAGCTGGCCGCCAAGAACAAACCCCCCGACGAGCGCAACGCGACTGTCGGCAGGAGTAACGTCCCGCAGGACCCGCAGACCAGCCTTTACTCCCAGTACATCTCCAGCATACATAGCAGGTTCATGTCAGCTGAGCGAGCTGGCCAGCAAGAATATCACCAGCTCCTGGCCACAGCAGGCATCGAGGTGAAGGTTCGGGAGATGTTAGGGAGGATGATGGTGTCTGGACAAGGCGTGTTGGCCGAAGGAGACAGTCCCTCCCTGCTGGCTCTCAATCACCTTTTCCCCACAATGAGCTCCAACAGGCTGGAATACCTGCAGACTGCCATGGCTGACAGAGATGCACTCAATGGCAGTGGCTTCCCCAGCTGGCCCATCATGGCTGTGGAGCCACAACTGCTCGCTCCTAAAGAGATCCAACAGCCGCGTTCGTACTTGTCCGAGAGACGCCGTTCCGTAGATGAAAGGAAAGCGTGCCTCGGCGAAGGGGACGCCGAGGCCATCAGCAGGGCCACGACCCCCGGGTGCCTGACGCACCACGAGCAGTCAGAGATTGTCTCCGAGACAGGCCCCACACATTCCGGCATCACCCAGGACAGCTACCCACAAACCATTTCTCCGCCTACAGGTAACTGAGTCATCACTGTCGATTGAAAGAAAACATTGATGCACTAGAAAGAGAGCGACCAAGGCAGCTGTATTTCTTTTTAAATAAAAAGCCTTTTACTTGTACGGCTAATGCAATAGCAATTTCTAAATTAATAACAGCTTTCTTCAGGGCGACAAAAAACGTCACGCTGATGAAGGCGGCATAGGTGCGTTTTCCTTGCTTTGCTGAACAAATGAAAGCATTTAATTTTTTTTCCTACAAGACTGTCTTGGTTACTGTTCTTCTTGTGCATCAACTTTATCACTTTTATATCAAAGGACACCGTATTCGATTTTACTCTGCCAAAAAGACGCGCTCCTCACTCTGTCTGAAAGAAAACGTTTTTTAATTCTCATGATGGTTTTTGCAGATAATTTAGACAGAGAATCTATGCAATTTTAGACTAAACCACGAGACAGTTATTTATACTATATGGCACACTGTGCTGCCAACAAACAAGCCAAAACTCTCAAGAATCTATTATTAATGTACTCGCCTCACTGTCCCTGAGCTGCCTATTGTAGTGTACAACTAGAGACAACGTTGGCGTGGTATCAGAGATCCACTTAGCATAGGTGGCTGCAAAGCACAGGGTCAGCAGCACTCTGCGAGGAAACCACCGCAAATATTGCTGTCATCTCCAAGGACTTTTGTCTTTCCCTTTTTAAGTGTAAAAACGGCCGTGTTGAACGGTAGGATAATTAGTATCCTCTATTTTATATCCTCCACCTCCCCACCCCTCGCCTACGGGGGCACAAGATGTTAATGCACGCCATCTGGTGTTTTTAATGATTTGATCTATACCACCCAGTGATTTTTATGATTTGATCTACCACCTGGTACTTTTATTGATAGTCTTCTGTTCCACCTGGTGATTCAGATGATCTGGCTCGGCGGGCAAATGCCTTCCTTGTCATGGCGTCCTGCTAACATGCTCTCACCAGTCTAAATTGCTGCCATAATAGTGTTTTATGTGTGTGTACACACACACGCACACACACACACACACACACACACACACGCACGGCACGCACGCACGCATACACGAGCACAACAGTTTTTATAATTTTTTTGTCAGTGAAAAAAGGTAGCCGACAATTTTCTTTTTCATAGCCTTAGTCGAGGAAATCAACACTGTTGGAGAGCTGATGTCACATATCTGAGTGTCACATGCTTGCGTGGGACTCGATCCAGCATCCTCGTAAATGATGGCCGCATCGCACGGATAAATGGATCGTGTCTAATCTCGTTACATCTTTTGTGTCCACATTGTGCACACATACTGATATATACATATTTACATGTAAATGCTGGCATTTTATGGACATTTTATGAATCCCTGTCTGGCTTGTTCTTTATGAAACAAGCTTTGTTGTTGTTGGGTTTTTTTTCTTTTAAGCCTCCCCACTATTTTCCAAACTGGTTCAACATACTGTATCGTTTCTCACCAAACGTTTATGAAAGCTGGCAAGCTTAGTGAGTTCTGGGATGGCACGTTCAGGATGAGACTCTAATTTCAGTCAATATTAAGCATGGAAACTAATTCATTGTAAAGGTCAGGCGTCATTGCTTTAGTCAATGATGGATCCGGCAGGCTCTCTCCCTCTCCTCGCTGTTCTTAGTCCTGTGTAATGGTAGACTCACTCTGGGGGCTTAGCACCGCATTGTTTAGCTCTGACAATATATCCCAGAGACCTCTGCAGCTGCTCCCTGCGCTCACAATGACAGATTAATTAACACAATCACACGCGGCTGGCCTCGACTCAACACACAGGTCTGCCGCGAGACAGATAGGTAAATCCTACACATATGGAGAACACGCACCACTTGATGAGGGTTTAATAACAGGGATAGGGTCTTTTTTTTCATTCTTTTGTCGGGGTGGAAGGAGGGTTTTTGTACAGTAACTGATCACGTCTGTCTGTGTGGATGGCTGGCCTTAGAGAGACAGAGTATTTTCTAATTCAGGGGAGTAGAGAGCCTGAGCTGCCAGATGTTCAGCTTGAGGAACATTGATTAGTCCAGAATTAGCGGTTGCATTATTCATATTCAGACCGGGGTGGTCGTGAAATTATTGACGTCTTCAATATGGATACAAATATAGTGCAGTCTTACTTGTGGCTGTCAAAATTAAGAGACAAACCACGCTTGGTACATCCAGATATAGCACTGGATTTAGATTTAAATATGAACGTCAAGCCAAGCTGAAACACAAATCATCGTTTGGTTTCGATGGATACACTGTAGATGTAGACTGCATCTGCATGTGTAAAAAAACATGCTGCTTGCAAAAAACTAATCCAAACAGATTTGGCGATGCACTTTGACTTGTAATTATAATCTTATGCATAATCTTATGAATAATGATTCTTTTAAAAATGATAAACTAACGATGGGAGCATGCCTGAAGGCTTCTGACCTATATTAGACCAGTTGGAAGAATACAAACATGCCTAACGCCACATAAAATGCTCTGACAGTTATTAATTAGATCCATTCAGCACTCTTAACCCCGGGGTCAATGAGCAGACACCATGTAATGATGTTGTCCCCACTTGTCTTTTGTCCCTCATGCCCTTCTTTCATGCTAGTTCCACTGTATACGCACCAAGCATTAAGATAGCCCAGAATGATAAGCAAACTGTAAAATGGTGAATGGGAATGTTGAGCAGGATTAAGTAGCTAATGCACGTCTGTGTGTCCGGAGACTGTTGGGTGGATTTACTGACAACCACGTAATTCATCCATGTGTAACTCGGGTGTACAAATGCAACCAAATGGACCTGTTAGGGTCCATTTGCCTGCATTTGTACACTCCCAGAGAGACTTAACATATTCTTTAGTATTCAGTGGTCCAAACGTAAAGAAATGGACAACCCTACCACCGAAAATAAAATACAGCATTAGAGAGGTGTTTCTGTTTATTCCCCAGGCGATTGACTCAGCTCTTGACAGAAATACTAACTCTACAAACAATATATATCTTCTTCAAACTCTTATTGTTGTATTACGGGGCTGTAATTTGTTCGCTGACGTTGGTATTGTTTGTAACAGATCTACAATATATTTTGAATTTTGATTTATGATGGGGTGATACGTTTATCAAACTCTTAAAAAAAGTATGGGAGTACTAGCCTAATTTACATGACGGAAACAGTCAGAGATTCAACCTTTAGCTCACTGGTCCTCAAAGCAGGGTCCGTGAACCAACAGGAATCCTAAACGCTGTTTCACACCTTAATTTATACTTCATGTACAAGCTCACAAGGCTGCAACCATGCACCGCTTTGATTGGCTATTTTCTTGAAAGATTTTGAATAATTTTGCATATCTTTAACAACACAAACCTGGGCTTGGCAACTCTTCACTAAATATTTTCAGATGGGGGTCGGCAGGGCCAAATACGTGGGGGTCCTTGACAAGAACGTGTTTTAGACCCACTGCTTTATCTACATTCTATCCTGCTTTATCACATTAACTTACAGGGCTTTTAACTTACTGGGTCTTATATTGGTCTAAAGCAACTGTCTAAACTGATTACCTGTTGGATCCCTCCACTGCCTCTCACTTCTGTCTTTTAATCCTCTTTTTAATTATTATTGCAGATATGAGGCTCAAATTAAGCTCAAAATGCTTGTTTTCCTAGCATGCAGATAAAAAGATTTATCCAGGGAGTTCCGAACACCTGCCTTGAAATATTGTTCCACCGTCTCCTGAATGCCATTTGGCTTAATTGACTTGGAAACGTCCCAAATGCGTCATTGACTATGTGGTCTAATTAATATTAATAATATATGCTATTATAAACATCAAAGAACATCTGGTGTCCCTGTTTTTCTCACCAAGTCTTGTGCACAGCGAAATCCAGAGTATCAATTTAAGCTTGGAGAGTATAGAAATGGACCCGTGTGGGTACATTTTGGCTCTCTCTCTTGGTTAAATTGATACTCTGGATTTTGCTGTGTGTGTATGACTCCCTCCTGCTCAGTCTGTTTCATCTGTAAGCAGACCAGTCTCCATATAGCAGAGTTTAGTATTTCAGGTGCTTGAATGTACATACAGTTGAGAGAGATGAGGCTACGGCTGTGCAATGTATTGATATGATCCTTATCGTGATATGAGACTTTATCGTCTGGGATTTTGGATATTGTAATATTGCGATATGACATAGGCCTAGTGTAAGTGTTGTTTTTTTCCTGGTTTGAATAGCATCACGATACATTGTGATGCTATTTTTTATATATTTTTGAAAGATTATTACAAAATGTTATTTTTTGTCGTCATCCTCACAATATTGATATCGAGGTATTTTATTTCATTTTGTCCATATTGCCCAGACCTAGATGAGGCTTCCACTGTACACAATCTGTCTACAATGTAACTGCCGAAAGGCCTATTTTAGTTTACAGTAGCCTATGAGAGTCTGCGATCGCACTGAAGCGTGATGCACGGCTGTAAATCATGAAGCCTATTTCCATATGAAATGAACCAGCCGCATGGCTTCTTTTTTTTTTACCACAGCCACCAGCTCACTGGAGGTATTATACTTATTTCATTATTTACCATATCCAGTATATGCACGGATAGCTCATATGCATCACTTCATTAGAAGCTTGTGTGTTTAGGTGAGAGAGGCTGGGTTTGTAATGATGCAGTAATTGGAGTTTGGGGTTGATAAATCTAAGCTCTAAAATTACTCTCCTCACATAATGCGAGCTGCGGCACTGTAAGTAAATCTTAAACTGATTAAGTTAGCATGAACCAGGCAATCACAAAGATGGCAGCCGTCCAAAAGACGAGAAAGGGAGTGTCGGGGGGGGGGGGGGGGGGCTGTCTTCAGTCTTTGTTTTGCGTGTTGTTTTTATTTTTTTAATTTTTTTAAGCGCTCACGAAGAGGAGGGTAAATGGGTTTAGGGAAGTCTGCCGTTGAAAGATGAGGTCAGATTTGTGTGTTTGGTACGTTGGGAGCTGGCCGGTAATGTCATCGTAATCCAAGCCACAGAATAATTGAGATATAGAGTGTTGTCTGAAAGACTTCCATTAAGCTGTTTGGATGTTTCTGTTTGTTACTGGAGACAGGGGTGTGGCATTCTGGAAGGCCGTTTCCCGCTCTTATACACGCACGCACGTGCGCGCAAATTGTCAACGCACAGGCAAACACGCATTGAGCCACGCAGCCAAAACGTAGCCAGCATGCACGCACGCACGCACACACATACACACACACACACACACACACACACACACACTGTCACACACACTGTGACACACAATAGTACGTACCATGGCATGCGCATGCATGCACATGCACACAAACGGACTTGTGGTTCACACAGCTATAAAATATACCAAAATACACACGCGCGCACGCAAACACTGTCACACACACACACACACACACACACACACACACACACACACACACACACTGTGACACACACACGCATGCGCCCATGCACAAACAACTGCATTTAGTTTAAGGACATCTATTGAACACGATGGCATTTCAGCTATGCTTTTATTGGCCAAAGCTCTACTTAATTAATCTCTGCGTTCTATTTTGTGGTTTGGCTATTGGAATATCGGAACGAAGGCCTTTACTGCCCTTCAGCCCATTACATCGCAAATAGTTTATGCATTAAAGTTGTAGTGACTTCAAGACAAGGAACTATAGATCACTGGGTTTAGATTTACCTCTGAGAATCGCCTCGGGTCGGGTTCCGAGGTGTATGAAATTGATATTTCTCTGGCAGAGATGAATCGCCGTTGTAAGTCAGATATTAGTCCATTAAAGAAGAACAATACGGCATCAATATGCATAGAATTAAATTAATGGTGGTGGCTTTATCTGCCCATCCCAGACGCATCCCTAAAAGACACAGTATAATGTATGACCTGACCTTCAAATGCCAGGAGAGTGTTGGGCAATAAACTGCCAATATTTGTGGCTTAATGGCGTCAGATGACTTTTACTGTAATTGGAATGGCAGAGAAACAGCTGGGCTGTTTAAAGACAGTGTGAGGCTGAGGCCTCCGACAATCATTAACTCAAAATGGTGGCAGGGAGTGTGTTTAACCCTGACGTTACATGTTGATGTTGAGCGTGCTTAACTCTTAACATGCATGCTGAAGTTGTATGCGTTTAACTCTTACCTTACATGAGATGTAGTCAAATTATTCTTCATGTTTTGCGCTGCAAGGAAAGGACCCCTAGTTTGATAAGCATTAGGCCAAGAACCCCCATTCCCCTTTTTTTTTCTTTTTCTGAAAACCTCAAATTACACTATAAAATACTCAGTTTTAATTTAACTCTTGAGAGTGTACAAAGGTACAAAATGAGTTACAGAGACCCGTACAGGTCCATTTGGTCGCCTGGCCTGACATTGAGAAAAACTGATGTTTTGTAAGTAGCCTTGCCGAGCCATGAGGCCCATAGGGCAGGAGCCTAACTCTTGTTTCTGTAGCATGAGGCAGCTTGATGTACAAGTACACCCCCTGGACATGACACTAGTATATAACAGGGACTTACCCCTGGCCCCAATCCAACCCATTGATGCTGAGTGCCAAGCAGGGAGGACTCAGTCTTTGGTATGACCCGGCCAGGGATTGAACCCCAACCTTCCAGTCTCAGGGCGGACACTCTAACCACAAGGCCACTGAGCTGGTACTTTCAACCATGGCGTCCCTATTTTAGTATTTTGGGCATAATCATTATATCCTTTCCTATAGGTTATACAATTGCCTTTTGGGTGGACGGTGGGCGTCACAAACGTAGCATGCCCATATATGGATGCATGGAGACCTGAAAATGTAGATGTGAGGGGCGCATTGAGGCCTGAACATCACCTATTTTTTTATTAAATTTTTATCCCACGATTTTGCAACCCATTTTTTCACCAGTGTGAATTATCTAATGTAATCCTGGGCGCTACACTTCCTCTGCCAACCTGGGGGGGCAGCGGACTGACTTCATGCTTCCTTCTATGCATGAGTAGTCCAACCTGCTTTTTTCACCTGACAGGGGGGAGTTTCCCCGGCCGGACGTAGCGCATGGAAGGAACACGTTGTTCCTATCCCCTCCATCAGGCAGTCTCTAAACAGGCAGTTTAGAGACCAGGATTACTGCATGTTTTTGTTGAGGGTACCTAGCCTGAACATCACCTCTGCACGTCTGTACGTCCTTCCGTCTGTAGTTCACGCGTCTCGAGAACCTTCTGTCGCAAACTTGGCGCGCTTGTTGTCGGCGATCAGGGGGACAAAAAATAACAGAAGCTGGAGAATGCGCTGCATATCGGCTGTTTTGGCTATTGGTCATACACCAACGTACTGTACATACACTATAGGGCTTAGGTCTGGTTCAGTGTCCACTGTCAACAGTCACAGAAAGCTTTTTTCTGGGACAGACAGTAGGCTGACAGGAAATGGGAAAGCATTGTTTAAGCTGCTAGCGATTAAGTACAGACAGCACCCCTCTTCCTAGCACTGCGCATTGTCCTCTTTTTTGGGGAGCTGAAGATATAATTCAACTTTTGAATAGTTCTATGCACAGAGAAGAGAGACATACACATCATGATCACACACCCACAATCATTGAGCAGAAGCGTCTCACTCAGTGCATGTGTAGCACTCTGGACATGATCTCCAAAATGCTCCGTAGCTCAAAAAAGCTCAAAAACCCAATCAAACCGGGAAAAACTGTGGTTCTCACAAATTGCAGATATAATCTTGTACATCTGCTATTTTTGTGAACTTTTTTTTTTTTAACTCACAAATCGTCTCTTCTGGGGGTCCCTGGCACAAAACATTTCCAGATGAGAGTTCCACAGCCAAATATATATGATTTTGAGTGTCCTTGGCAAGAAAAAGTTTGAGAACTACTGATTTAGAAGGCATTTGTAGAATCGGCCTCAGGTCTTAAAGGGTTAAGCCCCATTCCATAACCTGTTATTGTAACCAGTCTGTACAGTAGAGTATTAATCCCTATTCTTCCATTAGGACATTTGGAGTGGACCCTGCTAGGATACGCTACAGGTTGACAAGAGGTATTGCATGAAATTCAAAGGGAAATATCTCATGATGATCTTCCTAAATGCGTTTTCCTTTAACACTAACAATTTTGGTGCTAATTCGGGAGAACCTGGGTTTGAATGCCGGGTGGGATGTGAAAGTTACGGATTGCGGATTGCATATTTGAACTGAATGAAATTACGCCAAACACCTGTAATTCTAAGTATCATACTGTGTATAGGAGGATGAAATCTGAACATTTAAATGAACATCATGCATGGTCTGAAAAAGAAACAAAAAAGAAAAACGAAACAAAGCAAAACCCCTTTATTACTTTGCATGGTAATTCATTTTGCACTCTTTGAATTATATATGCCGGTTATTTCCTGGTATGCAGCATAAATAAACTCAAGTGCGCGGCGTAAGTTATTCAAAAAGTATGCACCACATGTTACAGTTGGTTATTTTTGACTGGGAAACCCCGTTACTGGTTTTGATGGAATGAGGTTCCTGTCTGCGACATCTGCCAACCCGCTCGTTGCTTTGCGGTGTGACTGGGTAATTATTGGAGGAAGAATCTTGTTTGGTGTTAACATCTTTGAGTGTATTTATTGCACATGGAGGAGTCGTATCCATACTGTGATATGATGGATCACTGGAGCTGAAAGCTGATTACAAGCTTGATTTACTGTGGGCGCAGGGCTTAAATCATTCAACTCAGCCTTGTATGGGATTGCAACATTTTTCATGTTTGCAGAACGGTGTGTTACTGCACTGTGTATGCGCTTCCCAGGAAGAAGATAAATAAAATAAAAATCTGTATGCTTGATATGCACATGCATGCTTAGTATAAAAATGTGAGTTTGGATCTGTTATGCTTTTGTTGTGAGTCTCTGTATCAGGTGAGAAGAACCTCCCTATACTGTACCTGATTCTGAATGTGTTTCTTAGTCACTTAGGACCACCTCCCATTCCTCCCATAATGGCACCATTTCTTTCTACTCACTCTCTGTCACAGAGGAGGGCTACAGTGCCCGCTGGTGAGAGAGACAGAAATGGTGCCATCTTATAATGAGCATTAGGACCAATTATATGAAAATATGGTTCAAAATAGGTGAAGTGCTCCTTTAAAACCTTTATTTTATACTTCATATCATGCAGTGAAAATAAGAGATCTACAAGCTTACGAGTCACATTGCAATGTGGTGTGAGCTTGTAGATCTGCTATTTTCAACAAAAAATAATTTGGGCAAGGTTTTAGTCTGATAAGTGACTTCCATTATAAAATTAAAGTATATGAATATTTCAAAGTATAAAACATATGTGAAATTAAATTAAATTAAATTAGTGGAGGTAGTTGGTACTGTGGCCTACTGGCAGTGTACACAAGACATTTGGCACGGATCAGTCCAGTGGTTTGCAAGATTAGCTCCTAGTCCCCCAGACACACATACCAGAGGTTGAAGGTGTAAACATTTAGAATTGTGCCCAAAATAGAGACACCAGGTTGAAGCATCAAAATATGATTTTGATCCATTTGTGTTGTATGTGACTGTGTGTGTGACAGGTGACCAGGTCTACCGCTGCACCCTGCCCAGTGACTACACCAGCACACAGCCAACGTCCCTGGGTTTCCATATGGACCGCTACCACTTCACTCACTGGAAAAGCGCCAGGGATCTTTCATCACCACTGCAGCCTCCGGCGAGCACCAGCCCCGGGCCCAGCCCTAATCACACACTCAGACCCGGATCCAGGGAGAACTGGAGCCCGGACGCGGGTCTCTACCTGGCCGCGGAGAGCCATGGTGACGACGCCCTTCATGCCAACACACAACCTGATCTCGGCAACCAGGTCGTGAACGGCTCTCTGAAAGGCCAGACGGGGAAATGTGAGTACGAGCCGTTGGATCTGTCCGTCCGTCCAGAATCCGTCATGTCCCACGCGGACAGGTGTCCTGGCGTGCTGGTACCTGTGGCGGCCAGTCTCTATGGTAACGGAAACTCCTCGTTTGCCACAACTCCCAGGCTGCGAAATTACTCACATGAGCCTGGCGTGAAACCGGCGCAACAGTGTGATCTGCTGGCACGAGGAGCCGGAGAGGACTGCTTAATCCAGACTCACAAGAACTATGCAGATCAAAACGGAATGGGTGGATTTGAGGACGTTGATTTTGACCCGGAGGATCAAGATGAAGAAGATGAAGAGGTCATGAGCAATTGGATGATGATGAAGAACAACACCGTGGAGCCAAAACCACAGGTTCCCACTGACTTCCAGGGGTCCAACGAGGCCCTCTCACCTCCCCGCGAGAAGCTGCCTAAGTGGGGCAGAGATGTCACCGAGTCTCCCATCTCCTCTCTGGAAAAAGTCACGCCAGGCCAAGGTCATCCACTGCAGCATCACAGGAGCCTGCTGTCCGTCCTGAGGTCCTCTGGGGGCCTCAGCGACATGTTGTTTTCCGCCAACAGTCACACTGCCACTCTGAACGCGGACGGGGCCCTGGACAAAGAAGCCACTTCAGGTTAGTGTTGTTAACTTATGTATATTTAAAGTTCAGCTTTTTGTGTCTCATAACCATTGTCCCATAGTGCTCAATGCAACCTTTGTATTTGAAAGAGTATGCTTCCATCTACTGGACAAATGCAGGTACTCCACTGACTTCAACTTTCAACCTAGGTGTCCCTATACTATAATATTGGGCATGTCATAGGTGGAAATTTGCGCAAATGTGCATCAAGGGGGGTGGGAAGGTAAAAATGCAAACTTCTTTTAATTTTACTAAAAGTTTTCAAAAATCACACCTGTGTGAAGTGGGGGCGCTCTTATCATCGTACATCATCATACATCATCTAATTTCCGGCCAATCAGAATTTGTGTCTCTGCTGAACCCCAGCATTCGTATTCTGGGAAAACCTTTGCAGATCTCCAGATAGCGGATATCCAAACACGCCATCTGACTATGATATGGTCCTTGGTTACCTGAGGAACATTATTAGATTCCTTTAGTGTAGTTTTCTCGCCAAATACCTGATTCTCAATGCATTCTTAAAGGGTTGTGGTTGGTTGGTGTTGGTGTACAGCATTAACAACCATCAGGCAAGCATTAGAGCCATCTATCTTGTTACATGAGAGGGGGGGTTCCAGGGGTGGTCCCCAGCAACAAAAGATCTATAGCTCTGCATTATGATCCCCATACAAATCTTGTATGTTGTAGGCCTGTAGGGAGTCCCTGGCACAAAATAATTTCAGATGGGGGTCCGCGGCCAATAACATTGGGGGTCCTTGATATGAAAAAGTTGGAGAACCACTGATCTTGTCATGGTCACAGCCTCAGCCCCTACCTGTTTGTCCATGATTTGCCTCAGCTCGTCCCATGTCCTGCTCCTAATCACATCTCCCCCTGAGTGATGTCACCTTAGAGTGCGGACTGCCCCGCACCCAGCTATTCATTTAAATGGAAGTTTCTCACTGGTGTTTGAAGCACCCGGAATAATGCTCTATTTACGCATTGTGGTGCCCAAATGCTGAAGTGCTAACCTCCATGAACGGGCCTGAATTGTTTCATGAACGTGAATGAGTGTCATATTTATGAATTTAAACAAGAGCTGAAGGAGGCGCAGGTGGTGTGACCAGTACACTTTAAATGTGCTGTAAGTGAAAAGTTTTGGTCAAAAGAAAGTGTATTGTCAAAAAGTTAAAGCTCCATATTCTTACTGTAATCTCCTCATCTCTCCCAAGGTATGTTAGGAGCCAAACTGCCCCGGAATTCTTTTTGGAGTCAATGATGACCAGCTCATAAACAAACACTTTTTCTGAATGACTGAGACCTTTGTAAAATTCCGTTATCGCTTCTGGAAAATAAAATAAGACATATAGCACTTGTTTTTTGATGTGTACATTGTGTAATTTTATAGAGGTATCTAAAGAGCACAAAGCCAAGTATTGCGAGACTGTGCACCGTTGTCTGGAAACCAAATCCCGCGATACCTCAAAGACAGAAACGATACCTGCCGCTGTTTAGATCCTCAATACATTCTACTGAGCACATCGAAGAGAAAGTGATCAGAAATCAAACTGTGATATGTCTTCTTTTATATTCCTGAACCGATTATATGACAAAGGTCTCAATCATTCATGAATAGTACTTGTTCATGAGCTGGTCCAGCCGGCTCCAATCTCTGCCATGTATTTCATCAAACTTCAGATGCAACGTTTGCCAGTGCCATCCATGAAAGCGTCATGGCGCATCCCCGGTGTCCAGACCGACCTTTTCTTCAGAAAAAGCTTCCTTGATCCCTCCAGCTCTTTACAGAAACTAAGATTTCAGGTGTGTTTCCTCCAGTCCGGAGAAAGTAATAATAATAATTTATCGGATAACATTTCATAGTGTTCATAGCGAAATATACAATACAAGCTCACATAACCAATCTACAAGATCACAACGTTATGGGCTTGTAGATCTCAACTGCTACATTTCCGCCGAACGTTCACTCCCCCCAGACTAGGAACGATAGGGTTCACGCGGTTAAGAGATGATATAATCTCTCATCTCCTGTGATGGGTCACAAATCAAACCAAACCCGATGGAGAGGCTTATAGCTCAACGCTCCAGTGTGATGTGCTGCTCACGGATAGTGCAGATTTAATAATGCCGTCTCTCAAGAGAGCGAATCTAACAGCTGGGGCCTTTGATATGCATGTGTTACGAGTGCAACGCGATACACCTTCCCTCTGATCCCCCCCCCCGCCCCACTCTCTCTCTTATTCAGAAACTCGATATGCTCATGTGAAAGACAGGGAAGAGCCTGTCAGCTCCATTAGGGATTAACATCTGTTCCTCTATCTTTATGATTCTAACAGCAAAATGTAGTTTTCCATTTGAACGTATCCTACAGATGGTTATTATAATAGCCCCCCCACCCGCCCCCAAACTACTGTCATGGTCATCATACTGTTCATACAATGTTCCAAGTCTTCTGTCTGTTGCACATGCTGTAATGGGTAGGGCTAGTGTTATGAACAAAATCCAATATCACAATATGTTTTTATAAATGATCTCCATATCAATATTAAAAGAATAGCCTTGCAAAAAAATGTTTTATTTGTTTTAAGCATTAAAAAAAATGCAGAAAAAGAGGTGATCCCGATCATAATTATGAAGCTCACAATCCATCGTGATGCAAAGCGTTGTGAGCTTGGAGATCGTCTATTTTAGCTACTGTAAGTGATTCAAAGCAGTTATGCCATCCTATATCCAAAAATCCCAGATGATTTCTAGTCTCGTATCACAATATATATATATATTTTTTTTTAAGATATTTTTTTGCGGCTTACGCCTTTTATTGATTTTTTAAGGGACAGATAGTAGGCTGACAGGAAACGGGAGAGAGATGGGGGGATGACATGCGGTAAAGGCCGTGTCGGGTTCGGGAGTCGAACCCGCGGCACACCGCGACTGGATCACCAGTCCGGTGCCCAGACCGTTACGCTACGGCCTGGGCCACAATATTGATATAATAGTGATATACTGTATTGCCCCAGAGGCCATTTGAATGAAAAATACATAGGATTCACATAAGCAGCCATAGTTTTGATGGGGCACAAGCGTTATATAATTTGCCTTTACCCACTTAATTTATAGGTATACTACCAGTAAGATGCCCTGAGGGCGAGGTCGCGCTGAAACTACAGGTCTGGGAATGCCCATATGGACTTTTCTTTGACGTTTTTGGGCCGGGTAGCTATAAAAACCAAAACCAGTGGGTCAA
This sequence comes from Protomyctophum parallelum, assembly GCF_964188405.1. Lineage (NCBI taxonomy): Eukaryota > Metazoa > Chordata > Actinopteri > Myctophiformes > Myctophidae > Protomyctophum > Protomyctophum parallelum. The sequence continues at coordinate 32,993,273 of NC_139700.1, read as the reverse complement.
ACTGAGCAACCAATATGTCAATTTGAAGCTATGATTCCCTGCTTTCATATGACATGAAAAAACGAAAATTCCAAAAAATCCAATGGCAGTCCTTCAGTCAAATTTGGACACAATTATATGGCGGCGTGACGGACGGACTGACTGATAATGGATTGACTGACTGACATGCTTTGTAGGTTTGCAAAAAATGTAATCATGTGGGAATGGCGTTACTCCAATGTGGATCTGGAACTCCATGCGCCTGTGACATCAATCATGTCTATGACATGTTTATGATGTACATCATGACTCCATATGTGTCATTTCTGGCGGCATTTCTTCCCAACCCGCAAATGACGTGAGAGCAAAATGGCCGTTGTTTGTAAGGTTTCAAATTGACTTCCATTATTAAATGTAAAATATTTTACTATTATGTGAAATAAATGTGTGGAGGTACTTCTATATGGTGTACTGGCATAAGATAAGATTTTGACACCCATCCCTAATTTACCCGGTGTATTTCATTCACTCATCCATTCATGTAGAGAACATTTTAGTTGCTAGGATGCTAGGAGTTCATGTGACTAAAATATTAACTAGGGGTGCACGATTATGAAATTATGACCGATATCCCATGTGTCTAAATTCCCCAGTGGAGCTGGGGAATTTCTGTCTGCAGAGCTCAAGCCCCCAGAAGGGCTTGCCAACAGTGAAGCGCTCGGCCCTACTGGTCAGAGCTGGAACTGCAGGCAGGCTGTGCATTTAGCACGAGGAAACCCCGTGCAGCTGGGGTTTAACATTGAGCACTTCCGTGTGTCCAAATCGGGGGGAAGAAATTCGGAAGTAGAACGTTCTTCCGGGTGCTTCAAAACACCACTGAGTAACTTCCACTGAAATGAATAGCAGGGGGCGGGGCAGTCCGCCCTCTATCCTTTATAACCCTATGGTAGAGCCTCAAGAGCTATCGATAAGGTGAAAATTTATTTCTATTAAGTATTTTAATGGCCTGAATTGTTGTATTTATGTTATTATAATAATGCTTGATTTACTTTATTATAATAATGCTTGAGTTAATTGTGACAATTGCGTTGTGACAATTATGAGTTTACATGAGTGTACAGCTTTAACCTTTCTCCAGGGTTTGTCACATCAACCTCTCTTAACTGCTTTTATAAAACTATATAGCTTCAATGTATCTAACCAGTGGTTAACATGAGCATCTCCAGTGAAGAACAGAGACTGAACATGTATTTGTAAATTCATTATTGCTAAATCAAATTTACGAAATCTTTAAATTTCATTATTCTGTGTGTGTGTGTGTGTGTGTGCGTGTGTGTGAGTGTGTGCGCGTGTGTGTGTGTGCGTGCGTGTGTGTGCCTGCGTGCGCGTGTATGCCTTCTCAGCTTGTAAACTTGTCTTGACTTCAAGCTCTGCCATTAGAAAGACTCCTTTCCCCGGTGGACTCACTCTGAGCCCCCCACCACACGTATAAAATGCACTTTTTGGCCAGAAAAGGATTTTCTTTTCACCAGAAGAAAAATACTTCTAGTTACTCCACTGCGCCCTCTACCGATAATATTGCCAAGAGAAAATCCCATAGACAAGATTCTTCCTTCAGGTGAAAAAATTAAAACAATAATCCTTTTCTATAGCCAAAAAGTGCATTTTATACGTGTGGGGGGGGGGGGCTCAAAGTCCGTCCACTGGGGAAAGTAGTCTTTCTAATGACCAAAACCGTCTTTGTATTGGTGAGTAGCGAAAACGATCCTTTTATTTTAGCAGAAGTCGAGAGGCTGTGGTGCATTTCATGCGAGAGCAATACATTGAAGTCCCATAGCTCAAATGCAATGGCAGTAACAGCATTAGGGCTATGGACCAGAGCTAGGGTCTTCCTCTTTTTGTTTAAGCTTAAAGCTTAAAAAGAAAAAGTCACTTACAGTAATCATGTCTTGCATGATGCTCATTTGTTCGTGGGATGGTTCGGTGTGATGCGCCGAGGTAGCACACAGTCAGTACAGTACACAGACGTACTGTGTACTGTACTTAAGTACACTTTTTGTGGTGTTTTTTTTTATTTCAACACAGCAATGCATGATGTTAAAAAGAAATTGCACTTTGCAATTTGTACTTTTGAATGCTACTGCTATGAATTTTTCCTTGAGTGTACACTTTGTCCACCGCTGCACGTCGTCAAAGACACGCGTGACACCGCGAACATCCGTCAGTCATTCGTGACCCAAACGCAGAGACAGCTAATTGACATTGGGCGTCCACAGAGTCTCGTCCTCTACGCGCAGGCGAGGCAGGTGGTCCGGCATCGTTCTCATCCCACCAGCCTGTCCTGCTGACCAGGTGGCTTTGTCAAGGGCCCTGCCTCCTCCTGTCAACCACCCCCCCCCCCCCCCATCCCGTCCCGTCCATACTGTATGGCACGTCGAGTGGCACAGTGACATATTGCCGGCCACCGTGGACATGGAGTGATGTGTTTGTGATGACAGTTCAGGTCGACTCCAGTGTGCCAGCAGTGGTAATTGGCCAGATGGTGACCCCCGGTTGAACCTGTCTGCATGCTCATTAGTGCATGGAGCTGTTCCCCTTGTTGTTTAACTACAGCGACCCACACTCTTTTACATGCACTGCTCAGCACCGGCCACCAGATGGCGACAGATACCACTAAAACTTTGCTCTCTTTAGTTTGCGGTCTTTATCCACTTATTATTATACCCTATGTTTTCATGCAGGGGAATATCTATTTTCAAAAAACATAAAAACAACACCCATGTCAAAATAAGTAAAACCCACTCGCACACACACACACACACACACACACACACACACACACTCACGCTTGGCACACACACACACACACACACACACACACACACACACACACACACAGACACACACACACACACACACACACACACACACACACACACACACACACACTCACGCTTGGCACACACACACAAACGTTTTTTTTTTCACACTGCTTGTTATCTCACATACTGTATATCTTTTCAACACAACTTGGGAGGAAGGTGGGCGGCTTTGATCAGAGGTGGCATAGTTTTTGTCTAACTTTACCAGGCAGCCAGGCAACCAGCTATCATGAATAGACCTGGCTGTCCCCGCCTCCACATATGGGAGACATCAGATCAGGGCTCTGAGAGACACACCAACACAAAGTGAAAATGAGACGATCAATAAAGAAGGGATTAAGAATGAAAGAAAGATAGAGACAGAGAGGGCAGATTGAGTGTGTATGTGTGGGAGTCAGAGAGAGAGAGAGAGAGAGAGAGAGAGAGAGCAGATTGAGTGTGTATGTGTGGGAGAGAGAGAGAGAGAGAGAGAGAGAGAGAGAGGGAGAGAAAGGGAGGGAGAGAGAGAAGAAAAGGGCTGATCTGAAAGGGGTGAGTCATTAACTCATTGTCTGACCGCTGGGTACCCTCCGCGGCGCGCATGACAGTGAGAGGCCGAAAGAGCGAGAAGTGAGAGGAACGGGGTGAGAGAGAGAGAGAGAGAGAGAGAGAGAGATCACCATAGATGGAGATAGATGGAGAGACAGCGAGGTGAAAGAGTGTCCGTCCCTGTGAGCAGATGTCGTTTGAGGGCAGCGAGAGGGCAGCGCGGCCTGCCTTTTGTGGCCCCGGCGTCTCCCCATTGAGATAATGAAGGGTGGAGCATCCAGGGGATGGATGTGCACTCATCACTCACTGTCTGAGCGCCATCAGAGCTCAGCGCCGTGTCATCCGTCACCATTCAGCTCTGCCCCCCCACACACCCCCCTCCCCCGCCCCACCCGGCCCCGCCACTGTCATCATGGTCATTATCTCAGACCGTGACCCCCACCAACGCGCATGGCCGCCGCAGGACGCGCACGCGCGCCACACAATGTCAGAGGGTGGAAAGAAACAAGAGTATTGTTTACTCGCCTATTCTGTACAGTAAGTGCAATGTTTGAGGTGTTAATTTACATGAGTGTTCCCATTGTTTTCTTACTTGATATTTCTACTCCACCTCAGAGACAAATAGGCCTATTGTATGTTGTACTACTGCTTGTAGATTGTCTTTTTGTTTTTAAAAGTAGCTAATTTCTTTTTTGGTACTCTGTCTCTATATATATTGATGCCAATACTAAAAAGAAATAGTTTTCTTCCACCTTCTGCTCAGAGATGACACATCTCACAAGTTTTGTGTGTGCGAAATGTGGTTCACTTCCTCTCTCTCTCTCTCTCTCTCTCTCTCTCTCTCTCTCTCTCTCTCTCTCTCTCTCTCTCTCTCTTCATTTCTCACTTTGTCAGACGCACACACTAGATGTGAGCTCAGACGTGCACACGTGTTTCTGTACGCGCGCGCCACTAAGAACCAGAGATGCTCACATTACATGACTCCCCCTCCTCCTCCCCTCCCACCCTCTCGTTTCCTGCTAAACGTGTGTGTACATCTGTGCAAGTACGTGTGGTTGTGTGTGTGTACTTTTATTTCTCTACTTGTGCGGGCTAAATGTCCCCACAAGTATAGTAGAATTTGATAAATAGAATTTCTTCCTGGTTGTTTTATGGTTAAAAAATAAGATCTTTTGAGCTAGATTTACAGTACAATCAGGAAAAGACTCAGGTTAGAATTAGGATTAGGTATTTAGAGGTTATTTTTAAGGGTTGCGATTATTCCTGATTTAAAAAAAAAAGTGTAGTGGGGGTCCCTGCTTCATCTCTCTCAGCGAAGATTTTCTAAAATAGACGATCTATGAACTCACAATGCATCGCAGGGTTTGGGTTATGGTTCAAAATGGCAAGACAAATGGAAAAACAGTACAAAATCGCTGTCCTATAACGTTGATGTCCTCACAAGTATACAAGTGTGTGTGTGTGTGTGTGTGTGTGTGTGTGTGCATTCGCCTGTGCGTGCGTGCATGCATGTGTGGATATATGTGCGCGTGTGCGTCACTGTGCTTGTATGTGAGAGTGCATGTGTGCTGTGTGTGTGTGTGTGTGTGTGTGTGTGTGTGTGTGCTTGTGGTTGCTCTCTGCCGGGCTGTGTACAGCAGCCTATGAATGGATGACGGTGCGGTGCAGAGATGGATGGCTCTGGGCCCACTGCTGTCTCCTCTAATTGTAAAATATTAGTTACATTAGACTCTGGCCGGTGATTAATGGAACTTATTTGGAGGCTGCCCTCTGCTGGACCTGCCTTCTCCTCTGGTGGGAGGAGAAGAAAGAATGGCCGGCCCGGAAGAGGAGGAGGAGAGAGAGAGAGAGAGAGAGAGAGAGAGAGACAGCAGGACCAAAACAAATCATTTGATGTAGACATGAGAACTCGTGGCTCATGCCTGATTTATATTTAGTTGCCTTGTCTGTGTTGTGCATCGAACATAGCAGATCTACAAGCTCATAGCTTGTAGATCAGTTCACTTACTGTGTTTTTTTTTTCATACCTCAGTTCCGAGAGTTTTATGGGTTCACATTGAGTCGTTAAAGGGTTAGTTATGAGCAAGTCGAGAGTGGCTACAATTTCATGGTTGCATTGTGTAGGTTAATGGCTAATTTATGGCCAGTCGTATGACGGCGCGTCACGCCCTGAAAATAGTGGATCTACAAGCTCATAACACATCGATGACCTGACGAAGATGTGACTGATACATCGAAACGTTGTCGCTTTTTTACTTGCACCCTGATAACAAAATAAGGGATTATAAACTGTCTGAGTTGCTCCAGTGCCTCCTTCCCTCTCATAACACATCGTCAGTGACTTGCTTTTATTTTTTGGGCTATTTTCGCCACGTGACACCATCGTATGGCAAAGTACGTATATGAATCAGGCTTAAGATCAGCCAGTAGGTGAAAGAAAGGCCTCAGGAATTCCTTGGTGGGTTTTTTTTTTGTTTTGTTTTGTTTATTTTTCAAGCTGTCCGTCCGCCCTCCCGTTTCCTCTCAATGCACACGTTTACCGAGGCAGGGGAGAGCTGGGAGTTGGAACATGTACAGCAGATGCACGGTGATATGTCCTCATGCTGTCGTTTGGAAACCCCTTATGTCTAAAACGTGTACTTTTTTCAGGATAAAAACAGATTTGAGACATCGCAATGCATCGCACTTTGAGCTTGTGAATCTGCTTTATTTGATACTTTTGTGTGACACTGTAGTATGATCAAGTAGGCCATTCATTTACATTTTTTTTTAAAACATAAATCGTTTAAATATGCAAGATATAAGCTTTCTGCCCGACAGTGACAAGGTTGTTTTCTCTTGTGTACCTGGATACTGACAAAGCTTTTCCTTTACTATTGTTCCATGCACACAGCTCCCTGCTTTCATGGACGGGACTAGTCATAGACGCCCCCTTCAGCCCCCAAACACACACACACACACACACACACACACACACACACACACACACACAGACAGACACACACACACACACACACACACACAGACAGACACACACACACACACACACACACACACACACACACACACAGGAAGGTCTGACACATCTGAATACCATTGAAATGACAGACAGGGCTTTGTGTGTGCGTGCGTGCGTGCGTGCGTGCGTGCGTGCGTGCGTGCATGCATGCATGCGTGTGTTTGTGTCTGTATCTCTGTGTGTGTGTGTGTGTGTGTGTGTGTGTGTGTGTGTGTGTGTGTCCTTTATGGCCAGCAGGTTATTATACACCAACAGATGGAGCATTACCTTTTATCGCTCACACCTTCTGTGAGCTTTCTCACTCCACCCCCTTCAAAAAAACTTTTTTTATGTAGATATGAAAGAGACTGTTCAGCTCTGTACAGCTGTCCCTCTCTCCTGACGGGAGAGAGAGAGAGAGAGAGAGAGAGGGGGGGGGGGGGGGGATAGGGAGACAGAGAAAGTGGGAGAGAGAGAAAAAAAAGTGAGAGAGGGAGATTAGAGAAAGTGGGAGAGAGAGAGAGAGAAAGAGAGAGAGGAGAAAGTGAGAGTAAATTGGAGAGATACAGAGAGAGAGATAGACAGGGGGAGGGGGTGAAGAGGTTGTGACGGATTCATTTTTTTTGGGAAGTGATGTCCGGTGACATCATCACTTAATGGTTTACTGTAAGCCATGAATCATGACAAAACAAACCACTCAATGATGACACGCTGAAATATTAGACAGAGACAGACTGAGAGGGAAAAGTCATTATGTGAGCTAACCCATGCTTAAAATAGCACCACGGTGAACAAGGATGCACAGCCACATAAGACTGTGTGCACTCACATATTTTCATGTCAAAATAAATAGGTTTTGTGTGAAGCAGCCCATAAGATTTGTCAACTTGTTTTGAACATAGCATGAACACAAGCTCACAACGTCAACATGTCACCATGCAACGCGTTGTGAGCTTTTGCATAGGCTATTTACGAAGGGTCAAAAACATGAAATAGAGCGGTAAGTGGTTAAACTTTTCCTCATTTTGTTTGGGGACCCCCTCGAACTCCCTCAAGGGCCCCTGGGAGGTCCCTGGACCCCACTTTGAGAACCAGTGACTTGTAAACCCAAAGCTTAATTAATGACTAGTCCAGCACACAAAGCCCTCTATTGATCTTAAAGCCACTGGAATTATCCATGACGCAGGTGGGTACTGGGTCCCCAAATTATACAACTTCAAAGGGACTTTAAAGTTGATTTGAATCAAACTAACAAACAGGCCTGCTATGTTAGTATTAGAGCTTACCAATGGTGGAAGAAGTACTCAGATTAAGTAAAAGTATAGCAATACCTTAATGTAGCCTGCGGCTACAACATTCAAAAGTACTCGATTAATAGTACAAAAGTATTGGCATCAAAATATACTTACAGTACTAAATGTAAAAGTACTCATTACAATTTACATTTTAGGCATTTAGCAGACGCTCTTAATCCAGAGCGATTTACATTAAGCAATAACAAAAAGCAAGGCATACATCAGTTATCATGAAACATGCGTAAGCTAAGAACGTAACAGTGGAATATCTATGTAATGAAACTATATATAAACAAAACATAGGCTACTATATGTAGGCCTACTATAAAGTGCTATGACTACATAAAATGCAATTCTAGTGCTGTCTACGTAACATGCTACAGTATGTCTGTATAAAATGCTATCTAAGTCTACATGAAGTGCTATCTAAGGGGCTAGGGCAAGTGCTACGTGCCATGATGGAGTCTGAAAAGGTGGGTTTTCAGACTACGGCGGAAGATTGGGAGTGAGGCTGCAGTTCTGATTGCAATGGGAAGTGCATTCCATGGAGCCAGAAGGGATGTGTGGAGCGTTGTCCCCTGGGTTTTTAGTGAAGGTACTTCCAGCTTCCCTGCGTTGGCTGATCTGAGTGAGCGGGAAGGTTTGTAGGGTTCTATCATACTTGTAAGATATGGGGGAGCCATACCTTTGGTTGCTTTGAATGCCAGCATCAGAGTTTTGTATTCTGTGCGGGCAGCGACCGGGAGCCAATGGTGGGAGCGGAGAAGGGGGAGACGTGTGAGAATTTTGGCTGGTTGAAGACCAAGCAAGCTGCGGCATTTTGGATCAGCTGGAGAGGCTTAAGTGCACATGCCGGCATTATGCAGAATGTCCCATTTTCACAATCATGTTATTATTATTGTAATTAGTAATGCATTCACTTTAATGCTGCAGCTGGTAATGATGGGGCTGATTGTAATTACTTTACGTGCTGCTGGGTGGCTTAACATAATAGCACAGAATACTAGTATGTTTTGTATCATCAATAATCTACAGTAAATCTCAAAATCTGTACAGGTGTAGCTGTCAAATTTAGCCAGCTAGAGTCACTCAAGTAAAGTAAAAATGCTTCAAAATCGTACTTAGTATGCAGTACTTGAGTAATTGTACTTACTGTAGTCACTTTGCAGTGCTGCATGTTAGTTGGAGTGGAATAGTTCCATGGAAGGAGGGAGGGAGGGGACGAGAGGAGCAGACAGGAAGTACGCCTGCTTGTCATCGGCCAGCTGCCACATGCCTGTCATTCCTCAGTCCAACACTCAGCCCACAGTTTATGTGCCTTTATGTTTGTGCACTCGCTTGGTGTGTGCGTGCGTGTGCGTATTCTTGTAAGGGACGGGGTCATAAGTCCCCACAGGTACAGTAGAATTGGGCAAGTGGACAGTCTGTGAGAAATGCTATGCTAAGTTATGGGCAAATACTTTATAAATATATAGTTATATAGTATATTAACAAAGGGGAACGATATAGTTATTGTTATACCGTAGTTATTATAATGCTTGGTGAGGCTTATAATTAGGAAAAGTTTCAGGTTGGGTTTAAGGTTAGGATTAGATATTTTAGGTTTAGGATGGTGTTAGAGTTGTATCTGAGAGATATTGTATTGCATGCCAGGCTTCAGGGTTAGTGGACATTTATTTACCTATTTATTTTAACGTTATTATTATTATTATTCTAATCCTGTGTATAGGGGTAAAATGGCCAAACAAAAAAAACGTGTATTTTATAAAATTGCTGTCCTAAAATGTTGATGTGCTCAAAGTATAGTATTGTAAAACAATCGAGTGTGTGAGTGGGTGCATGTACGGGACGCGTCTGTGTTTATTACCACGGACAAGAAATCTATTCCAATGAATTCTAACTTGCTGGCATTCCATCAGAAAAAGTGCAAAAATAAACCGCCCACTACTGACTAACACACGGCTGTGAAGTATCACTGCTATGATGTCACTGTTTGACACACGGCAGCTTTTCCTGATAAATCACAAAACGGTGAATGACGCCAGTAGATTAATATCCCCGGCACATCGCACAGCGTACGTGATACCTTATGCTATGTATCCGTCCGTCTGAAACGGAGCCGTTGATTGTCCCATTAATCAAACGCATTAAGTCATAACTTAAAGAGTTGGAACTGTAGATGAGTGTGTTGTCTCTTGTCTGTAATGGCTCTTGTAGTCTCCACCGTTACCGTTTGTAACTCGGAGTGGACAAAATGTAACGAAATGGACGTTATATGTTTGTCCACTCTCAGAGTTAAAGATGGATGTCTTTTTGGAGGAGAGGTATAGACATTTGGAAATATAAATTGCAGCTTCAACACTCTTTGACTGTATACTGTATTATATGGCCAGTGGTGGACAAACTACTCAATCCCAGTATACGCTAGTCAAAGTAGCCTACTCCCAGTCAAATATTACTCAACTACAAGTTAAAATTGTTCTGTCACATGTATCCTTAAGTTAAAGTAGGCCTACTAGAGTTCTGTACTTTCTTTTTAAGTAAATAAAGAAAGAAAGCATTAAAAAGTTGGGTGAAAAATTACTTGACACCCTGGCACTTGCTGTGTACTGTTGTAGTGCACACACTGGGAAGTGGGAACAATTGAAACGATTGAAACATATATAAGGCATGTAATGTCAAAAGTATCAAAAACAACAAATCAACAATCTTGTATTTTCGATACTTTTAAAGGCTCAGGACACCCAAAATCACATTTTATAGTATAAATGTGTCGCTTGACTGATAGCGAGCAATGATATGATACAATTTGCTCATAGGCTTGTGGATTCAGAGCTTTCTGCTGTTTCTGTAGCTATATTTCTGTGTACTTCCAGTTTCTGGGTAGAAAAGAAATGTTTGGTGCCACCCATTACATATTTGCTCACTCTGTTCGATTTCTGTGACGTGATATATAGGCATATCTAATTAATATTTGTTTGTTTTTATCTAGATTAGGGGGGCTTGGTTTAACTGTCCTTACACCTCCGCTCGTCGCCTGTCACGGTGCCTCCCTGTTTCCTGCTTTACACACTTCTACCTGCCTCGTATATATATTTTTATATTTTTATATTTTTTTATCCCATCTAATGTAATCCTGGGCACGTTGGACAATTCAAGTTGTTTCTTCAAAGTTAGTCTTTTATATTATTAGTACTATTGGTTTATTAGGATTTATTAATTGTATTATTTTTCGCGATGGGCCGTTCGTGTGCTTTCACGAGGCTCCATGCATTCCGGAGGATCGTGAAAAATCCTCCACCTCAACTGAGGCTTCGGTTTTGACAGATTCAACAGTGACTGGGCCTGGGGGGGATGGTGTCCTGACCCTTTAAGTTTTAAAAGGGCCATTAATTTGAAATTAATGAAATATGGAGAGAACTTTACTGGCCGACGGCGACAAAATTAAACTAGGATTGAGTTCAGTCCACATACTGAGAGTGGGGGGGGGTGTTCTGTGTCACTGTGTTCCCAGGTGGGAAGCCGTTCCAGTGCAGGTACTGTTCGTACAGCGCGTCTCAGAAGGGCAACCTGAAGACTCACGTGCTGTGCGTTCACCGCAGGCCCTTCGACAACAGCCTCTACCCCGACCGCCGCCTGCGCCGCTCACACTCCTCCTCTTCCTCCCCCTCCTCCTCCTCCCAGAAGCCCTCGCCCCACCAGCTGTATTCGCCCCCACCGCCGCCAATGGAGCTGGATGAGGACACGCCTCCCACCACGCCAGGGAGAGAGCGGACCGCCGCGGTGGCGTCACCGTGTGGCACTTGATGCTGTTTCAGTTTAAGTTATGAATGTTGTTTGAGCCTCGTGGCCACGGAGGATCGGCGGACTGAGGTGAAAATATGACAAGTTAACAATGAAAACAAGCAAACAAAAATATGAATAAATCTTGATGTACATTCCAGTGTTTACTTGAAGAGACACCATATGTATTTATCTGTAGCAAAGAAGCTGTCTATAATAAAATGTTGTGACGTGAAAGTGGACAGACAGAGAGTGTTTGGTGTCAAAAGAGAGTATTTGCTGTGAAATCATAAGAATATGGTAAGAATAACAGTAGCATTGTAACATGTGAACTTGTTGATCGGCTATTTTTGTTATTTTTGTGCGATACCGTTGCAAGGTGAAACAAAAAAGGGCTGACATGTTAATCACACTAATCAGATGATTAGTTATGAAATAATCACTCAGATCACTCAGATAATCACTTATGAAAAAATATATTTGAACTTTTTCACACAAAAAAGTGCTCTTCTTGATTATTCAATTAATCTAAAACATAACCAATAGAATAATTGCAAAGAAAATAATCAATAGTTGCAGCCCTAAAACCCATAGATTTCTTCTTGGTAAAATGTGTCTCGATTTCCCTTCCAGTCCACAAGTGTTGTCTATCTGTCAGAATATGGTATACCAGATGTTCAGGCTGTAATCGTGGCAGATGTAATGAAGTAGAATGCATCCATTTGTTCTGGATACCACTCTAGGGAGAAAGCCTTGCGCATGTAGAATTATTGGCCATTAACTCCAATGCCTCATACCCTAGCACTGGAACAATGCTCAATTAAGAGGAACCAAGGAGATGGTGGAGGGAAAAGCAGAGATGCATTGATAATGCACTCTAATTATTTATTTCCCCTCTGCAGATGGAGGAAAGTCTATATTTTATATCTGCTACAGCACAATAAGGCCCAATCTACACACAAAAAGCTACCACATGCAGCCTGCTTCTGTAGTGATTTGAGCATAATTCGAATACACTACACCACTTTTAAGGGGGTTATGTGTTGTTGTTTTTTAGAGAGAGAGACAGACAGACAGAGAGATATTTACCATGATGCTGACCATGATACCTGATACTGACCATGAGACTGACTTGATACTGACCAGATATACTGACATGATACTGACCATGATACTGATATTGACCATTATACTGACCTGATACTGACAATATATTGACCCTGATACTGACAATATATTGACCATGACACTGACCCGATACTGACATGATATTGACCCTGATACTTATCATGTCACATGACAGGGTCTGTGATAGGGCTATGACAGCCCTAACATTCAGTTCTGTGAGAGTGGAAGATTTATTTTCTCTTTACCAAAGAGCTGGAAAGAACAAACACTTATACTAGCTTTTCCACACTTAAGTTACAAAAGGATGAACAGACGCTGAGGATTTAACTGTGTAGCAGTGGATCTGCGTGCCAACATCCTGCCCGTACGACCAGAGATCACCTTGGGCAGCTGTGCGGCGGTGCAGCTGTGGCCTTGTAGCCACGGTCGGCGTGAGCTTGACTGACAGTCCACCTGACAACTCCATTCAGGCGCCACCTGCTAGCTGTCAATCAAGGCGGCCATCCTGGGGCTATTGACGGAGCTGTCAGCCCGCGCGAGACATGTCTGTCAAAGCCCACCCATCCTCTCTCTGTGTCTCTGTCTCTCTGCCTGGGTAGTCTGACATCCGTTTACTGTCCTCCCAACTTCAACACTCCCCATTCTATTTATCTCTCTTCCCCTCTCTCCTCTCTCTCTCTCTCTCTCTCTCTCTCTCTCTCTCTCTCCCCCGGCTCCCTTCAGAGTCCCTATAGCCTCGCTGAATCCCAGATCCCATCACAGACACTTTGGGTTACATTTGTCATCTTCGAGCGCTCCTCTTGTTTTAATGGAGTTCAACCAACAACCACAGGTGTCTCTGTGATATCTTGGTGTCGACTGTCACCGGGGCCTCTCGTATTTGTATGTGCGTGCGTCCTGAACGTCGGATGTCATCGCCGCCGCTGGTGACATTCTCTCTTCCTTTTCCTCCCAATGGCACTGTTCTCTCTCTCTCTATCTCTCTCACCCCCCTGTGGCGCTACCAGTGTCTTCCTCTTCCACTTCCTCTTCCCTCATCCTCCCCTTGAGCTCCAGCGCTCTGCTTGGTTCACTCATCGTCCATCTCTCCACCTGACAGGTGACACAGGCCGTGGCCCTCCAGCTGACTGGCTAATCAGAAGGCTGTCATAACTGTCAATACCTTTTCTGAGCCGTGCCGGGCCAGACCAAGACCACGTTCGCTGTTGGGAGTGGTAGACCCAAGGGCACGCAAAGTTCAGCGCTTCTCAAAGTCAGGGGCCAGGGACTCCCAGACAGACTTCCTTGAAGAGTGGGTTCCAGGGAGTCCCCATGCAGCTAAATGAGTTAATATATAGCATGAAAATCAGTTTAAACTTTAACTTACAGTATCAGCTGTTTGAAAATACCCAATCTACAACCTCTTGCACAAGTACTTTTAAGTCTGCTATTTTCAAAGAAAGCTTGAAAAAAGAAAAATGTGGAATATTTTTGCAACATTTTAACACATATCTGGTATTTAACACTGTCAGATGGGGGTCTGTGGCCATATCCTACTATAAATGCGCCACGTCTCTGCGTGCATGTGTCTAATGCACGTAACTCGAGAACCGTTTGACCCACCGACTTCACATTCGACACACACGATCCACACCCCCGCAGGGAGTGCAGTGCCCGGTATAGAGTCGGTCGGACCCACAGTTCTGACCAGAACCACCACAAAAGGCTCTGGTCAGGCTCCTTTCACCTGGGCCAGGCTCTGCCAGTGGGCCTAATGAGGCCAACTCCTTTCACCTGTGCAGACACAGGCACATACACAGATATCCATGTGGGACACCGACTGACAGTTAAAACGGGTGCTATGACAACATATATCATTAGGTTCGCAATTTTGCATTGTTCCCAAGTAGGCCGGTAGCCGACTGTGATGGGCACGTACAGGTCTAGTCCTACTATAAATGCGCCACATCTCTGTCTGTGTGTGTGCGTGTGTGTGTGTGTGTGTGTAATGCACGTAACTCGAGAACCGTTTGACCCACCGACTTCAAATTTGCCACACGCAATCCACACCCCCGCAGGAAGTGCAGTGCTCGGTATAGAGTCGGTCGGACCCATGGTTCTCCAGAACCACCACAAAAAGGCTCTGGTGGCTCTGCCAGTGGGCCTAATGAGGCCAACTCCTTTCACCTGGGCCAGGCTCAGGCCAGTGGGCCTAATGAAGCCAACTCCTTTCACCTGTGCAAATTTCCTCTGCCTCAGCCAATTGAGGCTCAACCAATCAGCCTCTGCCAGTGGGCCGAATTGATTGCCACAGGCACACAGGCACATACACAGATCTCCATGTGGGACACCGGCTGACAGTTAAAGCGGATGCTATGACAACGTATATCATTAGGTTCCCAAGTTGCATCGTTCCCAAGTAGGCCGGCCGGTGGGGCATGGGCACGTACAGGTCTAGTACATTAATCGGAGAATCCTTGAAATGAAAACACGGACACCAAACCACTGGTATAGTGTTGGGAGGAGAAAAGGCAACGAAAACGAGAAATGTCACTTGTGAGTTGTGACCCGAACAACGCTGCCCCCTGGATGTGAGTCATCCCCATGGCCTCATCCTGTCAAAGCTCCTAATTAAGCACTGTTTCCCTCAAAGCAGGTCCCCATTAATTAATCCTAGAGAAGTTTATTAATTACACCTAATGGTGATGAATGTTGCAGTTGACATCTCAATACCTTAGCCAATGTCGTGCTGAGAGTGCTGCAGTTTTTCAGTGTGGCAGGGTCGATGTTTAATTGTGTTATGTAGCCTATCAGAGTTGTTAATGCACAGGAAGGTATACATTTAAATACAAGGAATAATAGAATGAAGGAGGGTGCTGTTCCATTAGTGTTCCGTCTGTTGTATCCCCCCATTAGAGAGAGGTATTGCAATGATGTACAGACATATGGCGGCACATCTAGGGTCCAGTACGGTACGGTGACGGTCCACTGTGACGGTCCACTGTGACGGTCTTTTTCAAATAACTTTATTGAAATTGTCAACCAGTAAGTGTCCTACCCATAACCAGTGTCTAAATGTCTCACTGGACAGTATCATGGTCAGTATCATGGTCAGTATCATATCAGTATCATGGTCAGTATCATGGTCAGTGTCATGTCAGTATCATGGTCAGTGTCATGTCAGTATCATGGTCAGTATCATGTCAGTATCATGGTCAGTATCATGGTCAGTATCATGTCAGTATCATGGTCAGTATCATGTCAGTGTCATGGTCAGTGTCATGTCAGTGTCATGGTCAGTGTCATGTCAGTAACATGTCAGAATCATGGTCAGTATCATGACAGTAACATGCCACGAGTCTCCAACCACTGCAGATATACTAGTTAGTTACATTATTGTATTCATTATTGTATTCTATTGCATTCAATCTGTATTGTATTACCACACAAATTGGTTAAAATAATGTTTTATTGTAGCTTTAAAGATGCCTGGTCCGTGCTTCTTGTCTGTGTGCTTTTGACAGTGAGGGTACATGCAATTTTGTAGTTATTGCATCAGAGCGGCTCAAAGATGGAGTGGACCTCCTGATCACCATAGCAACTGACTTGCCCGCTTCTTCTGTTAGTTTTTGCTGTGTTTTTGTAGTCTAGTGGTGTCCATCCAATAATGTCAACACAGTCTGTGCACCCTGGATGTGCAGTTAGTGAGGGACGCTCTTATCATCATACATCATCATACATCACATTCCGTGCTCAGCCAATCAAATCATTACAAATGGCCGTCTTTTGCCGTCTTCAGTTTTCTGCCCTCACTTTTATCATCAATAGAGGGTATGCGCGTGACATCGTCATACCCGGAAGTTATGCAAGAATGCCTATTGAGTGACAAAAAACTACTTTATGGCCTTGACAGCCCATACATCCAAACAGAAAAGTCATTAAATTTAACATTTAATTACTTGCGCAAGCAGAGCGCGCAAGTAATAGTTTCGCCCGGGACTCGTATGCACCGTCCCAGCCAACCCGCCACTTTTGATGCGTATGCACCGTCCCAGCAAATTGTGCCTGATTTGCTAGGACCAGATTACATGGTGTGTATATGTATAACTAGCTCTCAATGATGACGTAAGAAATATGTGGATTAAAGGACCCAATGCCAGAGTGTAATTGGTTTTCGATGGTGACGTAATGACGATATGTTTTAGTGTTGGGAGGATTAAAGGTAATGCTCCTGTGTATACATCATGTATGTAATCTGGCACCACTGCCGTATCAGGCACAATCTGCTGGGACGGTGCATACGCATCAAAAGTGACGGGTTGGCTGGGACGGTGCGTACGGCGCAAAGTACCACAGTATACCGCTAATCAACTTACAAATTACATATTATACATAGTATATGTATAACTAGCTCTCAATGATGACGTAAGAAATATGTGGATTAAAGGACCCAATGCCAGAGTGTAATTGGTTTTCGATGGTGACGTAATGACGATATGTTTTTTACACCTAATAATTAGACATTTCAAACGTTCCTGCACAGAGATACTGAGATTTGACAGTTTATAGCGGTCGAAAGTACTTGCGCGCTCTGCTTGCACACTAGTTGGCCATTCATGGCCTACTAGTGTGCAACAAGCAAGTATGCACTCGACAGAGTGCAGTTCTAGTTAAACATTAAATTCACTTTGTCACTCACTTTGCCACTCGTCTGCCAATCACTTTATGCATGCGCATACCCTCTATATGTACTTTTCTCAGCCAATCAAATCATCACTATGGGGTGATCAGCCAATCATCAGCCAATGTTGTGTTCACACAAACCCTCAAAGCTGCATGGGCATAATAGGGGCTAGAAATCTAGGACACTGGTTCTCAACTTTGTGAACCCCCAGGGGTCTGAGAGTGTTCATGTGGAACCATACCGACATTGGTGCATGACCATGCCAACAATGATTCCGACATGATACGGACCATGATACTGACATGATACCAAACGTGATACTGACCATGATACTGACATGATACGCATGGTGATGTCAGTATCATGGTGTAAGAATCAACAGTCACTAACAGTCCAGTTTAATACAAAATGTGGAATTTGATTAGATATTTTATTAATTATATACACAACAGATAATACAAAATAAAGCTTACATTTCAATTGTGTGTGTGTGTGTGTGTGTGTGTGTGTGTGTGTGTGTGTGTGTGTGTGTATGTGTGTGTGTGTGTGTGTGTGTGTGTGTGTGGGAGGGGGGGGGGGGGGTAAAGGACCTGGATATTGGATATGGGACACTGGCCCAAAAAAGTTTGAGAAACACTGATCTAGGAGGTTTGCGCAGCTATCCGCACTCAGACCTCCCACAAGTCTCTCTGTGTGCCTGCATGGCACTGAGGCTGCCATTGTCTCATATTGCCCCAAATGCCACGTACACCACACAGTCGGCATCAAGCATGCAGCAGGCTTATGAAAGGTTAAGGTCTGCTGTGGCTTTGCAGGCTGACTGGCGTGACTGAAATGTTATTGGAGACAGGTGAGATGTAGAGATGATAGGTGGGCTTTAGCTCAACCCTGGCCTTTTGTTCAAAGTTACACGCTGTTTACCTTCAGTAAGTCAATCTTCATTTCCACCCACCTGGAAATAGACAGACGGACCTCACTCTCACAGACAGTCAATTGTTCAACTGTTATGTCATCAAAAATGTTCTCTCTCTCTTCCGAAAGTAAAAATTTGCGGCTCAACATCCAACCAGTTAGGATAAAATCATTCTACTTTATGCCGGTGCTTTTCTGTTTTGAATGAAAAGTAATGCTACCATTCTTTCACATTAACCTTAACGTCTGTTTGGCTATTTGTGACCACCTACGTTTTTGCGTTCATTCATGCTCCCAATCTATTGTTTTAGGTGACCTTTCCTGTAGCACCACCGTCCGGCCATACTTTCAAATGAACAACCTGGGAAGATTTATTTTTAAGCCACAGTAGTGTGAATGCTTCTCGGTACAGATTATCCTGCTGTGCAATATAATCAAGGTATGCTAATTTAGAGAATTGCTATCCGCCTTGTCTGAGACATAAGGGAGTGTTAATGACCCTGCACTGCACAATGTTAGTTTTCTTTGTCATTTTAAAATTGAACATTGTAATATTAGACAATGATTGTGATTGCATTGTCTTCTTTTGGTCTGCATTTAGCCAAGGTTATAGCCAACATTAACAACAAGCTGAGCCAGTTTCAGGTGAGCCACTAATGAAAATTCTTCAAAACCTGCTTTGTCAAGTATGTTACAAGCAAGGTCACTATATAGTTTTGAACTTTTGAGTTGAATTACATTTTCAATGTAATTTTGTAATTTATAGTTAGTTCGATTCCAGCTCCAACTACTGTAACCAACAAACAAACAAACAAACAAAAGAAGCCCTGCTAGTAGCCCTATAGTCTCACAGTAATCAGTTGATTAGATAGTAGATAAGTATATAAAAAGTGGTTAAGGACCACCCAATAAGATAAAAGAGAATGCATGACAGACATGATTGATCAACCACAGCCTTCCAGAGGCTTATACTGACTTTTTCTCTGTCAAACCCTAGACTTGTTGACTTGAGATTCAGACACTCTGTCACTGTCTTTCTTTCTTTCTTTCTTTCTTTCTTTCTTTCTTTCTTTCTTTCTAGTAGTAGTAGTAGTAGAACAACAACAACAATGGTATTTTTAGGGTAATCCTCAGAGCAGACTTGGTCCGAGGTCTCTCTCAGGCTCAATGGTAGTGTCACGCCCACACCAGTGTGAGCGCACCTGCACCAGGTTCCACGCTGAGTAGCCAAGGTTACTTATTGTCTGCCGCTACCCATTGTTCTCTGCCTGCAGATCAACCCAGTTTACCCTAGGTTAGCACGCCGTTATTCTTGAACCTGTTATCCTGCCTGTTATTGTATCTGACCTTAGCCTGTCCCTGGTTATCCCTTGCCTGACGCCTTGTACCTTTGCCTGTTCCCAGAACCACTGTGTATGGACCCGGACCGAACTCTGATTCACGACTTGCCTAATCCCTATCGGAACCGACGCCCCACGGACAGCCTTCCAGGAATCCTGACCCACGCTATGCCTACCTACTACGCCTCTGCCTTTTCCCTTTGACTTTAATAAAACCCGTTAAAGGTTTGCTGCCTGCTTTTGAGTCCTATCCTTTCTGGTGCCTGACAGGTAGAGGTTCAGTAGTAGTAGTAGTAGTACAACAACAGCAATAGTATTTTTAGGGTAATTCTCAGAGCAGTCTGAGGTCTCTCTCAGGCTCAGTGGTAGAGGTACAGTAGTAGTTGTAGTAGTAGTAGTAGTACAACAACAACAGTAGTATTTTTAGGGTAATCCTCAGAGTCTGAGGTCTCTCTCAGGCTCAATGGTAGAGGCGGGTTCTGCTAATCAGCCTGAAGAAGTAAAGGAAACACTGTGACAGAGCAGGTAATGAGAAGTAATGAATCACTAATCACAGCCTCTTTACAACCCTTGGAGCACAGATGAAAAATTTACGGTAATTAGCTTTGTGCAGTTGTGAAAACAATATTTAAGACCGTTGGTGTCACGTGGCACAGAGTTAACAGATTTCCTTTAAAGCTCCAAATAATTCAGAACCGCACACAAATCTCAAGCAAGTTGGTTTAAAAAACATGAGGTTGGTGCAGACTGCTTTTTCATGTCTGTCTCCTCTTTCATTTGGTTTCTGTTCAGGAACTCTGAATGGTAAACCAGTGAAGTGTGAGATAACATTCAGTGAAGTGAGAGAGAGAGAGAGAGAGAGGGGGGGGGGGGGGGGGAGAGACACGCACGCACTTATGCACGCACGCACGCACGCACGCACACACCAGCGGAGACTGAACTGAAGGTTAATCAGTCATCAAATTATTGTTTTAGGAATGTGACAAAAACACAAAAACTCTCCATTAATTCAATGCTTCATTTGGTATGCAATTGATAGAAAATAAGTATTTTTGGGGGACCCTTTAACCCATAAAACTTGAGTTGTACTTGTGTCTAAGTTATATTAATTGTGAGTATAGTAATACATACACATGCACACATGCACGCACACGCGCACGCACGCACACGCACACACAAAATGTACGGTAATGTACAGACATGATGCAGTAGGCTACAGACCGCTGTGAACCCCTTGTAGCTCTCCATGGTGTGTTGACAGACATGCAGGCGGGGAGCGGAGTGAGCGTTGCTTTTGACAGAGCCCGTGTTTGACACGTCTGCGTGAGACTCAAAGTACAGGATCCAGACACGGGCTGTCAATCAAAGCCAGCCCATCTCCCGTGTGAGACGTGCCAGTTTAGTCACAGTTACAATGGAACTAATACGCGTTAACTGGAGCACGGCACACATATGGGCTTGGTACAGACGCAACCGCAGTATCCCGAGGCCCCGGATTGAAAGGATGCCAAAGAACATAAGCGCTAAGATATAAAAAGAATTACAAGGGGACAAATAAAACGCGGGGATTATGTCAGTGTGAGAAATGGAGGTGTTGTAATTCTCGTGCCGGCTCGCCTCTCCTGTTACAGTGTCCTGGGCCTGTGGGCCGCAGCCCGACAGGCTTGCACCTGTGCTCGGAAGATCCAGGGACTTTAGAGACAAAATGGAGAGGAGACGTTTTATCGTAGTCTACTATGTGTGAGAATGGGTGAAAGAGAGGGAGAGAGAGACAGAGATGATGATGATGATGATTTTGATGATTGTGTTGCTGGAGACAGAACTCATGTCGCACAGAATGGCGGATCTGACGTTCTGTGCCAATTGGGATGCCAACACCCATGTTTGTATCCGTGGCGTATGTGTTGGAGATTAACCTTGTCTCCATATTGTGCGGTACACATGTTCACTCAGACAGCAATGACAGATATTGAGCAAAATTTGAGTCCGGCACTTTACAGTGCAGTTACTCTGATGCTCAGCCACTCATGTGATGTCACATTATCCTCCAAAGTCCATTTGAGTTTTGAAAGCTTTCTTCTTTTCTGCTCTTCGCTGATAAGCACCGTCTTGCATGGCAAACATTTGCACTGCCACGAAAACTCCATTAAAATCTCTTCATGGCGAAGTGAGAGTGCCCTGAAGTTAAAGACTATAATTGAAATACATTTGACAAACCGTGCATCGTTAAGCGACAATAGTCAAGCTGCGAGGCTCTCACTCGAGTTATCCACCGGAAATGTTTGTCTGCGTTGCATTCGGTGGCTTGTGTAGTTTTATTGAACAGGACATCTCTGAAACAGTGCTTCTTACACTTTTTCTATGCTAAGGATCCATAAAAACAGATACAGCCTTTCAATTAATATTAGAATGGATTTTCTTGCAAGAGTTGCAGTTTTATGACTTTTTGCTATAGCAATTCAGATTCAGAGCTGAGCTGAGCAGCCCAGGGCATCCATTCCCACTGCCACCCATCAAGCCTGATGTCACTCATAGAAGGCCCGGTTGCACCATCCATGTGGTCTGTGGACAGAATGTGATTGTGATTATAGGCTACTGGCTACTACTGTATCATTGTTGTGTGCAGAGACGAACACGTTCCAGAACAAGAGCAACGTGGGCTGCACTCAATACACGGCAGTAATCTAAGGACCTTCACACTCACACTTAAAAGATTTGTGATTTTGTGAGAAGAGGTCTACTAGTCCAGGCTCTCGGGAATATTTCCGTGCTAATCAGTCGAATTTGGCCCAGATGTATTCCTAGGGCAAGCTCTAGTGATTTAGCGAGGGTGCCTGAGCCAGCGACCTTCGGGGTCGCCATAGCAGACAAATCCAAATATGGCTGCCACCTGAAAATGGTTTTGGCCATAACTTTTGAACCTGATGAGCTACGAATAAAAACCTGGTGTCTGTTTCAATGTTGGAATGCTTCTCCCTGAGATTGAGTGTCTGGACCTATAAACTATAATTTGCACCATTTCCAAGATGGTGACTATTTAGAATCAGCGAGCGCTCCTCCCCGTCCATTGATTTCAATGGGAATGTGGTGCCAACTGGTGAGGTTTTTTAGCTATTACTTTCAAAGGTGTTAGGTCACATTGCCTTTCTATAAAATGAGTTATAACAACTTTTGACACTTTTGGAAAACTGTTTCTTTTTTTCTTTCTTTTTACATTAGAAACAATGGAATGCTGAGATGCTCAGCACTCTAATTTGCTTATGACCAATATGGACACTGTCCCCCAAAACATTTATTCAACATACATTTTCAACCTGATTGAGTGTAGAATTGCAGGAATTGGTTAAAAAGTAGAACACATTCCTAATGATACAGTATGTATGAGTACAGTATATATGAAACAATAAAAACAAAAATGGTCTCATACAGATAAACAGTGTTTAGAATTTGAACAATAATAACACGTTAGACCAACAATCACTAATACTGCATGAAAAATTGTGGCGAATATATGACACGATGCGAGCTTGTAGAGTGGCCATTTTCAAAATTGCCCATTTCGAAAACAAAAATACAAAAAACTATTCAAGGGAAGGCACGACAACCCCTGAACCTCACAGTGAGAATAATTGTTCTTAAGCACTTAAGTCTTAGTCCCTCCATGCTCAGTTAAATGGAATTTCAGCAGGGAATCAGGGATGCTACATGGTTTCAAGTGGTTAAACATGCGGCGCCCGCTGGCCTAGCGGTCCAGGCGCATGCCACATATAGGCTCAGGCCTGACAGCGCGTCGCGTGTTTGAGTCCCGTTCATGACGACCTTTGCTGCATGTCTTTCCCCTTCTCTCTCTCTCCCTCTTTCCTGTCAGTCTTCACTGTAACTATCAATAAAGGCACAAAAGCCACAAACATGTATCTGCGTGAGGAGGGCTTGCTGTTGATACGATCCGAGGTCAGAAACTCTCTCTCTCTACTTGGATGCTCCTGTCTGCAGATTTGAAGAGACAGCCACATCCTTGACAAATACACCTGTCACTGGGTCAAGTCACATCACATTGTCACTTTCACAACAATGAGACTGAGGAGGTGTGCGTGTGTGTGTGTGTGTGTGTGTGTGTGTGTGTGTGTGTGTGTGTGTGTGTGCGGTAAACATTTATTATCTGTTGTAAAAGTTAAGTTTATACAGTACAAATTAATAATACCGTAAGACGCCCTGAGGGCGAGAAGCGACCTCGACCCTAAAGAGCGAGGTTGCGTACGGGTGATGACAGACTGCTGGGCTGGTGCTTTGGCATTGGGGGTCAGATCAACACATGGCCACATATGGAGCGTGTCTTGAGTGTATATAGGGTTTGATGAGGTCAGATCAACATATGGAATGTCAGAACAGGTCAGCTCCATATATGGAGATATAAGGGTGCTTAGGGTTTCAGCAGGGGCAGTGGCTTGAGTGTACAGGGATTGATGAGTGCCCAGGTATAGGGCCGGGCCTTAATTTTGGCCTTAAAAGGATCAACATTGTCAGAACAGGTCACCT